>NW_024386835.1:7640425-8157307 GCF_900408965.1 Simochromis diagramma | reverse complement strand
CCAAATTGTTATGTTTATCCATGTTTGTTTTTTCCAACATTTATGTGATCAGATGTGATTTTTCCACTCAGGTTTTTTTTTTTTTTTTTTTTTTTTTCCATCTTACGTCATGAAAGGCTGCTGCTGACTTGCTTTGTTTGCTGTAATGGGGGACTGCATGCTGTGAAGTTACTACATCTTTTGTGTGTCTCGTGATCCTGCATTCCTCAGTAAATTAAAAGAGTTGAGAACTGTTGTAATTGATAGGGAGGTTCACTCTTTTAGGTTCACCGGGCAGGTAGGGTGGGAGGGGGAGGGACATCTGCAAATGCAGTTTTGAAATTGTTTTCGAAATCTGTGATTGATAGATTTTTAATGAACACGTTTTTTCCACTTGTACAATTCTTGACCAATATTGATGGACATGCTGTATGCTTAATTGCCAATGGCGAAAATTCTGTTCTTTTTGTTTCTTTTTTATTTCTATATTGTTTGTACCAGGGGAGGCAAAAAAATCAGAAAAATAACTTTGTCATCTCACTCTCAAATAAAAAACAAAACGAAAAATCGGCCACAGACTAAAGAAATCTTGACATAACAATGTAAAATAATTGATGGGGCAGAAAACACAAGCATCTACAAACTTTCATTTATTTTTCATATTTTGTTTAACAGAATCAAATACTTGTTATGAAGCACTGCCATATCTTGCCGACCATCCACACAAGTGACTCACACCTAACAGAAAATTTGAGGGTTTGTCAAGAACATATATTCCCTGACTGGTTGGCGAGTGGTTGCTGTTGTTGTTTAGCTAAAATGTTGCTGCACCAAAACTGCTTGATTGCTTTGGTTGCGGGCAGATTTCCACAGTCACCCACAGTTTGCATGCAAGACATCAAATGGCCTGCAAACACTTGCTAACTAATCACAGAGCTGTAGCGAAACGTGAAAAAACGGCAATGCAAACCGAAAAGTAAAAGTTGTGCATTGCCACTGAAATCAAACAGGTTTCTGTCTCCATTTGCAGTTTCTGTCACGCTCTTCAGTTTAACTAGTAGTTAGTGAGTACATGCAGACAAGTTATAAATAAATGAATAAATATGCTATTCAGCTATTGCACTTGAACCTTTGAAGACAACTAATTAAAAAAATCTCACCAGCAGAAAACAGTTCCTTGATCAGTTGTGTATATGACTCTAATATTTTCATGTTGATGTATTTACGTCCTAGACCCGCTACTTTTACAATAGAGCCTTATTGTTTTGCCTGGAATAAGTCTTGGTTCATCAGTAGAGAACTCCATCACTGTGTGCTCTGTTTCACCTCCCGTCCCTCACCCAACCATCTCATCCACACCCCTTCCCCAAAAAAATAAGTTCTCCAGTGGATTCGGGGGTTAGCCACACCTCACTGCATTCATCCTTTTCAGTGAGCTGTCACTGATTGAAGCTCATTTGCATATAAATGGACAACTAATTCTTCCCTCCTTAATAGTTCTTGGTTGAAAGATTTTGACACAAAAGAAAACAGCTTTTGCAAAGTTTTCAGGCACGTATTCATGTTTGACCTCAAATTAAAGTCCCACCCCCACCGCACCCCAAAGAAATAAACTAAAGAAGTGCACTAGGGAGATGTTTATTTTGTGTCTATGGTTGTATCTGCTAAAGTGGTTCATAAGACTCCATTAGCAAGGTCATGGTAGGCTGCCATGCTTGCTCTATTTTTTGGGTTGTTCCAGTTGTTTGGGGACAAGTGGCTTGCTCTCCTGCTCACCCTCTTCCTCAGCTCTTCTCTTTCCTCCCCTGCTCTCTGACTCACATCCTCTGTGCATTCCTTCTCTTCTTTCGTCCTCTTGTTCCTCACCCAACAAGTGACCATCACTGCGTTTCTTTCTTTGTGTCACCAAAACCATTTCGATTCTCGGAAACAAAGTTGCAAGTCCTTTTTCTGGTAGCAGTAGCTAGTATTTTACCACGCAGTGACTTAATTTAAGACACAGTAGTATTTTTAGTTCAATGGCTTCTGTGAAGCATGGCAGAAGAGTGAAAACATCCGCTCCTCTGAGCTGGAAAGTAGCCAGCTTGTAAAGCCTGCGTAACATTGTGGTGTTCAGATGACCCGAGTGAGGTTTTGCACTAATAGTAGCTAAACATTTAGGAAACTTCTCCTGAAGAGGAACAATTTGTTTCCTCTTACTTCCCAAATTCTGGGTACATATTTGTGACCTGACCTTGCACTTTGCACACATTTCCACTTCACAGACACTCAGAAACCTATGAATCGTGGGTGCAACCTGATGTTCCCCAGAGGTTAACGTGTTATTACAGTCAGAGCAAAGGAGGAGAGAATCGGACAACCAGAAGTATTGCTCACTCTGCCATATGTTATTGGTGCTGGGCTTTTCTCTTTCTGTTTCTTCCCAGTGCTTACAAAGAGAAATCAAGTGTGAGAGCGAGGTAAAGAAGAGGGGTTTGGTCCTTGTTGTCCCATAGTTAATATTTGGAAGCCGCTATGTACAAGCAAGCCTGTGGTGACCTGAGTTCATATTCACTCAAATACGACTCTTTGAGGCTTCTTTCATGTTGTCTTTCATTTATATAAACTGATTAATACTCAGTGTCATTTTGACAACATTTTAAACCACTAATTGACTGTCTCAGAGGAGGCGGAGGAAGCAGGGGGGATCCTTCTGACGGACAGTGTGTGGCAAGTGATATGATACCTGACTTCTTTGTGTTTCTGGTTGTCTCTCCTTTTTCCTTGGTCTGTTTCTCTCTGTCTCCCCATCTGCTTGATGAATCCTCTAGATTGGCTTGTCAGCGTCGGCGCCCTCCTCCTCTCTCCCTCAGTCTGTTCCTCTTTCCTGGTTTTCAATCTCTCATCGGCTGTGTTGTGTCTTTTGTCACAATACCCCAACACTTATTGGGGCTTACCTGCCCACAGTTGCCGGAAGATTTCGTTTTTCTTTGGCGGAAGATTGCTTTCCCCTTCAAAACGATGATTAACGATCCACCTTTTTGAGTAGGCAGAGCTGGTGAGCGTGCCCCAGTTTGGAAGAATATTAATTGCTGGAACAAGGCTTAAATCGTAAACACTCATAACCTGCTCTCATCAACGAGGCACTTACCTCTCCCTATCTGATTTTTCTTCCTCCTCCTCTGTTTGGTCTTTTTTTTTTTAATTAGTGTTTTTAGTGGATTTGATTTGTGAGTGCAACGACGTCTATTCTCTACTTTTTGGGAGGCAGATTCATTTTGATTTTTAAGACCTGTCTATGTCTAGTGGTTTCGCTTCAGTCGGCTACTGTTTAAACATCACTGTGTCATTGCTCTAGGTGTGCCACTGTGTTTTCTTCACGCTGGTGAATCTTTGTGCCTTTCTTTAGCTTTTATGAGCTGAGCGTTGCTGAGTTATAACTCTCCATTTGCCCAGCCAGACTCCAAGGTAAACACAGCTATAAGCCTCAGCAGCCTTGGCTCTGCGTAATGTTAGCTTTGGGGCCGGCTCCCGCACAGTGCTCAAGTTAACGCTAACTCTTCTGACTGCATCCGGGACTTAGCATGAGCGCTAACATCAACACCATAAGCCCTCACCACCTAATTAAAACAAATTCAATTTCCAGCACGACCCACATTTTCATCTGCCGTTCCTCCGGCTCGCCAGGGCCCGCAGTGATGACATGCTGTGATGGCGTTCGCTGCAGGGACCCGTTAAGTGTTTGTCTTGGCTCACCTAGGCTAGAATTTCTTAGGCTGTGAAGATTTGTAATGGGATTTTATTCACTTACCTCCCTCGAAATTCTGCTTTTCCGAAATGACACTGATATTCTTTGCTGTGTTGAACCACAGCATAATGGGAACTCATGTATGGCCCATGTGACACCTCAGTTTATGTGTAAACATTACTTTCCTCAGCAGTTTTGCTGATCGTGGCCTTTTCAGTGAATTTTACTAGAGCTTCTGAACACGCAAGCAGACAGAGTTGGTAAATTGCAAGTGAGAACAATTGTAGGACAAGTACTACAAGTTTGTCTATATGTGCAACTGCTCATGACTGGATATTTGCTTTTGCACTATTCTGGGTAAACTTCAGAGAGCGTAGCTGTGAAAATCCCAGCAGGTCAGAAATATTCAATCTAGTTTATCTGGCTGCAATCAATTATAGCAAGGTCACAAAGATTGAAAGTCACAGAGATCACATTTTCCCTCATTCTGATGGTTGATGTAAACCTCTACAACTTCTGATCTGTGCTTTTGAGTTTCTCTGTTGCTACAGATTTGCCTGATTGCTGTATTAATGCACAGTTAAGCAGGTGTATGTTAGTCTTTGGTCCAGACTTATCTCACCAACCACAAAATCGATTCCCATCCCATAGTGCCCAAAGTATATTGATACTGTAGTATAATAGAAAGACTGTAAGATCACTGTTTGACTTGGGGTTTTGTTGGTCTGGACGTGGACGCCAAAGTTTGTGAACGCGCTATCTTGAGAACAAAGTGACGCAGGACTGTCAAATTGATACCATAGGTGTATCTGCTAAAAAAATCTTCAACGACATTGACTCTCAGTGACCTGAAACCTCAAGGTCAACCTCAGGTTTTCTGAAAATATTGTGAAAGTGATAAGAAAGTCACCTGTGTGAAGGAAGTCACCTAGGATTTTAAAATTTATACCATAGGTGTATCTACTTCCACTGCCAGTGTTTTGTAAACTTGGTAAGTTAACACTGTACAATGGCGAGAATCATTGGGGGGGGGGAGGAGGAATCAGAAAATACTTTTTATTTCTTTTTTTTTTTTTTTTCCCCCTAAAAAACTTTATTGAACATATGTACAGAAAATGGCAGATATTTGCCAATCAAAAGTACACAGCAAACAATAAAACTGGTTGGGCAAATATAACGATCTGGGAGTTTAAACATAAAAAATCCAAATTCATCTTGTATAAATCAATAAAGTGCAAATGTGCAGAGAAAAACAATCATAGTAAATCAAAGTTATTTAAGTTAATTACGTTTTTTCCTACGGTAGATCCCACTGATGCTGATGTTCCAAGCCACTATTACAGAACATGCAACCATTTACATCAACTTTAAATCTTAGTGTAATAGAATCATTATCATACATTTCTTTTAAAATTTTAAGATGCACTTTTCTTTCTGTCTTGCTGCTAACCTTTTATTTATATTTTTTCCAATTCTGGTTCTGAATTTTCAGGAATATGGTGCCTTTTAGCCTGATTTAAGGAAAAAAAACATCTTTCAGTGGCGTAATTCTAATAAATTTGTTGGCGATGTTTCTGCCACAGAATTAAATGTTTTCACAACTTTAGTGAGAACAACCACAAAAGCAGCTTTGAATACTTTGAAGATGGATTTTTGTCAGCAAACTAGTATCGCAGCTGCTCATGATGCCGCGCATAACTGATGACGTGATGTGTTGAGACAGAATCTTTGAAGAAGCTACTGTAAGTTCGGTTCGACATGAACTCTAACCTGACTTTTTTTTTCTCTCTTTTTCATTTTCCTGGTTTTCTTGTTGATCCTTGAAAATGACCATGACTCCTCTTCAATCACGCGATCAGGTAAGAGAAATTGTTTTTGACTTGCACATGTGGCACACCTGCACATGTAAGCTGGGTGAAAATAAACTGTGACGAATGCAGTTTTTCAGCAGAACACGCTTCCTTTAATCCACATGTTGTGACAGGAAGAACAATGTAGAAATTACTTCACTCTATGAATTGTATCCAGAAGAATGAAAGGAAGTCGTGAACATGAGCAGATTTTTCCGTACTTCTTTATCTTTCAGTGGGGGGATTATGATAATATTTAGACTGTATCTGCCTGTATCCAGTGACAAGGCCTGCAACCATGCTCACTTTGTCACCGTTACTGATATTATTACAGTTTTTATCCCATTCTTCTGATCTTCATGAAATCCAGGGTCTCTGTGAGAATTGAGCTTTCAAGGTTGGCCACAGAACCGCGGAAAAATCCAACATTGGGCAGCAGCATGATAAAGCTGTCAATGGGGAGTTGTCTAAAGGGGAGGAGGCGAATTATACAGCAGTTTTCACTGATTGATCTCATGAATATAGCATTTGCCTACACATTTATAGCACCTTGAATGCATCTCTCAATTTCAGTGCAGTTTGAGAGATCCCAGGAAGCCAGTTTTCGGCATCTGGGACAGCTAAAAAAAATCTGTCAAGAATTTAAATTGAAGACACTTTAATGATTATTATTGCACATTCATGAATAAATTAAACTCTATCTTTTTTTGAATTAAAAGTCATTAAGGGTCATTTGTTGTATAACAAAGTAAACTGGGAGAAATATCGTTCTTAGTATATTTACGGGGATCTTACTGAATGGCAGGTGACCAGGTGGCAGCCTGATGCTTGTTCTCACTTTGAATCTCACTGGTTTCAGAGTTAAAAAGCGAGTTCTTATTCAGATTCAATTATTAGTCAACTTTTGCTGTGTGTCAGGTAAAGCCTGAGCAGCAGTTAACAGTGTGACAGACACACAGCCTGTAATATAGTTGTTCTTGTCCAATCGGTGACTTCAGCGACACGAGAACCTCGGGAGCTTCGGCATGTAAAGTTTGTGGGGCGTTCCCGGTCAACCTATCGCATCCTCCCCTGAGTAACGGGGGCACATCTGTGACACACTCCCTTTCCTGGCATCCTTCCAGGCTTTCTCCTCCCTGGCTTTTTGCCTTCCTCTTCCTCTGTTTTTGCTTGTCCTTCACTTTTTTTTTTTTTTTTCTTTTTTTTTTTTTTTTTGCATTTTTTTTTTTCTCCTCTCCCTCCAATTTTACTTTTACTGCCTTCCAACAGCAACTCCATCCTGTTTGGCACTAGAGATATTGTTCTCTTTAAATATTTCACTTGCTCTGCCTTGCTGCTAACTTTTGATTTACCAAGTGCTCTCCCAGCCTGAACCAGTTTGACTGTCTTCAGAGATTAACAGTATGTAACTGTTCACAGCTTCATGTGCAAGATGGAAGTCGTCACTTTAAAACTTTAAATTCTTGGTTTTTGTTGTGCTCATCTCTTTCTTACTGCCCTCGCCTGTACCTTTCTTCCCCATCACCCCTCCATCAGTCTCCATCTACCTCCAACTGGGCTTCTCATGAGAATCCCCAGAGTTTCACTGGTTCACGGACCCTAATTTTGAAAAGGCTGCTAGCACAGCTCCTCATCCATAGAGAGCCAAAGAGGAAAATTAAAATTTAAGCTGTTGCTAATGAAACATGCAGCTGAGACCTTAAATTTTGGTCCCCTGCTTTGCTTGTCATTCACCAAATATCTGGAAATGCTCCGTGGATGGACTTGAGGTAGAAAATGTCTACTTAGGCACCACTTAACATTACTGAATGACCAATTCTGTCGCATATGAACTGATTCAAACCTGGAGGCTTTAGATGATATCATACTGACACCTGGCCTGCAATATCTCACACTGATGCAAAAATGTAACCTAGTATCTGTGCGTAGGAGCGATGTTTAGCATCGATCCAGTGTTTATCCTGCCGAGTGGTCGCAGTGAAAGATGAGCTGTTAATGTTTAGTTGCACGCGTTAGGATGCTTTTGCACGGCTCAAACACGTGATGGTGCACGATGTAAAGAGTTGATGGTGATGACTGGCTCTCAGGCCGCTGATTCCCTGTCTGCCAATAACGTAGACCTGCCGTGCTCCACTCTGTTTCATCCTCAAGTTTGACTAATGTTCTCCCACGGCTGAGTGGCTCACTGCTTTGCAGGACTCTTGACTTTGCTCTTATCAGGCTGCATTAAGACCGAGTGTCCTTCATCTGAAAGTATTTTAGCTCCAGCATTTTTGTTGCAGAAATTCAAAGGGCACCGTTTCATAATAGATTGCCTTTTGTTTAAAAAGTAATCCATTAATGACAACATAAACATCATCCATCATCCATGCGACTCTGCTCGCTCATCTGCTCTGGGCCTCTTTGTTACGTTTCTACCAAAAATGAACACAAAATGATTTTAGTTAAATCATCTCAAGGAATATGATAGTTATTAAGCAGTTTGCACTGATAATAACTGAATATGGGTTAAATGTATTATAATAAGCAGAACCATAACCACTTATGTTAAACCACTGGCCAGCAACACAAGGAAAAGTCAGCTTAATGGATTAAATAGGCTGTCCTTAAGTTTATTTTAGGAGGAAATTCAACTTCAAGTGAGGTAGCTGTAAAGGTCTTTATATACATGAAGATTTATTCCTTATACTACAGCAAACTGAGACACAGCAATCACACAACGATTCTAATCATACATAAAGTATATGCAGCGGATGATTGAGGCCTGTGCAACTAGAACTTAAAAGGAACCCCGGCTTTTAAGACATGTTTGCTCTAAAATATGTACTGTGCTTTCGATAATATATATGTGGTATTAAAATACTCCAAATGTTTTCCTTTTAAGCACATTTTATATAAAACCGGTTTACCAGTAGGCCGCCATTGTTATTTACTTCTCAATGCACTCTGGGTAGTGACGTCATACGGTTGCACCGCATCGAGTTCACAGTTGGCAGCGCACTGGAAATGGCTTCTCTTCAACCTTTCCAGTTTGAACCAGAGCAAACCGAGAGAGAGGATGAAAATAGTCAACCAGCACTTAGTTTAGATGAAGATGAAAACGATCCGTCACACGAGGACGAGAGAGTGAGGGGAAAACTACTGGTGTCTGTGCGGCTACTGCTTGTCAATGGCAACGGCGACTGAGAGCGTTTGTTTTAAAGAGCTCAATTTTATGGCAGCAACTATCCATGGTATCGCATAACCACATGAAAAAAAACATTAATAGAATTCTAATTTTTATTATACAGTGAAATTACGATATCATTGTTTTTACAGATTCTCCATGCAACACAGTGCACCAGAACTTTGAAGCCGTATGTCTTAATCCAGATGTTCTTTGGGCAGCCCTTGTTAGCCTCCATGACCGGTATAGTGCTGGTCTACCAGGTTGTAACCGGATCACTAATAGGCAAATTAATTAATATCGTTGCTACACTATAAAAAAACAAAACAGGTTAGCTGAACAAAAGCGCCCATACTGCTGACAACCAATACATGTCATCATCCCAGAATGCATTGTGTGCGAAAAAACATGGCCGCTCCGACTGCTCCAAAATAGTTTTAAACAACAAAGATTTAATGAATAACAAAAAAATTGTAGATATTCTCAAGTATGTTTTTATATAGTGGAGATAATTTGTAACATATTTAGAGTAACTTGTCATGATAGTCGGGGTTCCTTTTAAAGAAACTTTCAGAGTAAATACTTTCAAGGAGTTTCTTTTCTCTCTCGTCTTTGTTGATCACAAAGATTCATCACATGGTCACGTCTTGGCTCTAAAATTGATGATCATGCCAGAGCATGGTGTTTGCCTGGGTTTGGGAGATTTAAGGTGGTATCTGGACAGCGTCCATGCTGACAGGTTTAAGATTAGGTGAGAGGATGATTTAAGGGTTATTCTTAGGCAGTATGGTGTAGGATTTGTTTTCTTTTTACTTTTTTTAAGTTGTGCACATGCTGGGGAAAAGAAGATGCTAGTTGTTTTAAGTCAAGGCATAATATGATGGCATGACTGAAGCTGTGCCCCAGCTGCAGAGATGAAATCTGCTTGTGATAAGTGGTACCATGATGCCCCACCTTCAGGCTCTTTTCAGTTGGATAAGGCATACCGTCTCAGTTTGGTGGTCTCCTTCCACAGGGTAATTTATATCTCAGAGGGTGAGAAAGTGTTGGCCTTGAATGCATGTCTTTGTGTTTACTTTATGGCCTCTTCCAGTAATTTCCTTCAAAGAAAAACGTGGTGGTGGTAGAAATGCAGCAGTTTTTAAATTATGGTTATGAAATGGTCTGTCCATGATAAGCACACTTTAAAGGAAAATCTGAGCTTTCACATTTGACAGCCAGTCGAGCAGTTCAGCTTTTCCTGTTGACAGGAAGCAGTGGAGAAGAAGCTGCGACACGGGCAGAGCACAGTGTTGGGCGGCGGCGGTGTTGGGGTGGATGTGTCCTGTTCGTCAGTGCTTCGTCACCGTGGTTTGGAATTGGACCTTTGCAGTGGATTAAGGCGGTGAACTGGTGTCCTCAAACCTGGGCTCTCTCCAGCCTGAGCCTCTGGTGTAATACTGTGGTGCTAAGTGCTACACATGTCTCTGTGCGTGCATGTGTGCAGTCGGATTCTGCACATTCTCCTCCTGCTCTGTGTGTGTTAGAACAACTCGAGTTACATACGCAGATAGACGTAGTTTCACTTTAAGTGTCTCCTTACGCACACACACGTAGACAAAGTGCAGCACATGGTTCATTGGGCTTCATCTTGCTCGTTGTGTTATAGAGCTGGGAAATAACCGTAGATAACCGTACGGGCAGCAGATGAACACACGCATGATGCACTCGTACGGCCTCATGCAAGGACACATGCGTTCACGAGGCAGGAGTGTGATGTGGAGTAATTGATGCATGAGAGCTTGCTGCCTGTGCAGGCACTCGGGCTTAAGAGTTTGGTTTTTTTGTGTGTGTGTGTTTGGTGCTGAATGCATGAGAGCGCCTCGCTTTTTAACTAATGAATTTTGGTGTACTGCTGTTTGCTATGACAGTTTGCTTCTGAGTGTTTAGTAAATGTCTTGTTAATACCCAATGCACTGCTCATGCTCATCTGTCCCTGTTGGTTGTAAGTGTGTGTGTGTGTGTGTGTGTGTGTGTGTGTGTGTGTGTGTGTGTGTGTGTGTGTGTGTGTGTGTGTGTGTGTGTGTGTGTGTGTGTGTCATCCTGTCTGGCCTGGAGTCAGCTGTTAAGGGATGCAGGGCTGGATGAGCCATGCCTGATGCTGACCCAGAAACGACTGTAGACGTAACCGGCAGTGACTGCTGCCCTATTAGCCCACAACTCTGAAATTTCATAATGTGTGTGTGTGTGTAAGTAGGTATTTTCTAATACTTGTTCTTTTTTAACTATGGTATTCAGATAACATTTGTCAGCGTTTCCACAACAGAATAACACACAGCGTTACAAAGGTGGACAAAGTGATGATCAGCATGATGCACATCGGATAAGTTTGTGTTTCTCGCATTCACACTGTATGTCTCCAAGTGTTCTCATCCTGTTTCTAAAATTAGATCGGCCAGCAGATGTAGTTTGTTTCAGTGTTCATCCGCATGAGCAAGGCTGCGTTGCCTTTTGTTTTTTTTGGTTTTTTTAATGCGTTCACACAACATCTTGAGCGCGTCTTGAGTCAGCAGTGCGACGGGAAAGTGGGTCAGTCATGCCCTCTTCAGGCATGAGACATGGATGGACAGATGGATGGAAAAAGAAGAGGAGGATTGGATGTAGATGTTGATGGCTCAAAGGATGTGGCAGAGGGAAGGAAATTAGTATTTTAATGATGGAAGGCGGGTCAAGTAAGGAATTGCATAAGAGGGGAAAGAGATGAGACAGAACCGGAAGAGTTGGTCTGCTCTTCAAGATATGTAATAGAAAGAAGTTTATATCCATAAATCTACGATGCCCAGCACAGAAAGGGCACACGTGACATTGAACTGACATTTTGCATGACAAGAACCTTCTTGTTTATACTGACTTTGTCTACTTTTGGGAATGTGCCTGCCAACAAAAAAATGCATGCATACCAGCTTGTTTGCATTTATAGCATCTTATCTCCAATTTGATTTAAATCCCGAAAAGTTTTTGGGTTTTGAAACCTGTAACCTGTAAGAACACTTAACTAGATACACAAGTTTTACCTGTTTCACAAAGAGTTAAAAGTGAATGTCCACGATGGAGATTTTTTAAATGCAGGATGTTTTATTAAAGCAATTTAGCAGAAGCAAACAAAAGGGTGCATCAAACAATAATAATAATAATCACGTAATAAACACTGGAATTATTCTTATTATCCTGGCAACCTGTCCCGGACGTACCCCACCTCTTGCTGTATGGCAGCTGGGATAGACTCCAAAGGGTGGTCAGGCTTAATTATAAAAAACCACAAATTCTCATTCACTTAAAACGCTCTGTGGGATTCCTCTTCCTCTGAACTCGGCATGTTGTCAGATCAGCTCAGGAGACTCCTTTGGGGAATCTGTTTAGGTGTCTGTTGTAATTACAGTTGTTATTCGTGGCCACACCTCTAACCGAAGGCATCAGCAAACACAGCCAACAATCAGTATAAGCAAACAGGCTGTACAGCCACAGCACACTGTCTCTCATACTTAATGATCCTGAGTGACATGTGCCCCCTGGTGGCAGACTTAATGAGCTCGCCCTGGGCTCCGAGGTGAGGCCGACTGTGGCAGACATTGTTTAATCATAGAGAATAACTGAGTCTTCCCCATGTGGCCAATTAGAAGCCAGGAAATCTGCAATGAACACAAGGAATCCCAACAGCTGGTTGTACAGTTGTAGACAGGCAGGAGGGACGTACCTCACTCTGGGTCTGTCTTTAATATGAACACGCTTACAATAAGCCTCCCATTTCTCTGTGATTTTCTTTTTTCTTTATTATTTTCTTTATGACTTGATGTTTTCCTGACTTGTTTACATTTTTGTGTTTTGCTTTACTAGTTTGCTTGTGACACGGCTGTAATTCTGCCACTTTTTACCCCATTCTTTAAGTTATTCCTCCCTTTAATCCATCCGTGGCTTTGACCAGTGGTTGGCCTGTCGATGCAGTGTTCGCCCACTGTGGTCCTGGGGTGACTTCACACACTGACTCTGATTACACCCCAGCAGATGCCCAATTTATCTTTCTCTGAAATGGAATAGAGCGTGTAGAGAGGCCAGGACATATTATGGTAATTCATCTCAGCAATCTAAAGGGCCAATAAAGATGGACATTTTCAGCTTAGTCACAGAAATTGCCAGCAAGTCCTCTGGTGGTCTGTGCTTGATATTTTGAGCACATCTTTGCTTTGGATTACTGTCATGCTTTTGCTGCATACATGGGAATTTTGGACTTGGGGTGGGGGGAAACAGGCCTTTGGTGGTGCTTATTGGTCAGCACATAGTTAAGTTAGTTAGCTTAGAGACCTTTGTGGAGTTTGTTGTTCTGTATAGCTATTTCGATAACCGCGTCATCACGACCAAAGGTTTATTTTTATTATCTGGAGGTTCTTTTCAAAGCTCAACAATCTGATGTTGCTTGTGTCATCAGATATAATCCTTATGGTTGTATTATATTAGTTACATACAGACTAAATCTAGGACCTCTGAGAAACTGCAGCACAACGAGGCATGTAATTAGCACTGCTACCTCTGTGCTTGTGCATGCATTTTGCAGAGCCGGGAGGTGGGAGATACTGATGATGCTGTAGTTAAAAAATTGTACAATTTGTGTCTGATTGGTCCTGATGGTCGTTGTTGCTTTTCATAACTTGTCCTTAATTGCATTAAGTGATGTATTATTTTGCATAAATCATCGAGTAGAAAAATCCATGTGTCATGCCGTAACCAGGTTAATAACAGAGCAGGGCTTTTATTTATAGTGGCGAGTTGTTCTAAAATGGGCTTTCCTTCAGCTGCCACATGTCTTTCTGGTTGTGATTGTACAAGAAGAGCACTTTGCTAAATGACAGTTGTTGTGTTTGAAGGTTTAAGGTGGCTGTGTCCCAGGATTCCCCTTATCTGTGTCTGTCTTCCCTATGTGCACACAGAGACCTCTGCCATCACATTTTTCACTGAGTGTAAATATTTTACTGCCTGTTCTTATTTACCTTACACGTTTTTGCCATCTTCCACTTTGAGTGGATTTTTCCTTCGTATCACAGTCCTGTGCTTCCCTTGTCTGTCTCTGGCTTAAAGCACAGGTCTTCCTTTCCAGCCGGGGACCTTATTCGTATCAGAGGGCCAATCAGTTGGACTGTCACAGGAGACTAGAACACTCATTGGTCTTGAAATGTTGCCTGTCAGTGCATTAGGGACAGTGATGGAGAGGCAATTATCTCCAAAATACTTGTCTCAGAGGCTTTTACATCAGTCAGTCAATAATCTCATTGTTAGCTGAGTAAATCCTGGCTTTAAATAAACAAACCTCTTAATTAAGCAGTTATTATGATGTTGATTTACTTTGCATATTAACTTTAGTTTGTTTTTTTGGTTCTGTGGTGATCATGGAGACTGTAAAGGACTTCCCATTTAAATATATGCAGATCCATGCATGATGGGTCCTCTCACTCATAAGCCTAATCTGGAAGCCTCTTTGTTCGCACAGGCTCATACTGTATGTAGGAGGCATCAAAGCAATATTAATAACACAGAACTTATGGCACTGTTCAGCACCCACGTAAATCTGGATCCAGCCACTGTTGTTATTATTTATAGTGTCTGAGTCCTTTGCTAGCGGATTGCTGGTGTTTGTCACATCAGACAGGTGCTCATATTGTGTAAATAATGGCCTTTACAAATACCAACTCGACGTCACTCACATGCATGCAGCACACACACAGTGCTCAAACCTGTGAATGGTCTCATGATGTGCTTCTCACAGTCCACTGTCAGATTGCAGATGAGGAAGTGATATCTCTACTGCAGCCTTTTTTTGCCGCCCCACATGCTGATGTAAATCCTCTGAGGATTTCTTTCCCCTCTGTGAAGGACTGCAATCAATGAAAGCAATCTAGGAATATAGTAAACAGGCAAGCAGCTCTGGGACACGCAACCATATAGACAGGATTGAAAATGTGTCAGAGACTTAACCCTGATCGTGTTGGATCTGCTTTTGTTTTTCTGATCTGGACTCAACGAGGTGCATCTGTCAAAGTACCAAACTTTGTATTTGTTGTTTCACCGCTGCACTGAAAAGACCATATCTCGTCCTGCATCTTCTGCGCTTTCACAGCCTCGGCTGCAAAGTGATGCACCTAATTTGAGACTCAATCAGCTGTGAAGATTTTCAAGAAACATGCTAGCAAACAAGCAATTTCTGTAGCAACCTCTCACAAAAAGATCTGATTTGCACTTAATTGAGTACCGTTTCTGACATTATGAGGACAACCTATGTTTCCTGATGGGCTCTGAGGTTTTTCTTGCTATACTGGGCTGGTTAGGGGGAACAAAAATGCTGGTGAAAATGGATTTTCCTCTGAGAAAACAGATTGCTTTGTCATTCAGTCAAAGTCATATCCAGATACATTATTCAGCATCTGAGTGCATTTAGTCCTCAATTTAGATCTCCGCTGTCTCATGCAGGCATTGATTGAGAAGCGGCGTACCCCTACCTCTGACCGAAAACTCATTCAGTCACACATTCACGCGATTTGTTGCAAACGCACAAGTACAACAGTATCCATAATGCTGTGTCTAACAATTGCATGGTTGCGTACGCGAGGCCGCTAGCAGTTCTTTTTAAAGAAATCGTGACACAAAACTGCAAACCCAACACATTGACTTAAACTCACGTCTCAGAGCGCTGAAGGCAGTCTGTGATCTTTTCACTTCAGTTAGTCACTGCAAAGACCACTTTTGAGTTTCACAGAGTTCCCAGTACCTCTGATGTGCAGACTTGATTACATTTTTCAGTTAACTGTAAGGTATACATCTCAACATTGTTTTTCAACTAATCTTTTTAGCATCCACACACCTCAATCAGTTTTGCATCGGTAATTTGTCCGTGAGGTTATAGTACCGATGTCTCACTGCAGCCATTTCAGATTTATGGTTCATGTAGCTCATCTTGTAACTATTGCGGCAGATTATTTATTTTCTTTTACCTTTAAGCTCTAAACTTCATTTTAGTTCTTGTTTAGTGTGGAGTCTTTGTAGCTGTGATATTTCCGTCTCTTTGTTGACATTTTTGTCAGTTCAAGCAATATTTTACATGTGAAGTAGCCATGCATACGTTTAGAGTAAGTCGTAATTTCTTTATATTGCACCGAGCAGCACATTTACATTAAAAACTCAGTTCCATGTGTCACTGTTGTTAATGTGGCTCATGATCCATTTTTTGCTTTTTCTTGTATTTTTGTAAAGCATTGATAGTCCAGAGGGGGGCAGCAGACTATGCCTTGCTGTCTCCCATCACCACCTTATACCACAGCCTGTACTCATCTGGCAGCTGTTGCTATGGATACAGAGCCCATCTATTGCTGTGATGCAAGCCACATCTAATAGAGCAACCTAGGGGGTAGTGTTGAGTTCAAAGACGGGCTTGTTCGCACAGACACACATGCCTGTCTGCTCTGTGAATGTGAAATCTCTGCCTGGTGGTTTGGGAGTTCTTTTTCAAAGGGCTGTTCATTATAGTAATATCTTGACAACGACCTTAATAAAAAACTTAGAAGGGAAAGTATTTCTGCCATCCTCATTTTACCATGTTTTTCACCCGCAGGGATCTACATAATCTCCGCTGGTGCACACAGACCTAACCATGGTGGTTTAGTTATCGGTGATAATATGGATGTGAACTATCTAGAGGTCACTGGTCGAGGGTCACATTCGTCTCTCTCTGACTTCTCTGCCTGTTTCTTAATCATTATGACATATGGCTAAGCTTTGATCAGGGGTGATGAAAATGTTAAGTGTAGATAGCTGCTGAGTTAAATCAATTAAATGCTGATTAGCCCCGATTATCTGATTAACTAGAGCCATGGATGGACTGCTCACTTAAGAGATGATTATATAAGACATGACTCTGGGCAGCTTGTGTACATAGCTAAATTTAACTTGTAGTAGGTCAAGTTGGGATGGCATGAATCCATTTGACTTTAAAGCCGGTTATGTCCCACTTTGGAGGAACTAAATTTAACAATAAACAGCCCAGAGAAAGGGAGGATTTAGTTCTAATCATAGCTTTTGCCTGGCAACATGCCCCTTGATGTTCAAAAGACAATTCGTGAGAGGAGGACGGAGGAAAAAAAAGTTATTTGTTACCTTGTGTGCCAGACTGTTTGTGTATTCTACATCGATACGACACCCAGTGCCCAGCCAAACATGGTGGCACTGCCAAGTCTGGCTTGGCTAAGTGTAAAACAGGCTGGCATCCTCGCTGGCATATGACAGTGTTTTCTGCTTTGTCACTTTGTGTTGCTTTGTGTTAAGAGGACGATTGCATCTACCATTGCCCGCTGCGAAGACCGAACCTGCGGTCAAAATCGTTAGATGCCTCTGCACAAAGAGCCTTTTAAGCAGTGCAGGAAATGCATTTCATTCAGAGGGGTGGGGAATTTATGGTTATAATAAGACCAGCATGCTGATGTCCAACTGTAAATTCTAAACTGTAAATAAACTCTCTTACTGCAGGTTTTAGTACCAGGGTTAGTATGTTTTACAAAGTCATTTTGCAGCTATGAAATAACTTCATGGACATAATTTGCAATTGAACAAAAAGGTGATAAATCACAATGCAGACTATTGCAAAATGTTAAAAATCAGGTGAGGGCATCACCATCAGATGGTGGGTTCTACCTGCAAGCAGCATCGATGAAAACTGATGATCAATCCAACGGCTGCCGAGGTTTCTCACTCTGTATCAAAGTGGACAGAAAGATGTACCAACTGGCCTATAAGTGCTATGTTTCCTTGAGCTGTGGCATGAGCACTCAGTCTGTTTTGACATCTTTTTTTCCTCTTGCCACATCGGAGAAAATTAGAAATGATAGTTTTTAGTTTTCTGCAAGTTATTGAGAGTAATGTGAGCGGGGAAAAACACACTCTCTTATGCGAGTACTTGTCTGGAATTACATGTAGAGCATGTCAAACTTCCATTATGGGATTCTTCCAGTAAAAGTAATCAACTTTAAGTACGTTTGGATTTTGGCCTGAGCCCAGGTCCTGAATGGACAGCCTCAGCTACTTTAAAACTGTGCAAACATGTAAGATTAATTTTAGGATCAGCAGCAGGGTTATGTAGCCAACGTGTAGCTGTAGGTTGCTGGATATCGAGCCAGCTTTTTAGGGGCTCCCCCACTATGCAATGCCATTCCTTGTCTAGAGTGTAACGGGTGCGAGACTCCTCCCATTACTAAATCAGCAGAAATCGGTCAAACCTTTCCTTTCTTACTAAGGCTGCCCCGCGAGCAAGGAGGATCGAGTTTCAATGAAGTTTGCTTTTTCCATGCTGTGAATACAGATGTCAACTGCCAGCGGAGGGTCTAGCTGGTGCCACGGCTGGCTATGCATGTCTGAGCAGGGACTTGGCTGGCTGATCACAGCCGAGGGGTGCCGGGCTGGGTTCAGTGGGGGAAGATGCCTGGAAAGTAGAGGGGCTTTCCACATTTCAGCTATTTCTAAAAACTCTTTTGATGTTTTGCCTGGCTTACTCTGATGTTCACGTTCTGTGTGACAGACCCTGCCTCTCTCTGTCTTGTATAAAAAACCTTCTCGCTCACCTCCCTTCTGTTGTAGATCGCACGTCTCCGGTTAGAAAATCTCGCTTGTTTCAGTGGGATTATGGAAAATCTATAACAGGTGGGCTTTGTTTTAGGGATACGTCTTTTCTAATTATGTGTTTGCAGTATGATTTGGGTGGGTGGCCTCTGGGCTAAATGGTCTCTGAATTCTAGTCTGCTGCCTGCCTGCTCTTTGTTCCATCATGGCAGGTTCATAGAGTTCGATGATGTTTTTGTGTTAATAACTGAATTACAGGTAAAATCATCAGGGCATCAGAACTAAAACTATCTGAAATTAAAGCTCAAAACTAAAACTGAAAGATTTTTAAGATGTTCATTTTACATACAGAAACAGCGCTATTTGCCATCACAGCCAGAGTGCTGTGTCATTATATAGATGGTACCAAAACAGCACCTTGGTAGCAGTTAATGGTTTAAATGTATACTTGGCAGTCTTTTTAAGGAGCTGACTAGCTGTCTTTAAGGTTTAGGGAGAGGTGATCATGAGAGGTATCATGTTGACCTGACAGATTGCTGGTACACTATCCACTCAATAACAGTGGATTTTTTTATTTTTTTTATTTTTTTTACTACCGTTTCATCAACCAAAACATATTTGGAGGCAAAAGGCTCAAAAGAATCTCACGTTGTTGGATCACTTAAGGATAGTGGTTTTAAAGTACTCAGCTGGGAAGGGAAAGGCAATAGGAAATGTGGTCGAATGGTATTTGACCTCATACCAGAAACAACAGAGTACATCGTGTAGCTGCAGAAAGAGGTTCATTTGACTCCCGAACCTCATGCATACTTGGTCCCAGCAGACATCTAAGTACCGGCCAAGGAAAAGCTAGTGGTCACTCATCCTGCACTTCTTGTAGAACATTGTTCAAGATGGTGTGCTTTTATTTGGCTTGCGTTTAAAGCATGGAAGTAATAGTACCACAGTGTGCAGGAAGATTGGGGGTTTGGCTGTACTTCTACTGTCCTTTCTGGTGGACCTTAAAATTAACTTTGCCACTCATGGTTTAAATGTCAGGAGAATTTGTAGTGTCCAACTACATTAGAAGAAAAGAATAATTTAACGTGTGATGGGAAGCTTGTGCTCGACAGTGTGAAAAGATGTAAATATTATCGGCATTTCCTTCAGCCAGGTTCTACTGTTAGCTAGCTGTATGTTTCTTTTGGCTGCCAAATGCAGACTTTAGATAAAAAAAAATAGTTTGTGGGCCTTGTGATTTCTGAAAAGAGACTTATTCAGAGTTTTGTTTTTTCCTTATTTTGTATTTTCCTTGAGTTCCAAGGCAAGTAACATCTAAGTTGACTTGATTTGCTTCTCACATCTGGATCTTGTATCCTGAACAAATCCTAATTGTATTTTTATTTTGCTTTGTTTTATTGTGTTCCTTTTTATATTTCTCTGTATTTATTGTTCATATGCTTTTGTCATTTTACATACTCAACATTCTTTTTGATTTTAAATGAAAGTCAAGAGCAGATGTGCCAGATGAAATATATTAGGACTTGACTTTTGGCATAGTCTTAATATGGAGCTCTAGCAGGTAATTTCAGTTTTAGGGAAAAAAGGCATAAGCAGCTTCCTTGTAATGGTGAGCTTTAGTACCAGCCTGGTCTATGCAGGTAGTTGAAATTGGGTCAGACTTTCCCAAATGCTTACTGTTAAATGCCATATTTTGACACCAGGTGGGGATCAGTGGATAGCCTTAATTGTCAGCTCTGTACAGGAGCAGAAGGATGACAGATAGCGCTATCTACTTAATCAACATGTCCTAATGTAATTATCTTCTTATCATTTACTACTCTGGCAGTCCTTTAGGGTCTTGTTATTCATACTTTTGTGACTTTGAAGGATGGCTGCTCATTTTTACGAAAGCATCGTTGTTCCATCAAGATAATGGCACACAAAGAGAGAGTTGGGGGAGGACAGACTCAACGTAACTGGATTAGCTCTTATGCAATTGCTCCTTGAGGTGCTGTTGATGGCACACCCATCACCAACCACGTAAAAGGATTGTGCTAGCTTTCTTAAGCCGGCCTGCTTCATCTGAAAGAGTGACTCATCTTTTAATCAGCCAAACTTATGTATACTGATGATGCACAAAAGCTGCTGCTGAGTTTGATGAGCACTTGGTTTCGAGCCTGATTGGAACTGCAGAATTCAGCATTTTTGGATCTTGATTCATATTAGTGGCTACACCTCTTTATGGCTAAAGATATACTACAATATCGAGTTAACATTACTAGGAAAAACCTAAATTGTACTATGTTGTGCCGTCATTCACTTTGGGTGACCTTTTAGTGATATTGCAGGGAGTCCAGTCCAAATTTCACATTGGGTCACACAATCAGTCTGAAGTCTGGCATTAAGGAGTACCCACGGCTCTCTAGTAATTGTGTACATGAGCACATCAGAGAGTGCGTTAGGCTCTCTGTTGGCGTGAGAGTTAGCTTGTGACCTGTTGTGAGGATTACAACTGAGTGATATGTCTGTATGGGACGGTGCCAGGAGCAGCATACCCTCCCAACAGCAAGCTCAGATAGTGATGGAAGACTTGACCTCTTTTTATAGACAGCTTACGCATCATCGATTAGTAAAACTGGTTTATAACGGTTCACGTTTGCAGTGGTCGAAGACCCCAGTTTATTTATAACTGAGTCAATTACATTTCAATACACGAAGCCGGATTAACTCCGAGTAAGGAACCTTGCTATAAAAAGTGTGATCTACAGACGCTTTTTTTTTTTTTTAGAAATTAAGAGAAATATTAAATTTGAACTTTTTTTTTATAATAGAAAAATGAAGATGAGAAAAAAAACTACAAATTCAGAGGAACAACAGTTAAATGTGTTCTGTGCTGACATTTTAATTACCCGACTGCTTCCAAACCACAATTTGATAATTTGCCCATATGTTTCTGCATCTACTTTGTGCTTCTTCATGTATATTGTCATGCATCACAGACAAAATATTTGGTCACAATCAAATAAAAGGCAGACGCACCATACCTGTGCATGTTGTGCTTCCATTGTAGGTTCATATAATTAAAAACAAAAACAATATTTTCTGCTAACCAATGCAAAATGCTCTTCTGTACTTTGGTAACAATCTCAATCATCTTATTAAACACACACACCGGCACGCATGTACACACATATACACACACGTACACACAGTTTCCATGGAAACAGAAACCAGGGCCTTTTATGATTGGTTGTTTGCCCAAGACAACCAAAAATGGTCTCGGCAGCCATGCAAAGATGGGAGATACATCATTTGTATAATGAGTAATGGGACATACACTAATGAAGAAAATAAGATGTTTGTTGTTGCCTGAAGGAGTCTTGTCACGAAATTCGATCATGAAATTGTCATTGAGTATAAATTGAGTATAAAACCCAGTTTTTCAGTCTGTTTAGGGTGACGGCAGACATCTCGGCTCTTTTTTTTCCTGTTATGTTCTCAGACTGCATGTGATGCGTTTGAACAGGCGTGGAACTGCCACTAACGTGGACAGTATCTGTAATAACCACACACAGGCACAGATTCGGGAGCAAACACACACACATATGGACACTTTCCCCCCACGCTGCCCTTTAGTTGCCTAATGTGTGTCTGAGGTGCAGATGGCTAAACGGTAGGAGGGCTGCTTCTGTGTTAGCCATGGTGCTAGCAGTCTTAGATTTGGCTGGTCCTGGCCTGCTGGAGCGAGAGTGAGCGGCCAGCTACCCCCTCTCAGTGACGATGGCAAGTGTACAATTCACGGCTGTGCACTCGCTCAGCATCAAGCTTTACTGTAGTTGCAGGATAAACCTGTGTATTTCTTTTCACAGGAGCCAAGCGGTGTGGTCATTTGACGCTCCGCTGTGGATTAACAGTGTCATTTTGGCTCTTGTGATGTTTTTATGTGTGCTGGCCTGCTTTTTACTTCAGTTGTTTTGATACATTTGTGTTCACAATCACAGGAAGCAAGCTGACCAAGGACCTGAAGCAGTATCTGAGCCAGCGCTTCCAGAAGTCCTCGCCTGACCACGAACTGCAGCAGACCATCAGAGACAACCTCTACCGTCACGCCGTGCCTTGTGAGTCCATGACATGTCTTTTGCTGAATCCTTCTTGTGTCTTTCACACTCGGTTCTTTTTAATAAGTATGCATTCAAGAAATGTATGAGACTTGCATCAAAACACATAATTAAAGGAATCATACAAACGCATACATCAAAGTCTGTCCAAGTACAGTATACATCTTCAGAAGATTCTAGGGTACGTGACCATCAGTCATTTATCCAGTGCTCTTCCTCTTCCTCACATCAGCAACGATATTCTTAAAGAACATCAGTATTGAACAGTCTTATGCACATGATTAACCATCCCTAAATACTGTTTAAGCAGTAGCGTATTACCATTACCAGGGGACAGTGTTGTGTAAGCATCCAAACAAAATCAGAAAACTCTTCGTTTAGGTCATTGCAAACCGCCGTCTCACATCCAGGCTTCATTAGTTTTAGATCCATGTATGAATGAGTTTGCTTGCCTCACACAGACCCTTTACCGCTGTTTCTAATTAAGCCTGATTGTTTGTCTTTAAACCAATATTGGCCGTGCAATTAGCAGGACTGATTGCTTCATATCCTGTTCCTGAAAAACCTTAATCATGACTTCATCTGTTTAATCACACAACATTTCTGTTCATCCCGCTCTTCTGCCTTCTTTCCAAACTAATCATCGACTAGTTGACACAAAGTTAGGCATGCTGCACGCACCACCCATCCTGTCAAGTAACGTCCAGTTAGATCAAGGGAAAAAATATCTGCCGTTTCCACAATGGAGAGTGTAGTCTGTGTAGGGTCAAGTTTGTGAAGACGTTTTACCGCTCATCCAAGAATATTCTTCACTTATACGCACATTTATGGTGTGTTCCTGAATAAGTTGAAAGTTGGATTTTTTTCCTGCTCCCAGTAGGAACACCCTCTCAACTCGGATGTCCTACTCACAAAGTTTGAGCAGCCCAGAGTTAACAGTCCATGATGGCGGCATTGAACATAGAACTTTGAAACTTCTCTGTAATGCCACTGTTGTGTATTTGTGACTCACTAAATAAGCCATACTCAGAGCACTGACCAGGCCATATCTATGAATGTGCTTTTAAGTGCAAAAAACAAGTGTTTTGCTGAACTGCTAGTAATGCCTGGATCGCTCTACCTTGTTTTTCGTGTTTTTGGGAACATGCTAACTCAGGAGTGGTGTCACTCCTGAGTTCTGTGGTTTCTGGAATGCAGCGTTAACCCCCAGTGGGGATTGCGGTCTTTGGAGGTGGTCCTGACCTATTGATCATGTGAGTCATCACATAAGCCACGGTGTGAAGAAAGGCGTGTCATTAGCATAACCAGGGGTTAAAGGTGAAACCAATGTAAGGCCTTGCTCCACTCTATCATATTGCCTATTGAGATCCATTTAGGTTAGGTGTGAGTGTTGGAGTTAAAGAACCTGGGAGGAGGTCTTAAGACTGCATTGTAAGTGGCTGATAGCTGGTATCATAAGCCACCACCTCTATTCACCTTTTTGTTTTTTACTTAAGAAGCCTCTTGGATGAGAGATAACATGTCTTCGCAAACCTCAAAAAGTAGATTTGCCTTCTTTTTACCAGCATATAAGACGATGAATAGCCTAGTAGTATCTCATGACCACTGGATCAATAAAGGCAGTAAATATAGTACCTGTAGCTTCATCAGCATCCCTCTATCACTAACCAGTATCTTCTCTGGTTGGATAATCCAGGAATAGAGGCCTGGTGTCTTTGATGTGTTTTTTCTTAGTGTTGATGTAGCAGCAGCTATTTGAAAGCACATTTATTTTCTAATGCCGCATATTTCTCTCATATCTACTGCTTCAAAGTGGAATTAGACATTTGAAGTTTCATTCTCTGCTCCAGGAAAAAAAACACTTGAATACAGTGTTGGTGCTAATGATGTGGCGTTATTGTATAAACAACATAATAGCAGTCTTATAGACAGATGATATTCCTAGAGTAGATTTATGCCTGATGCCTGTTGCCAATTTTGACTTAACCTTGAATTGCACAGGACATTGAAAGTGGTCCAGTTGGACCAATCAGAGGATAGTGAATCATTATCCTGCTGCTCGAGTTGGAAATCCCTACTTATCGTGGTTACAGAATGCCTGACTTATAATAAGCGAGGGGGAAAGAGCAAAACTGCATAAATGATTGGCTTGTCTGCAAATGTCTCTACTCAGCATTTTAATATTTGCATCTGTGGTGCAGTGATATAGTGATCTTTAGTAATATCCATCAGTCTCACAATAGCAATATTACATAATTTCACAATTTCCACAATAAAAACTTTGCTTGTTTTTTTGTTTTGTTTTTTAATATAAATTAAAATCCACAGTATGCAAATTGCGATGAAAGTGTTCATCAGCGTTATTCAACAGCTAAATGGTTTCCATGTCCTCGCCATATTGGATTTTAAGTTCATTCTTTTGGAATTGGATTTGAAAAGGATCTGCCGAAGGATGAAAATGTTCATGGTTCTTATCAGCTGGCTTTCTTTAATTAGTTTATTCATGGTCTCTCACACAAATTACTGACTTTGTCTGCATTACCTCCACTGCCATATGTCAGCTAGACACTGGTAGATGGTGGGAGGGGCCGGCCGTTTTAATTACGGAGTGGTCCGAGGCACACCAGTAAAAACCTCGCTGCTGTTGGCAGCAAACGGTGCATGAAGGTGTTCTCCGGGCCACATGTTTAATAGGACTCTAAAGTTTTCATTGTCATGGCTCGTAGTGGAGAGTCCATCTTTTACCAGAATATTGAATTCAGAGATGCTTTGCAACAGCTTAATATTTTCTTTGTGTTATTTGAGGTCATGTTGCATGGGGCAGTGACTAAATGTATCCTTATGCCCATCACAGTCAGAGCAAAAAGCATGTGTTTGTGAAATGGGTGTGTTTGCATTTGACCTGCAGTTGTGTGAGGTCAGTGTTTATCTTTGTTTATAATGGTCGGATCCTTGATCAAGGTGCTTTCACATGTTCCTGTGCTCGTGTGATTTTTAAGCAAACAGCAGGTGGAGAAACAGAAGGAGAGAGAGGTCTGGTGTAATTTGGCAAAAATTGTATCGCAGCTTAATCAACCTTTCTACACTTTTATAGTCCTCCTGTCACTGTCAGAGCACTATAGGTCAAAATCCATGTATTACCTGTGAGCTGCTTGACATTTAGCTCAGTTCAGTTTTATTTATATAGCAGCAAATCACAGCAACAGTCGCCTCAAGGTTCTTTACATTGTAAGGTACACTGTACAATAAATGGAGAGAGAACCGCAACAATCAGGTGGCCCGCTGTGAGGAAGCACTTGGCGATGGTGGGAAGGAAGAACTCTGTTTTAACAGGAAAGCTCATGGAGGGGGAGCTATCTGCTGCGACTGGGTGAGGGAGACGAGAAAAACGCCAGGATCCAGATTCTTCAGAGCTCCAATGTCGGAACTCGGGAGTGACGTCGTTCCAAAGTCAGTGCATTCTAGAAAAAAACATGGAAAAACAGGTTTTGCTTTGGTTCTTAGCAAGGTAAAGAAATTAATTTAAGATTTATTCTGGAAATCGGCAAGAAAACTAAACAACTACGCAACAACAACTACGCAACAACGGAGGGATTAAACAGTATTTTGTAACAGTTTTCAGTGCGTGTTTGCTGTCTGCTGTCCATACGCCACTTCACTATATCTTAAACTTGAATGTAGCTTTATTTAAAAAAAACAAAAAACAAAAGCAGCTGGTGTAAATATCCTAATGTTCAGTTTCAGAAAAAACGGTTAGACACACTCGCTTCATAGAAAAATGATTGGAGGCTATTTTACCATCCAACCAGCAGTTTTTAAAAGGCACAGTGGAAGTGTGTTTTTACCCCTTATATAGTTAAGGGGTAAAAACCAGATAAAAATGAACTTTTAAAACATGGTTGGAGAAATGACTAACGAGAAGTGCAAGAGAATTTTTGTTGTTGTTGTTGTCATTTGTCCATAAACTAGTTTCCTCACTCGCATGTCCAAAAAAGTCAGCTGTCCCTATAACCCTGTTAATATTTGAAACACAGCACTCCCACCCTCCCCCATCTGCCGAGGCATTTATCTGCTTCCCTTGTGGTCATCCCATCTGTACGTCAAACATTCCCAGTCTCCCATTATCCCCACCGACCCTCCACTCCCTCTATCCTCCTCCTCTTCATTCCTGACCCCCCCAACTCATGACACCACTGCCTCTCGTCCTCCCGCTGCCACTGCTGCTCCCGTTCTCCCTCTGTATCAGTCTTTGTCTTCCTCTTCTTTTTTTTCCTCCCTGCCAGTTACAACGATCGGAGCAGTAGCAAGAAGAAGACGGTTGCTCTGCGGGTTTAATACCTGATATTTAAATCTCGCCGTTCTGTGTCGACAAGCCTTGAAAAGGGAGCTCTGATCTCGCCTGCATCAAGGCAAGTAAGCAGTATTGTCTGCTGTAGTTGTTGTGATGCTGATGGCTTGGGGATCGCTCCTCAAATGGACAGGGTTTGCACAAGTCTGTGTTCACGTGTGTGTGTCTGTCTGTGTGTGTGTGAGTGATGATGAATTGCGGGACTGGCAGTGCAGACAATTGGACGACTCGTATATAGGCTAAGAGGACGGCTTGGAGGGAGGTGTGGGCTGAAGCCGTGGGGATCGAGATGGGGGTAGGGTGGAGTTTGGGTGTGGGAGGAGGGCAAGAAGGGGGGGATGGGCAGAGAGGAGAAAAGAGAGAGGGGATGGAGAGATTGGGGGACAAACACACTCAAATCAGTGTTGATTCTAGCTAGCTAGTCAAGCTAACATAAACATGAATAAGCATTTAGATGTATAACCTGTGGTTGGATCAGAGCTCACTGTCCTGTCCAATACGAGCGGGTTTTTGTCTGTGTCAACAACGGACACACAAGCCGCCTCTCTAGTCATGCTTTAAAAATTGCAGTTGGAGATGCAATCACACAGTGGTACCTCAACAAAGCAAAAGAAATGCACAAAGCTCTGAGAGTGGCGGTGCCCTTTCTAAGCAGCAAACGAAGTCAAGTAAAGGTACTACAAGGTAAAAACAAGATCTAGATCTAAACTTGAGGCTATTTTTTTTTTTTTTTCTGAGAAGAGGATGCATGTCAGTCAAATAATCCGGGTGTCCGGTATCTGTCACGCACTATGTAAGGGAAGCTTTCCTAAGTGTATTTGAACATGTCTGTTCAACAACTGATCCTTCCTGTTAAACCAGTTCTTTGTTGAATTCAACCATCTCTCAAAGCCAAGTTTGCCACGCGCTGGACTTCTCCAAACACCTTACACCACGGCCATACTTGAGTGCAACTTTTGTACTGACACAGAACATTATCTCAGTAGTCCGTCCACACCACACCTGCTGACATCTGCGAATTAAAAGAATCTTCTGAAATACATTTATCTCTTTATGTCAGAAGTTAAGCTATAGAACCAGGGGACAGTTAGCTTAGCCCGACAACTGGGAGGAGGAGGAAACGGTAGCCAAAACAGTATTTGTGTCTGCTCATTTCAAAAACGGCTGCAAGGCTTAGCTAACCAGCTGCTGGGTGTAGCTTCATGCAGACATAGGAACATTGTTGTTGTACAGATTTATTTTCTGTTTTTGCTGACTTTTGTGTTTTTTTAAACCACAGGGGTAGGGCTCTAGGTCACAAAACAGCATCTCTGTATTAGTTGGAGCACACTTAAAATGGGGGGTTCCCAGCATGCTGCAGGTAGATGAAGCCAACTGTGCAGGAAACAGTAACTGCCGAATAGGCAAAATGGTTTTTAGTTTTTTTTGTTTTTCTCCGGGGTACAAAACCATTATCAGGATCAAAGGATTGCTGCCATAAAGGGGATTTGTGATAGATGAAGTCCCTTGGAGCATAAGAAGCAGCACACCTTGTAGATTAAATGCTAATATTATTGCTAAAACTCGCACCAATGCAAGTGTCCAGCAGTGATTTACTTTGGGTTTTTTTTTCCTGATGGCAGTTGCTCCTTCATTACATTTTAAAATTTAACTTTTGAGCTCTGCAGTCCATCAACACCACACTCAAAATAAAGTGAGATTTCCATGCATGCAGATTTTATTGACCTTTGACCTTACTCCATTGTATATCTTTGCATTGCATTTCCCAGCCCCCTTCCTTAACAACAAAGCACAACATAGCAGCTTCTTCCACTTGGAAAGTTTAAACATGTTTTTTCTTGTTTGTCCATATTTCAGCTTGACTCTTTGAACTCATTCTTTTGGGATTGTTCTGCAGTTATCCCGGTTGATTAGTTGTGTTATAGTTTGCTTATCTATCTAGCAGACTTGTAACCTCTATAAATATCAGCAGTGTAGGAATCGGGCTATTTAGCTCCTTCTTTTGCGTTTGACATATAAATTTATGCAGCTTCATTCTCACTTCAGTCCATTCCTCTGTGGCCAGCTCTCATCTCACCTCCTAACTCCACATCTTTATTTGCTGCAAAAGGTTCCTCGTCACATGTCGGTCAAGGATGACTTGCCAGGAACTTGTTCAACAGCCAGAGCAAGCGTACACGTTTGTGTGTATAAGAACATCAGTGTCCTGAGAGGAGCAGTGAAACAAGAGGTGTCGTTGGGATCCGATGGGATCTATGAGAAGAAGAAAGAATAGGGGTGAATAGCCAAGAGAAGGGGAGGGAGCAGGGGGAAGTGGGCGGGTGCATGTGGGTGCCTGCGAGACGGGAAACAGCGGGGCTCAGTCAGCGAGAGAGAGACTGAAGCTCAGCTCAGCGCTGGTGTGTGTGGGTATGAGACGGGAGCGCATTATAAGCCAGTGTGTGGATGCTGCTTAGCTTAGCTCTCGTTAGCTTAGCATCACAAAGCCAAAGCTGGACAGAGGACAGACACACAGGAGAAGGAAGGAGAAGGTGGAAAGGAGAAGGAACGGTGGAGCTGCACTGTTTGTTTTTTGGGTTGTTTCTCCCCCCCTCCTCATTCCTCATCTACACCTGATTGGATTTTTTTTTTTTTTTCCTCCTGTCTCCTGTTGACGTGGTGTTGTTCTGTGGACTATAGTGGAAGGAGCAGAAGCCCCCCCCCTCAAAGGCTCCCTGATTGAGGTATTTTGATTTGTGTTTTCTTTGTAGAAGAAACACCTAGGGTTGCTGTGATTTAATGGTTGGGGGTTGGGATGGGGAGGCAGGCGATGGGGATGGCTGTGCATCAGGCGGAAGGTATGAGGAGCAGAGCGAGGGAGACGGAGGCACATCGCTGGCAGTAATGGAGGCTGATGTGTTGTGGTCAAACGGAAGCTGTGTGTGTCTGTGTCTGTCTGTCTCAGGTATGCTCGTGTCTGTGTGTATTTTTGTCTGTGGCCCGAGTCCGACACGCTGCCCCCGTGTGTGTGTGTGTGTGTGTTTGTGTGTGCAAAGTGTCACTTCCTGTTTGTGAATGTACAGTATGTGTGTTTGTGGTGGAAGCTCTTCAGCCCTGTGATGGCTCTGTTAAGGCTGTGTGATCTGTTGACATGTGTGATCACATTGGAAGCCATTGCCTCCAGCAGCAAACTGCCGCCTGTATGTTTGTCTGTCTGCAGCTTCTGGGATGCTACGGTTAGCTTTTGCCTTTCTTTCATCCTTCCTCTTTCTCTGCCCCCCCCCCCCCCCCCCCCAAACCTTTCTTTTCTTTCTTTTTTTCTTTTTCTTCGATCTCATGTCTGGATGACCCCCTCCCCATCCCCATCCCTGCTCCCACCCCGCCCCTCTAAATGGATCGTTTTAGAGCCTTTCTTTTCCATTTTCATATTGCTGTAGGTAGTAGCTAGCCCATGGTGCTTTTTTCCTTTATGGGTGGAATAAAAAAGACAAAGGCCGGCTGTGAGTGTGTGCGCAGGGGCATTTTCAGGCAGGTTTCTGCCTGATTTAGCTTCACACTGCACTACTGGCAGTGGATTTTATTAGGTCTCTCCTTTTAACCTGGTCTTCATCTATCTGTATGGGAATCATATGGGGCTGAATAAATTTCTTATAAAGGGAAAGAATGGAGAACATAGCGGGTCAAGAGAAATCCTGCTTTGATTTGATTGTGGTGTGTGTATTTGTATGTTTATGTGTGCGTTGTCTCTTATTTGCATACCTTTTTCAGCCGACCAGAGTGGCGAAAACTACCTCCCCTGACTCAAAGCAGTCAATTGCAAATGAAAAGCAACTATAGGTCTAGAAAACCCCAACAAAAATGGCCCCTTTTAATATTTGTTTGCCCATCATCACCACATAAGGGAGATTGTTTGGGGTGTTGGGGCTGTTTGAAAGCCTGGACAATGGGCTGCAACTGCTCCTCTCCTCAAACCTAAAAAAAGTCAAAAAACATAAAGCAAAACAAAACAAACAAACAAAAAAGATGTAATGTAAACAGAAACGTGAGGATTGGAAAATGCTGGAATTTGTGGCTTGTGCTTTTGGTTGGATTAACCCTTTACTGAGACAGATGGCCTTATCCCTCTGCCGTGGTGACAAACCCCAGTCAGCTTGTGACCCCTCCTGCGTGTGTGTGTGTGTGTGTGTGTGTGTGTGTGTGTGTGTGTGTGTGTGTGTGTGTGTGTGTGCATTCTTACACCAAAAGGGGAAGAGAAAAAAGAAGGGAAAAAAACACTGGCAGGCTTGCTCTGGCCAAGATGGTGGATGGCTCTGTTTTGGTTTTGGACTATAGCGACAGTCTGCTACCCCCCCACTTGTGTGTGTGTGTGTGTGTGTGTGCGCGCGTGTGTGCTTGTGCATGTGGTTGTGCGAGTCTTGAAAATTATCCATGAAGACATGCCTCAGTATCTTCTTGGAAAATGTGGACTAGCCGGCTAGCTTTGACATGAGAGCATGTGTATTGTGGAGACTGAGGGAAATGCTTTTGTAATAGCTTCTGCACAACAGTTGGGTCTAAGACTGTAGCCAGATTTCTGAGGCAGGCCCATAATCCGTGCTGCTTCCTTGTCATTTTCCACCAGCTACATACAGTATTCTTTAAATTGGCACCTATTTAATCAAAGCAGATGCTCTAATAAACCACAGTGAATCAACAAAATGTGGCCCGTTTGAAGGAAAAAAACCCTGAAAACTTGGCTATAGTTACTTTGTGTGTGTGGTGCCCCCCCCCCCCCCCCCCCCCCCCCTTTATTCTTGTCTTGTGTTTAATCTACCAAAAGCAAAATGTGTAAATACTTTCCAAAATAAGCTTTTCTCTTTTATAACAATTATGGAATTTTTGTAATGAGTTTGACTAAAAAATAAATTGTCTGTCTGGATGTTGACACAGTTATAAGAACAAACCTTAGGCACTTTGTGTCCCATAGGTTTATGTGTTAGGTGCATTGTCTAGTTGATTGGAAGAGTTGGAGACTAGTAAAAAGGGCTACATATAAAGCAGGGGTAGGCAACTCCAGGCCTCGAGGGCTGGTGTCCTGCAGGTTTTAGATGTGTCCTTGATCCAACACAGCTGATTCAAATGGCTAAATGACCTCCTCAACATGTCTTGTAGTTCTCCAGAGGAATTTTGATGAACTAATCATTTGATTCAAGTGTGTTAACCCAGGGTGAGATCTAAAACCTGCAGGGCACCGGCCCTCGAGTCCTGGAGTTGCCCACGCCTGGTATAAAGGCTTTTGTCTCTGGAGAGGCTACATAAAATCAGCCTCATGTGACCTCAAGACAATGATATTTGACTATGAAGATGTTTTAAAAAGATCCTGGTGTATCGAGTTTTAAGGACATGAACTTGCATGACCTCTCTAGCCTGCTATTCATTGCTGCTAGAAGATAGCTGGTCAAGAGTTCATTTGCAGCTGCTAGCATCCTATGACTAAAGAAATGACCAAAATCTGAAATGTTTGGTGTAGATTTTTAACCAGAATTCCTTTTAGTGTTAACTGTTACCCCCATAAAGATGACATCTGGCAACCTCCCCCAAGTTTTGGCACATAACTATATATCAGGGGTGGGGAACTCCAGGCCTCGAGAGCCATTGTCGTGAAGGTTTTAGATCTCACCCTGGGCCAACACACCTGAATTAAATGATTAGTTCATTACCAGGCCTGTCGAGAACTTCAAGACATGTTGAGAAGGTTATTTAGCCATTTAAGTCAGCTGTGTTGGATCAGGGACACATCTAAAACCTGCAGGACACCGACCGTTGAGGCATGGAGTTCCCCCACCCCTGATATATATCAATAAAGTTGTGGTTTGACTATACTAACTTGTGAAGCAGCCATGAAATAGGACCACTCTGTTGAGAAAAGGGACAAAGGTTATATCTAGCAGGCATCTGATGGGGAAAGAGTTAATATTGGTAGCATGCATTGTATTAATCTCAGTAGCCAGGCACAAACAATGTCTTCTCTTTTACTTGACGCAAACCATAAGCGAATCCTCTTTATCCTTCACATATGTAAATAACCAGTGATACCGAAATACAGAAGTGCTGTAGCCAAAAGGAATTAAGCTGTAATTATACTTCTGGATTGTATGACATCAGCAACATTAGAGCAGAAAAACAGATTTGGGCCTACAGTGGGACCCGGTGTGAGACTTGAGGAGAACCACAGTTCTCCACCATTCAAACCCGAAACAGGAAGAGTTTTGCCCGACCACACAAGCTGCTGTTATAACTGCCAAGCGTACTGCAGACAGAGAAATCACAAATGAGCAGATCAGAGACTGGGTGGAGCCTGTGGTCTTAATCAATGAACTGGAGAAGTGATGGAAGCAGAAAGGAGTGATGGAGGGAATGGAAGCAGAGGGAGTGAACATCACAAGTCCCTGTGGACTATCCACTGAGTCGTGTCATGAAAGTTTTAACCAACTTTTGCAGATAACAGCTTCTGCTCTACCCTAGCTCATACATATAACCTGGCATACATTGTGCCTTGTATTGTCTGTGTGTGTGTCTTATCACGTGTAGAAAAACAACATTTTGTCCAAATATGCTGTCAGAGTTCAGGAGTGGCGCCATTGTCTATGTGTCAGTCACAGACCACTTAAAATGCACCGTTTCAAATAACTCCTGTCCTGAGTGACCTGAATGGCAGCACAGAAGCCGAATAAGAACAGCTGGCTCTATTAATAGAACAATTATGATAATGAATCATTGCCAAACACATTTATGATGGCCTACTTTTCACTCACAGCACTGATCACTTCAGTGGTGAAAGTGTTGAAACAAACAATGATTGTTTTAATATGCTGCTTTTATTTCTAAATCCAGAAACCCACTACCGGTAATCTGTATGTTGTTTCTCTGAACCTCGATGTTTGAATGACATTTGTTTTTTAGGTCACACTGGTCATTCTGTTGATATATAGTGTCTGTTGATATAGTGTGGGCATACCCTGAAGTGCCCCATTACAAAACTGATAAGTTATTTTCAGCACCAATACAGATTAGTTGGAGTCAATTTGACAGTTTCCAGTTAAAAGAAAAAAACAAACAAACCAAAAATACAAAAATCATGCTGTCAGTTTTTAAAATGACTCCATACAAAAAAAATCATTAAATGTATTTTCTCATGCTATCTCTACGTGAAAGAACCCTCTGCATGCTTCCTAAACCACTCACCTGAACTGCTACAGCCTGCAAATACACTCCTTTGTGCCTGTCTGTGGCACAGTATCCTTTATTGATATATCTGATATCTAAACAATTGCACTGAATAAAGAAAGATGTCTTTATTGTTGTGATTGATCAAAAATTATTTTATTTTAAAAGGGTGTGTGTGTGTGTAATCAAATACATCATGGTTTTACATAGATGCTGCAAATTTTTTATACAGAAATTGCTGCGGTGTGCACACTATTGCTAATTATAACCATACAGTGTGACATGTGTGCATTAACCCAGTTCATGTTGCTTTTTTAACAATACTGTTGCGTCATCAGCAGTGACAAAATAACTTCTGCTTTCTGGTGTGGCTGAAATATGACTGAAACTGCTTTTGGAAAAAAGCTCAAGGGTTACTCCAAGTTGGCGTCCAAGGGGTTAAGAGTTAAAAGACCAGCTGATAGTAATATCAAAGAAGTATATTTCAGCCTGGTTCTTTGCCTCTTTTTAAACCATGACAGCTTAAAGATTTAAGCGGGCTGAAGATGCCCTAATGATTTTTGCCAAACTAAAGCTTCAAACTGGATCAAATAAAGATGTCAAGGAGGGCGACTTCCCAGCTCCCAGCTATGATGACAAAGTCATCCGTGGAGTCAAGCCCTGCGTTGTCCTTGTGGAAGGAATTAAATGTAGGTCACCACCAAAATGAAAGACCCGGCCTCGGCCTGGGGGGATATGTGCCCAGGGTCCTCTGTTGCTCTGGGGGGATGCAAGTGTAGGAAATAAACAGATTTATCACACGTGGCTATTTTTAGAAGCTGTGTGCATGCCTGTAGAGCCTCCTTCTACTTCTTTTTCATCTGCCTTAATGCCATTGTGTTAAGGAAATATGGCTAAGATTACTTATGTCTTTTACTTTGTCACTGACTATCATCTGACTCAGTTGTTGCCCAGCTACTGACTACTAGAACATCTCCTATGTTAGGTCTTCTGTCTCCTATATAATTCATGAAGGTTCAAGTCCTCATAAACTTCTGTCCTTCATAGTGTTGTGGGATATGTTTCAGTGAAGAATAATTAAACAGTGTTGTCATGCTCTTATGTCATTGTACTCTCAAATCTAACTGAGATATCATGCACTGACTTCTCAAATGTTGCTAAACCTATTGTCCAACCTTGTATCCAGTAAGGTTAGGAAAAAAAACTACATAAAATATAATTAAAACTGAATGTGGTGGTTTATAAAAATACCCCAAAGATGACACTTCACATGTACAAGGACACCGAGACATTGGTGAGGTCTGGGGCAGCAGTGACGGATGGATTCAAGGTGGGGTGGGATTAAGTCAGGGATCGTCTCTGAGCCCCTTCTTGTTTGCAGTGGTGATGGACAAGTTGACAGATGAGGCCAGGCAGGAGTCTCCATGGACTATGATGCTCACAGACGACACTGTGATCTGTAGTGAGAGGAGAGAGCAGGTGGATGAGAGCCTGGAGAGATGGCGACATGGACTAGAGAGAAGAGGAATGAGCAAGAGCGAAAAAGAAGGTTCACATGATGGTCGTGAGACCTGCTATGATGTGTGGTTTGGACAGGATGCCGAGCTGGAGGTGATGGAGGCAGAGGATTAGAAATGAGTACATCAGAGGGACAGCTCAGGTTGAGCAATTTGAAGATAAAGTTAGAGAGGCAAGAGATGGTTCAGACACGCTCAGAACAGAGTACTGGATACACTGGACAAAGGATGTTGAAGAGGAAACTGGCAGGAAAGAGCAGAGGAAGACCACAGAGGAAGACTCGTGGATGCGGTGAAGGAGGACACGCAGAGGGCTGGGGTGAGAAAGGATATTAGGGATAGGGTGAGATGGAGACAAATGATCAAAACAGCAGCTATTTGGACATTTTACAGCTGATGACATTAATAAGCAACAGGTCAGTAACAATAATTGGTTAGTGTCTTATAGAAGGTTGAGCTTTTTAGAGGTGAAGGTGTGGAAGTGTTCACCATGCTGTGATAGACTGCCTCGTCAACAGTTAAGTCTACCATGCATATTCTCGAGGAGGTGGTTAATAATTATTATTAAATATGGCTCTGTCAAAATTGGACTCAAACATATCACCTAGTTTAATAAGTTGGGTTTCCCCCCCCCCCCCCCCAAAAAATAATATTTTTTCCCAATTAAAACACGAGTGATTTATAAATGATTATAAAACATTAGATTCAGTCTCCACACAGCGTCCCGACTTATTTGGCAACTTGGTTGCTTTGGGGAGACGATCCCTCAAAATAGTCTACCATCAATTAAATATGGATGAGCTGCTTGGATTTCTCTGGCACTAGTGTCAGCTGTGCTTGAAGTTAGTTTGTAAAGATCATTATATCAGTTTTTTGTTTTAGAGCAGGAAATCATAAGGTGTACTGCATGCATGTTTTGTTTGATAAGTAATGAGAGTCCATGTAAATTCTTAGGCCGTGTATTTGTGAAAGAGACAGTTATTGTTAGTCATCTTGTGTGAAGTCTTGATTTTTTTTTTCTTCTTTGGTATGTAATATGTGTCACCATTACACATCAAATTATTTTTCTCCTCGTCGTTGAACCAAAATATGAACCGGTTCAGTTTGGATAATGGGACATTGGCACAAAAGGAGGCAGTCTGATATTGATCTGCTGTAAGCCGAGTGACAGTTTAGACAAAGTGGGCAAGCCAAGGTCACAGTGAGGGTCGTGGCTAGTTGCTGTCATCTATTGATTGTGGTTTGAAAGACGTGCACGTGCAACATTATGCCCTTGATTGCTGATAAACCCGATTCTGCGAAATTCTGATTATTACTAAGGTCACTAAAGTAGTCGTCATTCACTTGTTTTGTAAATACATTAAACTTCAGATGTTCAAGAATTATGAAGGTTTCTTTTACTTTTACTTGCCAACAGAAACATACATGTGCAATCCAGATCTTTACACGATCAAAATAGCTGATTTAAAAGCGTTATAAACAACTTTTGAACACTGCATCATTCAAGAAAAGGTTCAAGAGCAACTCAAATAAGAAGCCCTGAAATGTTATCTGCTTACCAAGTTAGGAATTTATCACTAAGGTTTTAGCAACTTTAATATAGTGAAACTAGGGGGGGCTTATACAAAACGTCAGCTAGTATCAGTAGTTTTCAGTGCAGCTGTAAGGTGGACAACACTGGAAACCTGACAGGACTTAATTCAATTCAATATTCAATTCAATTCAAAGCACTGACAACAAAATTGTCAGTGCAAATATCTTCCCAAGTGTTTACAAGGAACGCTGACTAATGTTGAGTGTTGCAATGCTACGAGAAAATGGCAATGGGCTGGTTTTGGAGTCAGGAGCTGGGGGAGTTGCTGCAGGGAGGAATGTGGAGTCTGAGGCTATAGTGGAAGAGGGATATTAAACATTTCAGGATGATGACTGGGAGGTCACAGAGTTCATGAACTTATCTGCCTATGAAACCTCTAATTGTATGCTAGAGGAACATGGAGAAAATGGAAAGAATTACAGGGAGTGTTTCTTGAATGAAGAGCGGAGTGATCTAGTTTCGTTGGTGATGGGCTGTGTAGACCCTGAAGCAGATGCTGTTGTAGTGAGTGAATACGTTTTTGATCGTGCCTATTAGAATGTAGTAAAGTTCAAAGTCAGAGGACTTCAATGCTTTTGCTGTAAGAACGTGCAGTCATTTCGGTTAATTTGACACTATCTGAACGTGGCGGCTTCATCGCTGGATGCACACCCTAAATACATTTCTGGAAGAGTATGTTACGAACATTTACACATCACTTTCAGCACGGCACATCTGAACACTATCCCATTAAGAGCTTGGCGTACACAAGATAACAGCTGTGCTCATGTGTCTTGTCGTGATATTCGCAGCTCACTGACAGAAATGATTGATTTAGAGCACAGCAAAATAAAGAAATGACTGCTTTCTAACCTCTCTCACAGTCTCACTTTGTCCAAACTGCCTTCTTTAGAGACAAATCTAATTTTTGTTCAGACGGCAAAGATGAACGTGTTATCAACGCTGGTGCCTAAATGTAACCGAATACAAACGTTGTGCACTTTTAGTTGACGGAGGCGCACACTGACCTCACCATATACCTTTGTATGTTGCTTTTGCTCACTCACTGACAAAAAATCCCCCCGAAAAACAAACTTCCTGGAAGGAACTTCCACACATTACAACAGTTCAGAATAATGACGTTCAATCTGAGTTTTGACAAAGCCTTGCTGACACTTGTTTCCAGAAATGGTTCCTCTGGGTTTACAGTGGTCCCTTGTTTATCGCGGGTGTTACGTTCTAAAAATAACCCGCAATAGGTGAAATCCGCAAAGTAGCGAACTTATTTTTTACAATTAATATAGATGTTTTAAGGCTGTAAAACCCCTCACTACACACTTTCTACACTTTTCTCAGACGGGCGTTGACATTTTCACACGTTTCTTGTTTAAATGCTCTCAAAGTTCAAACCAAGTCCAGTATTATAGAATGAAACCAAAGATCAAGCCCTGATTTCAGGTCCAGAACGTGGGAACAGAGCAGCTGCGAGAGAATTCAACATTAATGAATCAATGGTACGGAAGTGGAGGAAGCAAGAAGAATGAGTAAAGTTTGACTTATCTGACTGGTTTAACTTAATGTGCCTTATAATCCTTTGACGTCAACACTGTTGCGTTTGTTGTCTTCTGCTAGCAAAGATTTATGTAAATTTGACAAGCTGGATGGATTCTGTTCTGTACAGGAGACACGGCACGAGATTGATTGATTGAAAATGGTCTACAGCCGATCAGGACGCAGAACATAATGTGCTGTTTTTAAAAAAAAAAAAAAAAAAAAAAAAACCACAAACAAACCCCCCACCACCACCACCACCAAAAAAGTGCAAAATTGCACCAAAAGCAATCGAAACAGCGAGGAACCACTGTATTCCATACCTGCTGCACCAAACAGAGGAAACCAAACAGGGAAATAATTGCACTCCCTGATGCAGCAGCATCCCTGTGTGGGTTAAATTAATCCCGTCATGAAGACAGCATCGATTCATATCTAACAGAAAATGACTGATTATATATTTGACTACAGACAGTTGAGCTGTCAGTTATAGTTGACTAATCCATTTACTAAAGTTTATGGATCCATTTCCATCAAAAAGTACAAAATTTGAAATCCTCAGTCATAAATCTGGTATCGGAATTAAGGTGCCGAGGTTTGACAAATCTGACCTCGTGCGTTATAGGTCAGACGGAGTCCTATGAAATCTCACAAACGACAGATGATACTACTGAAGATCGTTATAGTGAAAGTGACACATGTCTGATTGACAGAATGTCCTCACTTTGAAATAATTGAGAAATTCAGTCTGAAGGGGCCTTCTGTTAGCCAGGAACAATTGTATACCTGAAAATGGTATTTTACCTTCTTTTTTTTTTTTTAAGCTCAACGTACAAAGTGAAGTTTGTCACTTGGTTACAATTAGGTTCACAGTTGATAAAGCCAGCCATGGCCATGTTTGATAGTGGACATGATGTTGCCAACTGTTGAGGGTGGCAACATTAAAAATCACACAAGTTTTACAGGCCTTGCTGGAACGCTTTGAAATACTAAAGTAAGCCGATAATAAATGTGTTCATGTTTCAAAAGCCTTAAAACTTCCTTTTCAAAAGACTTTCATCTTATTGTGCTCTCACACAGTTAAGTTGCCATAAGCCATGTTTTGATCCAATATTAGTTAAAATCATTAGTACCACTTTTATTTACACTTTTGTTTATTTATTTTATCAAATTTTTTGGGTGGAAATACCTGTTCTAGTTTGGGTGCCATGTTGACTATTTGCCTCATCTGAATGCTTTCAGTATATCTTTTCTGTCTCCCTTTTTGCTTCTTGTCTACCTTCTGCTTTTACTTTTCTTAATTATTTGGCCAGTAAGTTAAGGGGCATCGAAGCAATATGATCATTGACTTTTCAAAAACATTTTTTTAGCAAAGGTGGCCAGTATCCATTCCACCCCGCACCCAATAAGTACAGATGTGCTGAATTTAAGTTGCTCTCCTCGTAGAGTCTGATCCGATCACCATAGGTGGTACACGGCTTAGACAGGGCAGCGCCCCCTCTGTAGCTGTTATGATAATGAAGCGGTGTTTATGAGTGTATGTGTGTGCTGCAAAGGAGATCGTTGCATAAAGCTCCATTAGGTGATTACCCTCCACCCACACCCCCGTTATCCGTAGACCATGCCATTTGGTGACACCTCCCTCCCCACTGTCTGTGTGCGGGCACTTACATATGCATGTTTTGGCTGGCAGAGGGGGAACAGCTGCTGATTATGACAAGGACACCGAGTAGGAAGTGTCTGCTTCTCAAACCTGTTTATACTATTACAGGCCAAAAGGTGTGTGTGTGTGCGTGTGTGTGTGTGTGTGTGTGTGTGTGTGTGTGTGTGTGTGTGTGTGTGTGTGTGTGTGTGTGTGTGTGCATGTTTGCCATTCACATATGAGCCAGAAGACTGCTTGTGACTGTGGGTATCTGAGTCAACCTTCTGCTGGGCTCAGCTTGCTGGTTTCTTATCTGTGGGAAGGAACAGACAATCGGATAGTCAGGCGGACAGGAAGGAATAAAGGTCAGGCACAGCTCCATATGTTCACACAAACATGCGCAAAAAGTCTTGATCCTACACAAAGTGGTTTGTTTTACCAGGAGGATATGCAAATGTATTTTTATTTTATTTATTTAATTAAGAAGTTTAATTGCAATCAAGATCTTGCTTGCAAGTGGGCCCCAAGTTTAAAAAAAAAAAATACTGCATATAACTTAATGGCCACTTTATTAGTTACATCTTGCAAGTACATGTTTGGATCCAGTTTTGCTTTCACAACTGCTTTAATTCTTCATGGCAGAGATTCAACAAGATGCTGGAAATGCTCCTCAGAGATTTTGATCCATATTGATATGACAGCATCACACAGCTGCTGCAGATTTGTCGGCTGCACATCCACGATGTGAATCTCTCGTTCCATCACATCCCAAAGGAGCCCCGTTTGATTGAAATCAGTGACTGTGGAGGCCATTTGAGTGCCGTGAACTCACTGTCATGTTCAAGAAAGCACTTTCCAATGATTTGCGCTGTGTGACACGGTGTGTTATTCTGCTGGAAGCAGCCATCAGAAGATGGGTCAGTTGGTACTAAGGGGCCCAACATGTGCTAAAAAAAAAAAAATCTCCCACCCGATTGCACCAGCAGTATGAACCGGTTTCTTCCGTGTTGTTTATGCCAAATTCTGACCCCAGCAATGTTGCAGGAGAAATCGAGACTCATCAGACGAGTCAACGTTTTCCCGTCTTCTCGTGTCCCAGCCCATGTGAATATGTAGCCTCGGTTTCCTGCTTTTAGACCATCTGCTTCATTTGATGTTTTGCAAATTCAGAGATGCTATTCTGAATACAAAAAGTGAAACAAGTCATTATTTAAGCCTTCCTGCCAGTTCAAAACAATCAGGCCATTCTTCTCTGACGCCAAGAAAGACTTTTCACCCAGGGAATCACTGCTCATTAAATCTTTTCTTTTGTAGACCATTTTCTGTAAATCCTATAGATTGTTGTGTGTATGAAACTCCCAGTAGATCAGCAGTTCCTAAAATGCTCACAAGAGTTTATCTGGCAGCACCAACCACTTAAATCACCTCTATTCCCCCATTCTGACACTCAGTTTCAACTCGGGCAGGTTGCTTTAATTATATCTACACACCCGAATGCACTGCCATGTGATTGGTTGATTAGATATGTGAATTAAAGAGCAATTGAACAAGTGTAATTAATAAAATTCGTGTACATATTTCTAAACAACAATCATACACATATTAACAAACAAATATAAGCTCTAGTGAAAGCACTTTCAGGTAATGGAGAAATTAAAAACCAGCAGAGCTTTAAAGCCACACTTTTTAAAAAAAAAAAAACACACATTATGACAGTGACAGTATTTTTGAGGCTGTTGACCTGCTCTGTGTGCAGACATGCACACGGACCCCTGCTCTCACTATGGGCAAGTGTTTTTTCTTATTATAGTACTGCTTCTTTTACTCCATTTGCAGTAGTAGCAGTGATAGTTGCCCTTGTAGTGAAGTGTCTGTGAGGACAGGTCTAAATACCCTTCAGTCAGATATGCATTATTATATTTTCACCAATCACAGCAGAGAGCCCCTTGCTGAATAAAACTAGTCCCAAGCCTCCGTGCTGACCCTCCAACACAGGCTTATTGGCTTTTTTGCAGCTTCACCTAAAATAAGTGTTAACTCAGCTGTGCGAGATTAAGGTAGTTAACACACTAATCTAATATAAAATTAAAAACCTTCTACTCGGTCTGTCGAGATTGTGTTTGGAGGTTGAGGTTATGTGTTCGCTTTTAGACCTTTTTATTCTCACTAATTTTATAAATGGATTGCTGATGAATTCTGTTCTTAAAAAGACGTCAATTCCTTCATTTTGTTGTGTACAACCTCTATGATGGCTGTTGTATACATATGTTTTGAAGCTATTGATATTAGGTAAGGTGTTTGGGATTGACTAGTCACAGCCACTGCATACTTCAGAAAAAGAAACTTGACTTTGCTTGAAATGTAGTGTTTTGCAGAATTTGCACACAGTTAGTCGTAAGTTCAGTATTCAGGGGAAGTGTGGCAGTATCTTGAAGTGGGATGCAACGCGTTAATGGGTAGTGCTCAGTATCAGGCAGGAATATGAGTTGAGCAGTTTAGGTGAGCAGCTTTATCGATGCTTTCCGAAAATGACCACAGGAAGTACCATTCAGAGGGTTAATCGACTGTGCGTGATGTAAATGCTGGCGTGTCATGCCTTACATCGTGCATGCTTTCTCTAATGGAGCCATAACTATGTGGTCCTATTTTTGACAAGGAAGTTGTGAAGCTAAAGGAGTTGTAACTGGAAAACAAACTTCTTTCTCTCACAAGTTAGCAACTTTCCTGCCCACATTGTATTATTCCTCTCATTAGCAGAAACTCAGGCCCGGGATGCTTGTAGAAGCATAAATGACTTAAATGTTTCTATTCTTTCCTTATAAAAAACAGTTTTTCATTGCTGTGTGTGTCATACAGTTGCAGGCTGCAATGCTTTAAGTTTTTTGGAGGGATGTTTTTGATGCAGCGGCAGCAGCTCTGAGCCACCAGCATTACAGTGTGACTGCCAGTGTCTTACCATTTTTCCTTGATCATCTTCCTGAAATGCTAATGATGATTTTTTTTTTTCTTTCTACATAACACCCACCTACCCAACTCAACTCGTGAATACGCTGAAACCATTAAGCCCCAAGGCAGCCAGCTTTAGATGAACACCCTCACAACAAATCTCCGAGGCTTCGTTGTGTGCACCAGCAGCTGGATTACATTAACTCTTAGCACAGTCGCAGGAGTCTCTATGCTCGGCTCTCAACCTGTCTTTCTTGCTCGTACCATTCCACAGTTTGGTCAATGGAGCTTTTGTGGGGAGGGGATATTGAATTAATTAGGCCTATAGCGATAACAGTGTCTTAACCCTGGGTATAAGCCAAGGCTCTGCTTTTTTTTTCTCCCTTTTTTTTTTAACACCCCCTTTGAAACACTGGTCACAATTCTTCCTATTTAGTTTTCTAAGAGCAGCACCGTCTAAATGGAGTCGAATCAATGGCCGCTTTTGTATGCGAAGTGAACTGACAGTCGGCTGGACACTCCGGCTTGTCTGAGCACTCTTTACGGTTGACATTCGGCAAAAACAAATTCTGCCTGGGAACGTGCAAAGAGCAACTGGTATCCGATTGACTTTAAATCAATTTCCTCTTGGTGCGCAAGCGATTAGATGTTTGCGGGCGCTACTTGCGAATTCTGGTAATGCACAAGAAGATTATCCCTGTCTGTGTCCTTCATACAATGGCATATAACCGTGATAGAATAGGCGATATACTGTAATAGATGATTGAGTTGATGCACGTCAAGAATATTTGTATAAGAGATTCATTATCTTCAGACGTGGAAACTCTCTGTGTGCATTGTACGCTTGCTCGAGTTAGGATGTGCGCATCTGTGATTTATCACCAGTGTCACCGAACGTGGCTGCAGTGGGAGCCTCTCCCCATATTCTCACACATCTATTTTTACCAGCTTATTGCTTAGCAGCCCACTGGAGACAAAATGATTGCAAGATAAGACAGATCGGGAGATGGAAGAAAGGGGTTTCAAGGGAAGTAGGCAAAGCAGGGAAAGCCCTCTGCTGTCACTAAATAGAAGACAAAGATATTTTGCCATGGGCACTGGATGCTTTTATTTGTGCCAGAATAATTCGATTTTTGGAGTAGGATAAAATCAATTAGGTAGAGAGTGAGATAACGCTAAAGAGAACTTCAGAGCGGCGCGTACAATAGCGTGGAAATCGCATTAGTCAGGCAAACATTGAATGGTTAACTAGAAACACAGCGTTTCATGTGTAAAGCTGTTTACCGCTGGTGCCACACCGGCCAACTGTCTGCAGCCATTAAAGGCAAGTGCTAGAATTTCACAGGCTGCATGCCAATTCAGAAACAGACACACACACTCCCATTCCACCCCGGCACATATGGCAGGCTCTCACTGAGGTGCCACTACAATACTTCACACCCCACCCGAGAAATAACATCATTGCAGACAAGTGATAATCATTCTTTTAGGCTCTGCTGTTTGCAACTCGCTCTGCACCAATTGCGATGGAGGCTTCTAATGCATGTGGATATATATGCATAACTTAAACGAGAGGATATAGGAACAGAAAGATTAGCATTATGGGGAGGAAGGTGGAACAAGTGTGTGTGGGAAATCCCAAAGGGTTCACATGGCAGTTCATTTGACATCATAGCACTCAGATTCCCAAGGTGATGAAATGTCACATAATGAAATGGAAAAAAAAAGAAGTGGTCTAACTTTACGTTTCTCTGTTTTTCTGTCTAGGTACTACCCGTGCCCCACGTGAAGGAGAAGTTCCTGGCGTGGACTACGACTTCCTCTCAGTGGAGCAATTCCTGGAATTGGAGAAAAGTGGGACCCTCTTGGAGATAGGAACATATGATGGTAAATTAGAAAGGTTGCTGTAGTTGACTCTTCTTGTTGAGCCTTGCCAACTAAAAAGGAAAAAAACCCACCCTCCTGCAGACACCTGGACAGGTGAATCTTAGAAGTAGAACCAACAGATCGAGCCTCCCATCTCTACCAACAACAATATAACACAAACAGGGTTTAAATCACTTTAAAACCTGCTGCTTGTATTGTATTAGAAGACTCGTTTTGTAGTTTGTTTGAGCTTTTGCTATTTTTCTGAATAAGCGACACAGTGTAAAGGTGTGAAATTAACTGAATAACATTTAGATACCGTACTGAGCTAACAGTTTCCTGGAAGAGATACAAAGGCACAGGCGTATACTTCTACACAGCACATTTGTTCAACACAGACCCATTTTACAAATCTCAGACAGCTTTTACTCTTCTTCTGAGTGAGTTTTTAAACTTTATTTATTTCCACACAAAGATACGCCCATAATGAAACTTGCAGAGAGCACAAAAGCCTCTGTCTTTACTAAGCAGAGGGCACACACAGAGCTCTGCAACATGACAAGTCAACTGTCATGTAGTTTGCTTTTCCCATCATATCTATTACATCATGTTTTGAAATGCCTGTCAAAATACAGTTATGGACCTCAGACAGGTCTGAAGTGTGTGAGAGTAAAGTCTGAAGCTTGGTTAGGATCTAAAATGTGGTTCGAGACTGCGTATAATAACTGACAACTGAAACTACAGTATGTAAACATCAGTCCACCTTCTTCAGTCTATGCATGGTGTAAACCTGGGTGTTTTGCTCTTACAGAAAAGCAGAAACATTATCCTCTTGGACAATTCCATCATGTTTGACTGCAGGTTTTTCGCTGTTATTATATCTTCACGTCTGATAATGTAAAGTTCAAACTATGAATCATCTGTAACTATCGGCTTCTAGAATTTAATTATTTTATCCTTTAGGTCTGTGAGCACGGTTGATTAATTGTACTCAAGCCAATGCAAAATAATTAGACTAGCTCAGTATAGCTTACTTATATTTTGGAGCAAACACCATTCGCTCATTAAAACTGTGGCTTTAGATGCTGGTCTGCAGATGGTACAGTCTCTTTACCTCTGCCTGGTTACTCTTTGGATGAGCATGAGTGATTTTCTGTATGTTTGAATTTGAATTTTTCAGTTAAACCAAAATGTTGCACTGGTACTGAAGAAATGGAGAGGATTTTTATGGAGGAAAGCAGGTGCTGTGCATGTGTCAGAGTATCTGTTATCTGAGAAACTGGAGTTTAAGGTTGACTTAGAAAATATCAGCCTAATTAAGCTATAGCAGTAAAAAGTGATTTGAGAAATAGAGTAACTGTTTAGTTATAAAACAAAAAAGGGGGGGGGGGTGCTGCTTGTGAAACTTTTTTTGAGATTAAACACAAAAAAAGAACAAAAGCAGTTTTGCTTTGGAGATTAGCATTCTCCCACAGACAAACTCAACTTGACAATTTGCATACAAAGACTGTGACTAAACCCCCTTCAACACACACACACACACATACACACACTTCACTCACACACAAAAGGCCCTTTGACCCCTCCTCTTATGCCCTCCCACTACTCTTTTCTGTGTCTTTCTGATCCCCGCCCATCTTCCCTTCTGCCTCCTTCATCACCTAGGTAACTATTATGGGACACCCAAGCCACCAGTGCAGCCCCCCAGTGGGAAAGTGATTAGCAGTAGTGGTAACAGCGGTGATGCCCCACTGCCAGACGGGCTCAGGAGTAGCCTGCCGGGCTCACAGCACTCCACTCCCCGACGCTCCAAGTCCTACAATGACATGCACAATGCTGGATTAGTGCCTGGAGAGCAGCAGCAGGAGGACGACGAGGACCTCCATGACATGAACAGCAGCTTTACAGGTACGTGCGGAGGAAGGAGAGGAAATCGGATGGGCGGAGAGTCTCTTATAAGTTTAGATTGACACTCGAGTAACACTGAGCATTGTATCTCTATGATTTTGTGCATTGAAGAAGCACTCTGCTGTTTGCTTTTAGTGAAGAGTACAACAGCACGTGTATAAATGACCATGTATGGCTCTGTCAGGGACGCTGCCATGTTGAAGAAAATAACCCTCTGCTATAACAAATGCATAATAAGAGCCACGGTTTAAACCATCTGCAAAGTTACATTTACTCAAGTCAGATTAGCAAAACATGAGGGAGACTGAAGTGAATAACTCTAAATGAATAACAACTATAGTTGGTTAAAATTTTAAACTGATGAGACGAGAATATCCCATTATTGAGTCATGAAGGGAACACTGACAGAGCACTGTTTTTACGTGTACACTGAGTACATTAATACTTGATTGCTTGCTGATAACGCTCCTTTACATAAATTGGTGTTAGACTTCAGATAAGTGATCTGACAAAATAAGATCTTTTAAAGCATCTCAAATGATTTTGTTCATTTTTATTTCATTAATTATTAATCTGAAAAGTGTTTCCTGGAGGAACTGATAATTGATTTCTATCCAATATAGTATTGAATACTATATGAGTGGAGCCAGAAAAGCAAATACTAAATAAAATAATGTGAATACCAAACCAAAGCACAGTTGATTTGCCCGCACTAATGCCTTGGTAGCTGTGTACACAAGCTGTGGCACCACACAGTGCACTCATCTTCTCTGGCCAGCTCAGCACAGATGTGTGTGTCCTTCTCTCAAGCAGGGTGTGAGCTTGGCACCTGAAATCAAAAAGCAAATGGTCACTCAAGATGCGTGTAAGCCATGTTTTGAAGCCAGGTGTTAAGAGCAGCATTTTTGTCTGACATTCATTTGAATACAACTTTGGACAGAAGATAAAAGAATGGACCCAGAAGGCTGGCAGCAGACCCAAAGCTAAATTAAATTTGCCTTCTTTTCACAGAGAAGACCCAAAGTGATACATCACATCTGACACTTCTAAATGCTTATCTGCATTTTCAAAGAGATCTTTCCTCTTTCTCACACTTTGCCTGTAACCACCTAGCAGCTGTGGTTGTTTTTAACTCCTCCTTGTTTCACGGGACTCACCGCTCCTTCAGCTGATTTGGACACCAAAGCAAACAGACCCTGCAGATCAGCCTGAGAATCACTTTCTTTCACTCTTTTATTTTTTGGGAGAGGAGAAGCGGGGGAGAAAAATCATTTGAGAGCTGATGGATAAAGTGGGAGGCGAATGCAAGTGGAGAGAAGGTAGCAGGAAATTAAATAGAAAGAGGAGGTGACTGAGAAAGAGGGCAAGTCTAAAAAAGAAACGACTGAAAAGGGAGAAAGAAACAAGCAGGGGAGGTTTTTATACTGTGAAAAAGGATAAGCTCAGAAAAGAAGTAGGAGAAAGCACAAAAGAAGTGGAGAGAGAAAGAGCCCTTTGCTGTGGAGAGGGGCTGCAGAATACAAGAACTTCTTTGATTGGTGAGTAAGTGGTCTCTGGCTCTGACTACATCTGCTGCCTGCGTATCTGCATCCACACATGTAAAATAGTGCCATCTGGCTGCGAGCATTAGACACCTGAGCAGATTCCATATGTGAAATTGATTTTGGGGGGATAATAGTCCATTAAATTAAGTTTAAGTTGGTAAAATGACAGCAGTGCTGCTTGTTTGACATTAAAGAAATGAACTGGAGTAATTTTTGGGATTTCCTTGTTAGTCAGTGAGTAGGAAATTGAAGGAGTTTCAGCCTTAAAGCTCTGTGGCTGACATGTGTTTTTCAAATGTGGCACCAGAAGTTGTTTAACTCTCTGTGATTGTGTGACAAGTGCCACTCGAGTGTGAGTGTGGAAATGAACCGGCAGGAAGCAAGGTGCTAGCACTTTCAAGGCGTGAACTGCCCACTCAGCATTCTTTACTGAAGGAGGAAAGAAACAAGCCCAAATAACTTCTGTCTTTAGGAAGTTATTGGGATAAATGGAAACATGCTATAGCAACATAACTGATTTCATTCAATAAGTAGATGCAGAAACTCACTGACATGAGGCTTTCTTGTCATCTAGTTGTGGATTTTTACAGCCTCATGAAACTTTTTTCAAATATTTTAGTCTTTAAATTATTCAGACTGCTCAGGCAGGTGATATTTTTATTCCTATGGAAATTTAAAACATTATAGAAATACACTAAATGACTGGAATTCTTCCAAACTCCCATTCAAATGATGTTTCAATAATTCTTAATGTATTAGGAAATGTATGTTTTTTTTTCTATTACCGCACAGACTTTAAGGTTACATAATAGGCTGTATCTTGTGACGATACTTTAAAAAAAACGGTGTAATCAACAGGAGCACTTGTTTATTTGAAGACAGTTGTCTTTTCTTTAGTTGATCTCGTGATGCGTTCCATTTGCCTCGGCCATCTTCCAGAGCAAATGGAATTTCCTAATTGAGTGCATTCTAGTAAAGTGCGGTCAGTGCTCTGTGTGTGGCTCATTCAGCGAGTCACAGATGCACAACAGTAGTGCAGCAGATTGCAAGTTTTACAGTTTCACTCATGTTTACGTGCACTGCTGCCATGTTGGATTGCTGAGTTGGGTTTGGTGGGAGCTTTCCGGTTGACAACTGGTAGCTTGGAAATCCCAGCTTGAAATGGAGCGCACCATTGTCCCAAGGTTAACTCATTGTTTTCACAGCTACTTGTTGCTCCTTGAAAGTGTTACTGGCGTCCTTTAGTTGACAGATTTTTGACACCAGGCTGTGTGTGTTCTGGGTTTTTTGTCCCTCCAGGAGACTCTAGTGAATTAGACGAGATTCATCACTCGGTGCGCCCTTTCGCCCCCCGCCAGAGTGACCTGTCCTACGCTGGGACAACCCCCTCACCACCGGCCATCACGGAGAGCACACAGCAGACACACACTCACCTGAGCCATCCTCCCCCAGAGGATCCGCTGGGACCTCTGCCCGACAACTGGGAGATGGCCTATACCGAGAACGGAGAGGTCTATTTTATAGAGTAAGTACCAAAGGTCGGATTAAAGTAGTGCTTACTCATAAATCAGATATTATCAGTGTTCACTGTCAATGTGGCTGAATGAAGCTTCCTTTCATTTTGATTAAACTCTGTTTAAAATGGGACATGACTTTATCTAACGTGACACATTTTCTCATGGCTGACTCTCTTTCTGTACTGTCTGCACCGTCTAAACCCGATCCAGGTTTCTTTTTAATGTGACAGACGTGTGTCGCTGTGGAGAGTACTCGAAGGCTTTAGGAAGCATGAAAGTTTAAAGAATGCAGCGTACATTACCAGCGGCTACATGAAGCATAATTCAGGATACCAAAGAGTTCCTCCTGCATCGCTCCTACAGCCATGAACCTTTAACCAATTTAAAGTCTGCAGTATAGAGAATTAGAGAGAAATTTATTACAGATTACCTGGTCATGCTTTCTATCTATGATGCCTTACTCCTTGTTGTTGTTACTTGTCAAACAGATTCTAATAGATTTGAAATTCCTTAATATGAGGCATAAAACTTTAAATATCCACTGTAACTTACTTACGTTTATATTGTTCTTTTTTTTAGGATCCTTCCAGCTGTGTTATTCTTCTCTACACCCATTAAAATGAACAATCATAATGTTCTTTTTTACTATTATTAACATGGTAAAAGCATTCCAATTTGCTCAGATTTAAATGTTTCCTGTTTAACCTTCAGGGCTTTCAGTTAATGATAAAGTGCCGTGTGTCACCTTTTTCTTTTTTATAAATCATTCATTCCACCTGTTCCAGGGTCAAATTTCCGACGTCTATTAGCTACCCTCTAATAATTTGTCTTGTCTGGCCTGTCTTGTGTGTTCTGCTTAGCCACAATACAAGGACGACCTCCTGGATAGACCCTCGGTGCCTGGACAAACCTCAGAAACCCCTGGAAGAATCTGAAGATGATGGTATGTGTCTGTCTGTCAATGTTTGTGCAAAATCTTCTGTAAGCTAAAGGAGGTGATATTTTTTCATTTTGTTTTGTTCCGTTGTTTAGAGCATGTTTTTCTACACCGTACCCAAAAACTCAGACTCAGATAACACATCTGAGAGGTTCACCCTTTTAGTCTTTAGGTGTCAGTATTGGGTCACAGAAAATGGTGTGCAGTCCATTGGCTGGTGCCACCTTTGCTCTTCTTCCAGCTGTTTCTTGGAGCAACAAGACCTACACCTTCCATTAATTGCCTTCCCCAATTTTGTAGTCTATTGTTGCAGTATACAGAAAAAGAAAAGGTCACAAGCTCAACTCCATTATGGTGTCAAACCACATTCAGAGATCCAGTCTTTAGTGCCGCCTGATTTTAGTAAACATGGTTTTTCAGAGGTTGTTGCTCTGGTTTTGGTTAAATCTTGCCACCCAGTGTCCAGATGTTGTTATTGCAGCCGCCTAACTCACAGATGTTTGTCTTTCTGCTTCAATCCACCCCCCCTGCCTTTGCCTTCCCAACAACAATCCTGTGGCGCTGCTGTGCCGTCCACTCGACTGAGTAGAAGGGGTACATACAGAGGAGCCGGATAATGACCTAGGTAGGAACTTCTCTCATCTTTTTGACATGTATCAGTTAGGTTACTGTGACTTTAATCATTCAGAAATGACACATCATGACAATTGTCTGCCCTTCCATTAGTACGTGGGATTTTTAAATGTGCGTTTGTATGCGGACTTGAACATAATTGTCATCAAACCCACATGCCACCAGCCATGCAGGTGCCACACTGCACAGCCTTACAAAACACTCCCACATCAGAAGGCCATCATATCAGACATAAGAGGCAAAAAGCTGATCCAGAGAAGATTGTTGTAATGATGGTTTCCTAATGTGCTTGTCTGAGCCAGACAGCTACAGGCTCTTTGTTCTGATGCCCATCAGCACACTAACTAGCCTCTCAGACAGAGCGGTGAGGCCACCTGTGCAGGATAAATGGTGTCTGGAGATGATGCCCCGCACTGTTATGCACCTGTAATGAATTATTCCATTAGAGGAAATATATCAGAATAATGATTGACATGTTTGGACTTCACTTGGGGGTACACGGTGCAATACAAGGGGGGGAAAAATATAAACGCCCACATCTAATACTGTGATGAAAATCTGTATGAATGTAGGATGTTTTCATCACCGTCATTACTGCTTTAGTAAATATATTCTATATTAGCACTGTTTAAAATGGTTAAATGTAATATGAAAGGGTTCAACTACAGAGAAACGGCTTCGTTTTAGTCTCTCCAGCTCTTTTTTTTTTTTGTCCCGAGCAGCAGAAGGTGTTTCCAGCAAAAAGCAATAAAAGCAGGAAAAAGAGAGCACACCAGATCCAAACAGGTTGATGAGATGCTGCCAAGGAAAACGGAGAATCTATCACGCTTTTATTTCTTTATTTTTAAACCCACTCCAATTGCTAAGCATCAACAGCGCTTAAATCTTCAGGTCAGACAACCCCCCCAACCCTGTCCACAAGACATCCTCAACTGGATGAACATGCTCAATAATTATCGATCGGCGCCCTCCGATGCAGGTGGGCACAGAAACCGCAATTAAATCCTGCTCTCGAAGGAGACGAGCAGACGAAAGCCTTTTTATGAACGCCGGCACGCATGCCCAAATTCTCACGTACACCCACGTGCGCGAGAAGTGCCTCTCTGTGGCAGACTCTTCCTCCGGAGAAATCAATCACAGCTCTATATCAACAGAATGAGATGCGAACAGTTAAACGCGTAACTCATCACGCTCGTCTCCCCCTCGAAATCACAATATGTTCTAGAAAGTGGGAAGAGGGACACGGGGTGAGAGCAAAACACGGCTTAATGAGCGACGACTTTCTCTCCCTTTGTCTTTGCTGTTGTCATCTGTGTTTGCAAACACAGCGAAACCAATGCCAGGCTTTTAGTAGGTTTGCAGCACAGAACGTCCTCTCTCTGCGCTTATATATACATACACACACACACACACACACACACACACACACACACACACACACACACACACACACAGGTGGTCCTCCCGGAGTGGAACTAGTGCAGTGTGAAATAACGTGGGTGATTAAAATTTGTGCGTGACGCCAGGCGGGACCGCATTCCATTTAACGTTCCAGTTCAAAACATCTAAATGATAATTTACCGTGCTCGCCTTGCGCGTTCACCCTCGCGACATCTCTTTCCCGTAACCTTGCATTTCTTCTTTGCCGCTTGTGCTTTTAGATGCACTTCAGCAGGTGTAGAAAAAGACGGAACCCACAGAAGCCCGAGCCGCTTACACGCACGGAGCTGTTGGCTCTGGTTTCACTTACAAATGATAAATTAATATGTAGACCGCGGCGGCGTGTTTCTGTGCGTCTGCATCTGCAGCTGATTCCACTCCAGCCGAGGTCCTCCTTATTAAAAAGCAGAGGGAAGCTCTCCAAGTTGGATGATTGTAATTACTATCTACTTGCATGCAGGGCAGAGCAGAAATTGGCTGGGGGTAATTCAAATTTTGTCACATACACAGTCATACACAGTACGATATGCAGTGAAATGCTTACACAACTGCTCGTGACCTAAAGAAAAAAAAAAAAGGCTATGAATAAGATAGGAAATAAATATGAAAATTAAAAAGGGTAAATTTAACTAGGAAGGAATAAAATATAAAAATTAAAGTTAAAAATGAAATAACTGTACAACAAAATACACAATACACAAATACACAGTATAGAAATATATAAGAATGTATGAAGAAATATAAATATAATAATAATAATAATAATAATATGTAGAACTTATTCGTCACAGGAGAGGATTACCGGACAATCTCTGTTTGTAGCCAATTAGAAGCGTCTGACATTATCTGTGTGGAGGATGGCCAGTAATCAATGCTGCTGTAATCAGGCTGGAGAAGTGAATCAGATGGCTCTGTTGAAGATAACAGCTTTGCGCTGCAGCAAGTTTGCACATTGGCATCATATTCATGTCTTTCTATGGTCATCTTTTAAGTTTCACCTTTTCACGTGTTTTAGCGTTCGCACACGTGTGCTTACATCAGTGTGAACAGTCCCTTTCAGTTCTACTCAAGCAGGTTTTAATTCTGCCCACAAAGAGACGAATGTGAAGTCAAATCTGCAACAATCTCTACCAGACACTTAGCGATCCATGTGAAAACTAAAGAGCCTCGGTGCCTTTGTTTAGCCAAGGACAGGTACTTTTCGACCATACCTTTCCAGCGCACTGATTAGAGACGTGTGTTTCTGTGTGATATTCTGTAGAATGTTGTTTTTCTTCTGTATGAGGGGAAAGAAAAGAAGAGAAGTTGTTCATTCAGAAACCAACCAATCATCTCACAGAATTTAGTACATGTCTTTTTAGCTTCAATGTATTTTGCACAAAGGTTTCTAAGTCTCGAATTTTCCACCTGCTTCCTGTCATTTGTAACTTTACCCGCCTCTTCTTCATTGCCGTTTTTTCCCTGTATTTCTTCCCACTTCCCGTGCTCCTGTCCACTTCCTTCTCACGATTTCCTTCTCATGTGCCTTTCATCTCTCTACCCCCCTCCCCGCATTCATACATCCACCTGCGCCCATGGGGGGTCTTGCTCTGTTCTTATCTGATGGGTGGAAATGTCAGCATTGTGAGGGGGACAGAGGTGAGAACAGCCAGACAGCCTGTGAAGCTGTTGAGCTGCTCTGGCCTCGGAGACTGACTGACGGGCCGATTACAATGACGTGGCAAAAGGTCTTTCCTGGCTTTGCCTCAAATGGCTCAATACACGGCTTCCTGCAAGTCAAGATTTACTTACTTTCTTTGTCTCATTATCTTTTTTTTTTCTTTACAGAACTTCCTCCAGGATGGGAGAAAATAGATGATCCAGTGTATGGAGTCTACTACGTTGAGTAAGTGCACAGGCTGACGTCGCAGAAAAATCTAGAAATAGCTCCCAGCTTCTTCTTCGTGTGCATAAATAGAAGTACATCCACACATGTCTTTTTTTTTTTTTTTTCTTTCAAGCAACAAAAACTCTTAACCTCACTGCTAATGGAAGACATCACAGCCAGATTCTTGCTTCAGCTATTTCAGTCCTTTTGTGTCCTGGAAAATGTAGGCCATTGTTTGTGTCATTAACATTCGGAAAAAAATGAACAAAAATATGCAGCGAGCGTGTTTGTGCGAGCACATATGTGCGTATCTCATATTGTGTGAAGCCCCTGGGCCTCAGCATTAATACAAATATGTTTTATGCGGGGGTTTTTTTAGTTTGTTTTTTTTTGTTTTTGTTTTATGTTGTTCAAAGCAGCACCTGTGGGCCCAAGGCTGTGGCATTTCTTCTCCCCCCCCCCCCTTTGTTTCTGCAATATTTTTTCTAATATACATTATTCACAGTTTCCTTCATTTGCTGTATAATTTGGCACTTTCAGGTTCCATTTTTCAGTGCTAGTTAGGTTAGTAGGAGACCTCCCAGGCTGTAATGTGAAAGATGTTTGTGGTTTCAGCGAAATTAAGCCATCAGCACAAAAGGATTTATTTGATGTGATTTGTAGGCACGGCTGTGTCATGTGCATCTCAAAGAGAGGTTTCTGTGTAAGCGTGGGTGTGTGTGCATTGTGCCACCATGTATTAATCAAAGCTTATCGCCATGTTTCTCCACTCCCCACCCCAATCCCCTCGCCCTTTGTTGACCCTCTCCCGCTCTGCTGTTACCTTATCCTCTTCTCCGTGTCCCTGCTGTGCTCTACTCTCCTGCTGATCTTTACCCCCCCCCCCCCCCCCCCCCCCCTTACATCTTGTTCTGTATTCTTATGTTCTTTTTATCCACTCCCTCCACCGTCCCAAAGTCATATCAACAGGAAGACCCAGTATGAAAATCCGGTGCTAGAGGCTAAGAAGCGCAGGCAGCTGGAACAGCAGCAGCCTCAGCAGCCTCAGCCCCAGAGCCAGCAGCCACCTGAAGGTGAGCGCTACATCCGAGGTTCGTTCACAAGCCCCCACCAGGGGCGTCATTTTCTTTCTTTCTTATTCATGTGTATAAATGAGTTGCCTGCATGCTCTGCGTGTCTGTCTGTGTGAGTATGAGCGAGTGTGACTTTATCTGCCAATGCCTATTACTGCTACGGTTTTATTTTTGCTGCCAGCTCCTGCCTTATGATTTGCTAAGTGACCTCCCATAAAGGCATAACTATTATTTGCGGCTGCACCACGCAGCCTTTTTGAAGTTAATTTCAGTTTTCTGTGCTACCTTTTGATTCTCGTTTGCTTGTTATAAATTGGACGAAGGTAACGACAGGTAAGTTTGGCTCCCACCTGCCTGCTTAAGAGCTGGAGTGGAGACCCTTAATTTTGTGTTACTTAATAAAATGCTGCCAGTTGTAACACTAATAAGAACTCTTCCCAAACACTTCTTCTGAGACAGCTGCCCAAAACCAAGCAACGGGTAGCTCAGTGATGCTCTTGCCCTCCTTTCTTTGCATATTCATAAGGACACCCTACAGTGAAATTAATTGCAAATGCAGGTCAGCTCAAGAGGGAATTCTCCTATTGCACTCCACATTCTGCTCATTCAGCATAAAACATTAGATTCACCTGCTGATTTTTTTTTTTCCCCCTAATTGAAGGTTGAATCTCTCTGCAAAAGATAAAAATGAAAAAAAAAAAAATCAGTTTTTTAAACACGTGTTTACTTCATCTATCTGTTATGAATATTATGACAAACTGCAGTCTAGCAAGGTGATTAATCAAAGGTGGTAGGCAGTCAAGAAAAAGGGAATCAGTTGTTCTGGTTTCCCACACCACCAGTTTTATTGAGAAGAGAGATGCGAAACCATATTAATGCATGTGTTCATACTGAGCTCAGTAGTGAAACATGAATCTGTAGTGGGTAGAAGGCTTCACATCAATCTTTCATCCACTGTAATTAACACGCTGCACAGTAGTTCTGTCGGCTTCATCGGAGCTGCATTTGCTTTGTTGCAAGCACACAGCACAGCAGGACGTGTTGTCTTAGCCTCAGTTTCGTTCAAGTAGGACAACTTTGCACCTGTCTAGACTCCATCTCGAGAATATGTGCCTCTCGCTGTTGCAGAATGGATCGAAGACTCGACGATGGCAGGGGCTCCGTTGGCTAGCTATGCTGCCAACCACCAGGAGACCTACAGGGACCCTCAGACAGGGCCCGCAGTGCCCAACGCGATGGGACAAAAACGTAAGTTGTCATCCTCAGAGAGCTAAAGCCTGCAACCAAGCGAAATGAGGATTATGCATAACTTTTTTGTTTCCAGGCGGCGTTACCCAGAGCGACTTATTATAAGTTAAACAAAATTCATCTTTTACAGCTTAGTTTGTTTTCCTGTGCCAGCGCCTCAGGCCCTGTTTGAGTTGTCGTGATGGAGGACCAGAACTGAACTGACACTGTAAAGCTGCTCTCTGTATAAATCACATCATGCATTTTTTATAAGTCAAATTGAACTCGCGTGACACGTGCACTAAACAAAATTGCGTCCAGTCTGCATATTTTTATGAAGACACGCTCTGCCGAGTGCCCTTCCATAAATGTCCCTCTGCCTGTGTTTATCGTGGCAACGTGTTGATTCTCAGGAAACCTCTGCTGTGTTGTTCCACATAATGGCCTGATTTCACCCATCATTTAGTGACACACACACACACACAAATAGAGAGTCTCGCCGTTACAGTGGGTTTCCTTCTCCTGGTTGCCAGTTCCTTTTATACCGGCCTCCCACTAGCAGCTTGTCTAATTAGCACAGCCATGGCAGAGAATTAACTGCCTCACCCTGTCTCTCCCTCTTACTCTCTCTTGCTGCTTTGTCGGCAGCCTTTTCCTTCTCCCTCATCGATCTCTTTATTTTATAGCGCACATTTGCCATCTCGCTGCCTTTTGTCTGGTCCCACCCAGCTTTCTGCTTTGGTTTAACTGCTTGGTGCTGTCCATCTTTTTGTCTTACCCCTCCCTCCACACCCCCAGTCTCAAACTCCTGCTAGCTCGACTGTGCCGGCACTCCATATTGCTCCATAGAAAGACATCACTTTTGAAATCTTTTAATCTAACACACTTGCTTTTTATGTTCCTCCCGCTTCCTGGTCTGTTCTTACATCTCTAGATCCCTGGTGGATAAAGCCACCCATATCAGCACACAGTTTAGTTACATTTTCCCTAGTCTAGGGGAAAAAAAATCCAATTCAAAAGGCACTGAGCATGAAAACACACATGCATGTAGACAATAAAACACAAGGGCACAGACCGACTCCAAGGGTAATGCATTTTTCATTGAATGCGTAAGCTGTAGCGCTGCCATAACCTAATGTGGTGCTGCAGGTCACCACACAGACGTTCCTTTAGTCTTCATCATCCGCTCTCTTCTTATTTTCTTTTCTGCCAACATCTCCTCAATCATTTGTGTATCCGAAGTATTGTGCGTTTGGCATGCATCGTGTCCTTTAATAGAGAAGCGGAGCTCAGCCTGTGCCTGTGTATTCATCTGTTTGTTTTTCATTCCTAGTAGAAAAGATAAACTTTATCCTTAATGCCGTATAATTGGATAGCAAAGTCAAGAAAAAGAGAATCGAGTTTAGATGTCGTTGTCGTCGTTTGAGCAGTTGTTCTTTCACAAGATCACTGTCAAATTTTTTTCAAATAGATGTGTCTCAGTTAAACCCTCACAACCAGTGTGGAGTGATACAGATGTCTTCTCAGATGAGATTTCAGCAGCTGATTGAAACAAGCCGGAGACATCGCTTATGCGAACACGACGGTCATGTGACCTTCATCTGAAGCAATGTCATTGCTATTCAGGCTACAGATATCTGGTGCGCCTGTTGTGTCTTCAAATGCCAAACCGCCAGTGAAAGCAAACAGCAGCCTGCATATTAGACATTCAAAGAGCTGAAGTGGTGTCATACTATTTTGAAATAAGTTCCTGTCTAAACTGTTTTTGTCCCATCACATCATCACGTTGTAAATTAAAATTATAAGTAATAAATGATCATTATTATCAAAAAGTTAATATGGACTGATTCCAGTGGCGATAACAGTAGATGAGTTCAGATTTAAAGGCTTTGCATGTCTATACTCGGGCTTCTTATTTCCGGTCTTGCTCAATGTTTCACTGAGTTTCATGTGCTGAAGAAAGTCATTCAACCATACTCAGTCTTTTCTATATGAACTTTTAATGTAGTTGCCAAATGGGATCAGTTAAGCCTTCAGTTTGACTTGATGCTTATGATTCTGTTCATTCCCTTTAACCTAATTAATCATTTTATTGTAATAGGTCTGTTTTGACCTGTTTGCACCATGTGAGCAATTGTCAAGCAGTGACAGTTGTCCTTGCCTGTTCAAGACAAACACCAATCAGAGAAGATTTGTTGTGCATTTAATGATACCTGCTGCGATGGTTGCGCAGAGATGGTTTGACACAAGCGAGCAAAGGCTCTTCACTGTAGCAATAATTCTTTACCTGAGGAGGTTTAGTAGCTCCAGGGCTTTGCAAACTGAATCCAACTGCTGCTTAACCCAGTTCTTGAGTATCTGTTGTAGCATCCAGTGTGGTGAAAGCTGAGCTATCTGTGTCTGTGTTTTTAGGAGGGAAGCCTTTCTTTACCAGGAACCGATCTGAGCTGAAGGGGACATTCATAAATACCAAACTGAAGAAGAGTCGTAGGGGGTTTGGTTTTACTGTTGTGGGAGGGGATGAGCCAGATGAGTTCCTGCAGATAAAGAGCCTAGTCCTAGATGGCCCTGCCGCCCTTGATGGCAAGATGGAGACTGGTAAGTATCCTGTATTTATTAACAAAGGGTAGCTGCATCAGGTGACCCTGATTTGGATATGGATGGATGGATGGATGGATGGATGGATGTTCTACTTGACAAAAATAAATGGACTTCATTCTTTCTCACCCCTTTAAGGTGATGTGATTGTGAGTGTTAACGACACCTGTGTGCTCGGCTACACCCATGCTCAAGTTGTGAAGATCTTCCAATCGATTCCAATTGGTTCCATGGTCAACTTGGAGCTGTGCCGTGGCTATCCGTTGCCTTTTGACCCCGACGACCCAAACACCAGCCTGGTTACCTCAGTGGCTATCCTCGACAACAAGGAGCCCATCATTGTTAACGGCCAGGAGACCTCTAACAGCTACGATTCGCCGTCCAGCCACGGCAGTCAGAACAACAACAATGGTCCAACCAACAGCGGGGTCCCCGTCAACGGCCTCCCCCGACCCCACAGCCCCTCCACAGAGGTGGCTTCTGATACCTCTTCCCAGCATGGCTACCCTAGTGATGTAGTCACCCTGGCCTCATCCATCGCAACGCAGCCAGAGCTCATCACCGTACACATGGAGAAAGGAGACAAGGGCTTCGGATTCACCATTGCTGACAGTCCCGGGGGTGGGGGGCAAAGAGTGAAACAGATCGTGGACTACCCACGCTGCCGCGGTCTCAGGGAGGGCGACATCATCGTGGAGGTGAACAAGAGAAATGTGCAGAGCATGTCCCACAACCAGGTGGTTGACCTGCTCAGCAAGTGTCCCAAAGGCAGTGAGGTCACCATGCTGGTGCAAAGAGGTGAGTGAAGGCTAACTTCTCTTTGCGTTCACTCGCCGTGTCGGTAAATTTGTCATTCGTCTAGTAAATTGTGACAGCAGATGGAGATGAGGAACGTGTTGGGAGCAGGTGTCAAGTAGAAATGCAGCAGTTTCTGAGTTATGTGCCCATATGTTGAAGCAGCGCAAAACAAAAGAAACCTTTCGCATGCATCTGCTTGATGCTGTTGACAGAAAAAAAATAATAGGCTTCTGCCTTACAGGCTGTTCCCGCTCACCGTGCTCTTTTATTGACACATATTTATTTATTCATGCAAATAGAGGGTGGAAGCATACAAGAGATTGCAAAGGAGGAAAGATAGAAGGATAATTACGGTAAGGAAGGAGCCGCAGAGGAAGTTGAAATAACATTTGAGGATGTGGTGTAGTGTAGTGTGAAGAGAGAGCGAGGTGTTTACAGTTATCGGCTCTGACAAGCCAGTTATAGCTGCTTTCCTGAAATGGAAGACAGGCGGAAGTGGAGAAGGAAGACTAAAAGGTTAGATGGGAGAAGTATGGAAAGAGGGATAAACAGAGGAGAGAAATTCAGGTTTAGTTGGTGTTTTGAGGTCAGAGTATGAATATTCTCGCCCCTTTTCAAAAAGAAAAACTCAGTTTTTCTCTCTCTGTCTCTGCTCATGTTCATTTGCAGTCTGCTCTGTTTCTGTTCGCTGTGTTTGCTGGGAGAGAGAATGTCTAGTGTATTTTGGGGTTTTAGTGTAGTCCCACGTTCAAGCTCATCACTTTGAAGATGCCACCAATTGTGCCGGCATGCCTTTTATCCACCCACCTGGCTCTCCGCCTCGATATAAGCCCGCGACATTTTGCCCTTAACATAAAAAAAATTCGGTGCTAGCCGGTCAACGTTAGTGCTGTGAAAATGGTGCAGCCGCGTGTAAATGCCTGTAATTCGCCGTGCGCCACTCAGCCTTTGTCATGGCTTCTGATTGAAAATCACGGTAGCACAGGAGCACTAAATGGAAACAAAGCAGCTGTGAATAGGATAAAACTGAAATGATTGAATTTCGGTATTTTCCCTCCAATCCCCCCTCAGACGGGCAGACCTCCGCCGCTCTAAACGCCCCGTGTGATACAAGTAATTGGACCATTTTCTCTGCCAGACTCTCCTTTTGCTTGCTTTAGGGCTTATTAATTCTAGTTACTAAAAGGTTTTGTGTGTGTCTGTGTACACGCATGCAGTTTATCTCCGTCATAAGGTTAAGTGCTCAGAACTGCCAAGGGAAATTGGTCAGATGAATGGCAGGCAGCTCGCACTGTAATCTCGCATGGAATCTTTTTTCTGTTTCCTCTTTCTGAAGTTGTATCTCAATCTTTTTCTGCCACAGTCTGTTTGTCTGACTTCTCAACAAATGGCTAAACCTTCCAAAAACTACGCAGACCAAACGGCTTCTCTACCCTCCTCTCTGGCTTTTGGTAATGAGTAGCATTTCCTCATCACGCTTGTGTACACAAGCGCGTAAAGCGATTCGGCCTCATCTCATCTCAGGCAGGAGCTTAATGGGCTGTCAAGGAAACAGACGTCAGTTTAATTGGGCTTCTGTAAATGCATTGGCTGGCTGCGATCGACACAGACAGACTATGACAGTAGAATGATACTGGAGGAAACACAAGGATGGTATGGATCAAGTATGAGGAGCATTTTAAGCGAACCCACATTACTGAATGCGCTTTATGGTGGCTTTTATTGCACTAGAGTTTTTACAAAAGGGTGGATACAAAAGCAGGAAACTAACACATTTCCTTCAGATTATTATTAGAAAGTGATCCGCTGACTTGATGGCTCCAACATCAGATATCTAACTTTTAACGTAGAAATAGGACAGCAAAGGTACAAATTACATTACTTCTTCACCTTCTTCGTCTAAACTTTTTTTCTTTTTTCAAATTAAATCAGTCTTTGTGACTTTGGACTGCATTTTATGTTGATTTTCATGTTTCTGTTCCTAAAAGCAAGACATCAGAAATTCTCATGACAATACTCCAGTCATGTTGACATTAGTACTGAGAAATCTCATGTCTTTCCAACAATTGAATTCTGAGAGCTGTGAAGCTATGAAGTCTATGCAAGAATAAAAGTTATCAAAAAAAGAAGGAAAGAAAATGTAAGTTTAAGTTTCCTGGAAATAAAGCAGACATCCTCAGATGTTTTTTTTTCTGGCCGTGAATCTGAAATCAATATATAATGAGTTTTCATTTAAACAGACAGCAGCCTGCAGAATAAACTCACAAAGACAACTAAAAATACCCGGTGCACAGCAGTGGTTCTCTCCTGGGTGCTAGCTAGTCAAGAATAAACCACATGAAACCCAAAAACTAAATTCCAGCTCTTTTAGGGATACTGGTATGTGAGCATGATGTAGCGCCAATCTAGTATCGTGATGTGAGGTGTAGCTTGCTTTTGATCATTTTTTTCAATTTTATCAAAGCAAATTCTGACCTTTGCAATACTGGAAGACACAGATTATTGATGTTTATTGTCTTGATAAATAACTTAAGCAATGACACTTTGAAGTTAACAAAATAGTTGACAATTCATTTTCCCCTAATTAATTCTCTGCTGATTCGCTGAATGTTTGCTTTAGCACCATTTTGATCGCATCTCCAATGTGTTCTCACTGGACAAATCATTTTTTCCTATGGCCTTTTTGTGGCAGGATTGATGAGTAGACTTTGTTTAGATCTTATGGCTGGCTAAATCAGTTTAAGAGAATGAGCGAATACCTGGGTCCCTTTTTCTCCATCAAAGCTTACAGTGTCCCACTGTGTATCCCTTCCTCCCACACGTTTCCCATCCTTTAGAGTCTTTAAGCATGTTTAGGCTGCACATTGTGTGTGTGTGTGTGTGTGTGCGTGTGTGTGTGTGTGTGTGTGTGTGTGTTGCGTGTGTGTGTGTGTGTTGCGTGTGTGCGCTGCTGTTCATCATTCGATTGTCATGTGTATTTCTTTTTTTTATTTATTTATTTTTTTTTACATTTACACTCTGGGGAGCACATCATCTAAGGCTCTAGTCATGGTGCCTTAATTACTGTCCTGCTCACACTCTCTTCACTGCTGTCTCAATCAGGATCACTCCACCAGTAGCAGCAAAGCACACTGGCCTCTAATTGGGGTCCTGATGTCAGCTTTGCTTATAATACACATACGTCTTTTCTTTGCTTCCCTCTCTCTCTCTGTGTCTCTCTCCTTCCAACCAAACGCTGCTTGCTTACAGGCATTCACTCAGCCAGTCTCATGATCATGCATCCAATTATAGATTAAAGGCAGAAAGACTCTGGTTCAGCCTTAATTGGTGGAAATCCACCTCTCCTCCGCCCCTCCATCCCTCCTTTTCCGTTTCTGTTCCCCCACTGCCAGGATGGAGATTCACACCTGCTCGCCCACGTAAAGATGGGAGCCAATCCCTGAGGACTAGCGCGCGAAGAAGCGAACTCGTTAAAGCCGCTGCGTGCAACAGTATGCCCCCCCCCTCTCACTTGCCTCTCTCCCTCATTCAATAGATTTGGAGGAAGAGCAACGGGTCAGCGTGGAGACACTTTAACAGTGCTTCGTAGGTTAAATAGTGGGTTTTAGACACTTGACACTCTGTCATGTACTTCCTATAAGCGCGCAGGAATGATTTATTACCTCAGTCAGGTTTCGTAATCCATTGTGCTTTCATTTGTCTAATTACACTCCTGTAATGGGCTCATTTCCCCCTGCCTGTCTTCTCCTGCCCCCACTGATGCACCAGCATAATTCATTTTGGCCCCTGATGTCTTGCCGTTGCATAGATGCTAATTTCCATTACCCCACTCTCTTTTGTCCATAGGAGTGCATACACCTGTTGTATAGCTGTTTGTCAGTGAAAACTAGTTTCGGTGCAGTTTTTCTGAAACATAGCTTCCTAGCAGCTCCGGCAGCTCGTGTCATTAGTCAGCTCAGGAAAAAAAGAATTACGTCTATTTGTCTCAGCATGGATGCAGAGTTGCATTATTTTCTTTCATTTTTTACCTGTTTGAAAATCCAGGCAGGAATGCACGGTAATGCGGGCTGGGCTAGCAGCAAACTGGTCATACCAATGTACATGAAGGGGGAAGGATACGTACCTCTGGATGACAAATTAAAGGAAAAATCAACTTACATTAAGGGCCTGATTCACTAAGCAGGGCAAATGGGAGCAATGGGAGTGGAAAGTCCTCTGGGTAATCTATTAACACAGTGTAAATTTATAAACACAGGCGCAGCCACTTCAGCTCAATAATAACCTAATGTAGTTTACTAATGGCAGCGCAAATGAGCATAGGGTTGCAAACAAGCAGGCCCGATGAGGGTGTGAGTAATCGACTAACAGCACAGACACAGCTTGTTACTTGTAATCTGACAACATAATGTAAGCGTAGGTTTTACCCACATTTCGCTCAGGAAGCAGCTTGGCAGCACGGGCCAGGGGGAGGCGGAAGAATGGTGGAAACCGGAGGTGAGGAACGACTTAGGAAAACAATACTTTAAACTGGCTCATAAAAAGGGAGTTCTCAACACCACTGTGGTCAAGGCGAATGCTAAAGTGACTGTATGAACAGTGGAGAAGCCCAGATACAAGGGACAGTTTTGGAAATGTGGAAATCTGTTATACTAATTACAATGAAATAATGAAAATGGTCATTTGAATGTCGTTAAGCTGACAGTTCCATGTATTTCTTGGTAGTTTTTTTTTCTTTGAGAGGGATTATTAAAGCTCTGCTTGATGTCCTAGAAATAAGGAGGAGGACAAAAATATCATAAGGTTAATAATAAAGGTTTGGATACAGTGGCTTTTGTGACGTTCTTGATTCGGAAGCTTCAACAAATTAAAAATTTCTTCCAACAAATTAAAAACAACATGCCTTGGCTGTTGATATGTTCTGATGGCGCTTTCCTCTGGTATTCCAATTAAATTAACATTAGAGGAGAAAATTCTCTCCCTTCTGCTCTGCGTGCTCTTGTCTCAGTGCCGCCTCCTGCCAGCATCCACAGCAGTTTATGTCCAGAACAAAATAGGTTACTGAATTTCTTATTTTTAAAGCATTAAATATCAATCAATTCCCTCATTTGGTGTTTTGATGGTGGTGGACAATGCTGTGCAACACGTGTTAAGTCACTCAATGGTATTTAATTGAATTGAGATCAGGTGACTGTAAAAGGTATATCATGTGATTACCAGCATTTGCATCATAGTCTGCAAACTATTCAGTAACCTCCTCAAGCTCTATGGATGAGGACATTGTCATGCTGAAAGACACCTCTTAAACCACTGTGGAAAGGTTTAATTATAGGATAAATCTAATCAGTGAAAACAACTTTGTATTGATTTGCTGCGACCATTTCCTCTAAGGGGACAAAAGGCCTAAAAACAAGCCAGCAAAAAACCCGTAAAGCATAACAGAGCCCATAGAGTCCCTTACCGTAGGGGCAAGGCTTTAGGCTTTTCCTTTAATTAACTGGAGCCGCAGTAGATGAGGGGAGAAGGGGAAAAAAAATGGTGGCAGGAACGATGTCAGAGGATCAGAGAGATGATGAAAGAGCAGTGTAGAAACCCCCATGATGCTCTGCTCTCTGTCTTTTCCTCTCTTTCCCTCTACTTCATGACTCATCAATCATCAGTGACACAACAGTCCCTGCTTGGCAATCAGGCCTCTTGCGTCTCTGCTCTCAAAGTGAGATATGGACCCTTTCTCTCCGTAGCAAGCAACGGGTTACAGGAGTGAAACAGCCAAGAGGTTTAAATTATTTCATGTGTCAAAGTATTTGATGAACCCCCCGCTGCCTGTAAAGTTACTTTCTTTTATTTCCTTTGAATAAATGAGGGGCCCAAAGACGTGTCCAAGACTTTAGATTAACTGCATGGCTCCTTGGAAAACTCTATTAGCATTCACTTACAAATCATCCTAGAAACAGCATTCACAAGTCCACTAGAGTTCACTTGGGACCGAGTGATGTAAATTTCCTCATTTGAAAGCGACCACAAGGGTCAGTGAAAACATCCGCGTGCCTGCCAACCAGGTAACGGACGTCAGAGAAGTTACAGGAGATGTGGTGTCTCCAGCATGTCCGGGTCCACAAAAGACTGTAATCGAAGCCTTGGTGTTATAGTGAGAGGGCAAAATCCCCTTATTTATCTCTATGCAGCATGCAGGTGACTTCATGTACCCTTAAAGACAATCACAGTTTAAATACAAGTTTCCCTATGTGTTTTCCATCAGCATGCAAGGAACATAAGGAGGGTAACCTTAGGATTAAGGAAGGTATGAAGGTAAAAACACCAAGTGGGTCGTTGTCACTGTAGATGGCTCTTATTGGCGTAATGGTGGGCAAGTGCACTGATGGCTTGTAAGTGCCTCCTGTCAAAAAGCACTCCACGGATCTGTTTTCTTTAAGGGCGCACACTGATAGACGGGAACACAATTATGTGAAACTGCATAACCCACATAAACAAACTCAGAGTTACCGGCACGCACATTCATAAGACTCGTTTAGTGTCTCCAGTCTTCTACACAGCCATTAGAAAGAGATAAACGCTGATGATGGCTCCCTGCACAGACTAAAGCAGGAAATCAATTCACTGTATGGGCAGGAAGTGTTGTATTTTTGCCCACTTCGCATTAAAAATTCTGCTGACTGAACGTTCCAGTGGCACCATAACGAACAGCATTGCAGTTCAGAAAAGCAATGATCGCGGGAGCAGCCTGCCCACCGGGTGCCCACGATTCACCTCTGCTCGTTTTTTTGGCTCGCTAGGGGCTCGAGTTGGTGAATCATTGCTTGTTGCACGGCGGGGACGAAGTGAGCCTTTCTCGCTCTCCGAGCCCATACCAATCTCCCATGTCTTCACACCTCTGTAGCCACTGGGCGAGTCGTAAATCTCCAACATTGCACCATCTTTTTGTTTCCATGACAATGCTCCGCAGATAATTTGCGCTGGGGTCTCCCCTGGGCGGATGTGTGCATTTGTGGGAGGAGGGGATTTCACCCCAGATTTAAAAGTTCTAGAAGAGAAACACTCCCCAGTTCACCATTTTTAATTTAAAGAGGGAAAAAAGGACAGTTTCTTTCCCCATAAGGAAACCTGTTACCTTCCACTGCGTTTTCTTTTTCTTTTTTTAACCTGTTCAACCTGGTCATCTTTGCTATTTAGCCACACTGGCACTTGTAATTTCTCTATTTACACACAGGCACACATAGAAGGATCCTCAGTAACGCTGCACTTAGCATGACTGTCACACTCAGGATGCCGATGGACACGGCTGATATGAGCTTTTCACTCCTTCACTGTACAGCAGAAAGCAGCTCACCACAACAAGCGTTGCTTAGAGACCATCTGTCAGTTCCCCACGGTCACCAGGCACTGTCGCCACGGTGACAGATGGACCTGCCTGTTGGAAGCCATCACTCCTCGCCGAGACCTAGTAGCACATACACACAGACACGCACTGTGGACAGACAACATAATCTGCTTAGTAATGGCTTCCGTTTAGTAACTGCTGGGTTGCCAGGTTGGTGCAACAGTTCCTATCTGTTGCAGGGTAGTGTACAAGGTGTACTGCCTTTTGTCAGACTGTACCCACCTTTGGCAGCTTGTTTTGCTGAATTTTTTGCACACAGATTTTGACTTGGTGTGTCAGTGCTTCGATTTTTATGTATTGATTCTGTTAGTAACAGTTCTTACTTTAAACTGTGCTAGTTTTTGCCTAAAATTCTTTGTCATGGTGAACTCAGGGTGTTCATATGAAAAGAAAACCAAGTCATCTTCCCTCAACTTCAGGTGTTTTATTTCCTCTGGCAATCAAACAAAAGTATTACTTCAAGCTACTTAAATGAATCTGTCACAGTCCTCAAAGATGCAGTAGAGTTCATTACTTTCCTGTCTTTGAAATTCACGCCGCTCTGTTGATATCTCCAATCATAAAAAAGAAAAATCCTAGTAGTTGGATTATTGGCTCTTACGAAAGAGTCTCGTGCCACTCGTGTTTAAGATTTGTTAAGCAGAGTAAAATGAGCAAAAGGGCCCACAGTGGTTCTGGTCCATTATTTGAGAGCTGGAGGCGCTGAGGATTTAGCTGAGCTCTCTCACTCAGGCTGTCAGTCTGCCGGCCAGGCCAAATTGCCCACCTGTCTAAAAATGCTCTTTCCCTCCTCGTGTGTGTAATTAGGACCGGAGGTTGGCCCAAACATCCACAATCCCTTTTGATCTGAGAGACGCACACAGATGTAAAGCTAACCTTTGCACAGTTGTGTTTTCCCTGTTTTTATTTTCTTTATGATTGAAACCGACATTTATTTCAATAATTGATTTATCTCAGTTTTTCCTATCCGATGTAGTTTCTCCAAAAAGTTGGAATATTAAACAAAAGCATAAACTAAATGGAATTCATGCACTTTCAGATTTCAGTCTATTAAACTGGAATTTGATGTTCAAGTGAGGTTTGAGTCGAAGGCAACAAAAGACTGAGGAAGTTGTGGCACGCTTGTCAAAACACCTAGTGGAGTATCTTGCAACTAATTAGAGCACAGCATCATTAAAAGACTAGAAATATCGCTATGCAGCTTGCAAGCACAAAAATGAACGCCTGTCATGTTGTTATTGTTTAAATAGCAAACATATTCAGTTTGTCTTTCAATTTTTAAAGCTGTTAATCAAAAAAAGCAAGCAAAAAACATGTGCTGCACATTATGAAATTCTGAATTTTGTGTGGCTGCAGAGCCTCTAAGAGGCACTGAGAGGGAGCAGCGGCAGATCAATTGCAGTGGACAGATGAAGGATAGTAAAACACTGTCCTGAGTCCTTGACTGACAGCCTCCTCGGTCCAAAGAGAAAACCTTGGGATTCAGTGGGATTATGTCTAGTATGCATCCTTTTTTTTTTTTTTTTTTTTTTTTTTATCAGATTGTTTCGCACTTCTGAATGAACGATTCCTATTGATTTGAAAAGGGGAGTAGCGGGGAAAGAAGGAAGAACTGCAGACGCAACACAGCTGGAGCTGTCAGTTGTGAATGAACCCAGATGTCTGAGAGATAAAGAAGACAAGAGCGTGCGTGCGTGCGTGCGTGTGCGCGTGTGTGTGTGTGTGTGTGTGTGTGTGTAAGATGTTATCCTCTCAGCTTCCCTAAAGGATTGACACACAGTAGTGGCCCATTTTCGCAGATGAAGCACAGCCTACTCTTGTGCGTGCTTTAACACATCTTTTGTATGTCAGAGGAGCGTGTGTTTGGCCAGCACTCCACTCGCTGCTGAACTGTAACGTTGTAGAGGGAAATAAAACCACACTTCTTGTATTTTCTTTCTTTCGCGCACTCCTCCACGCGTTCTCATATCCGTGACTTCACACTGCCGCTTTTTTCACGCAGAGCCGAGGGAGGGAGCGATGTGTTTAAGGAGCGCATTTACCTGGTCGGAGCTGAGCTGTGTTGGTATTTCAGTAATCTGTCAGTCTTTTCCGTCTGTGCGCGCGCTTTGTCGGGTACAACGATCTTGCTGCAAACGATATTTTCTGGTCACTGCTCACTTGGGCAGAAGCAGCGTGGCTGTCATACTTTAAGCACACCTTGATTTGTGTCGGAAGCCTGCCTGTGAGAGTGCATGTGTAGCTGCATAGATGTTTACCAGCATGTGGGGGTGGGAGGGGAGGCTGGGATGGAGCGTACAGAAGAAGAAGAGGGAGGGAGGGTGATGATGCTGAGGGAAGAAAAGGGAGGGAGGGAGGACAGTGTGCAGTGAAGTGAGAGAGAGAGAGAGAGAGGGAGAGAGAGAGAAAGGAACAGGGACAGGAAAAAAAGGAAAAGGCAGCAGGGAAGGGAAAGACTGGGAGGACGCGCCAACTGCCTATAGATGTTGGAGCCTTTGACAGCGGAGCGCGGTGCTCAGCGGACACAGGAAGATGGTCTCAGTAAGAGGGGAACTGACGGTTGCCTATAATTTAGTGTTCAATATCTTGGACTCCTTCTCCATGGGTAATGCTACGGCCAGGAACTCCAGAGCAAAGCTTGCTTTTCTCCTCTTTGACAATCTTCTTTTTATTCGCTTTAGGTGCTTTCCAGGATCCTGTCTTTCCCCTTAACTCTCACTCGTCCTCCCTCAAACACACGCTCACTTGTGCGCGCCTCCGTTGGGTAGCCAGGGTCTCGGGAGCGCTGGGTTAGCCCCCCCGGCGCTGGCCGCGCTCTTCTGCCGCACCAGTCAAGCCAAAACGCTGGCCGCGGCAGCGATGCAGATAGATCGCGCTGCCTGCTCCCCCCCCCCCCCCCCCCCCTCCTCCAAAACGTAAGCCACGGAGGGGCGAGCGAATGAAATCAAGCAGGGAAAGAGAGGAAAGGAAAGAGAATGAGACGAGAGCTAGATTTGCTCTGTTGTGACAATGTTGGGGAGTCTGCGTTAATCTTTTTTCCGCCACCCATGTCTTTTTTTTAATTTCCCCTTTATTTTAATGTGAAATAAATGTTCTAACTCCTTTGGTAACATTTTTCTTTCTCTTTTTTTTTTTTCCTTCTGTTTCTCTGTCTGGCTTCACAGGAGTGGCACCTGCAAAGAAGAGCCCAAAACTGGTAAGTAGTTGTTTTAATCTTAATTTTTACATCCATCCACCTCTGTCCACCTCAGTCCTCTAACCACATGTGTGCATCTTTCTGAGGGATGTTTCAATATCATCATCTCTCCCTTTCCCACCTCATCTCTAACTCCTCTCTGTGCGCTGCAACTTGTGCTCATGTTGTGGGTCGGTTTGTGGACATGGGATACTGTACTGTGCGGGGGCGGATTCCTGTAGCTTCACATCAGCCCCCCCCCCCCCTTCTGACGGGGGATGGGACGAGGAGCTTTGATGCACCGCGTGAGCTGGGTTGCTAACACGCTGATGATCGCATCGCACTGGGTGCTAAGTTTGCAGTGTGAGCATTGATGTATGATCACAGCTGAGAGACTGCTCCATCCTGTAATGTCTTTATTAAAAGAGAGACCCCTGTAGACTTTGCAACTGAGGACATGTTTGCCAATATTGTTTTGCAGGATGATTTTGACTCTCCACACAGAGATTACACTAGGAGGATATGCAGTGGTGCTTTTGAAATGATGGTGCTGTAGTATTAGCATTGGGTAGTTAATGGTATTCTCATAGCTGTGCATAAGTGGTACAGTTCAAGCGTCACTCATGATGCGCACAGCATGGGTAAGCCCCCCCACTGTGTAGGCACCACTAAAGGTGCAGGATATTTTACAGTTTTATAGAGAAGCGATGTTAAACATAAGGCGAGGGGGGCAGAAATGGCCTAGCAAAGACTCCAATCTAATCTGGCTTTGGAAAATGTGAATGAAACTTTTAACTGTATTTTCATAAGTTTTACAGCTTAAAGACTTTCACCATTGCCATTCTCACTACACCAAAGCAGTTACGTAAGACATAAACTGTTAAATGTTAGTAAAAAAAAAAAGAGGAGCTTTTCTATCTACTACTAATTTTTCTTTTTTAAATATTTATCTATAACCAACTTTTAAAAAAATCTATGAATAACCAAAACTTTGTTTTATAAATACAGGACAGTCTGGGCAGTGAGCTACCAGAATGTTTTCAGTAATTTTACTTGGTGGCACTATTCAAAGGACCCTGTAGACTGTGTCTAACAGACCATGTATTTGCCAATTTTGTTTTGCAGGATGATTCTGAGGTGGAATCTTCATACACAGATAACAGTAGGAGGGTATGTGATGTTGTTTAGTTGGTGGGAAGGTTTCTAGAAATGAGGTGTTATGATATTATTGGTGTTGGTTTGATAATCCTTAGCTGATAAAAGAGATGGTGGATAAGCTGCCGGTGATAATTATAGCATTACATAATGTTTAACATTAACATTGTGTTTAGGCGTATGAGGCTATTTATGTGTGACAAATCAAATCATGACTCTTATGTCACTACATAATGCAGTGCATAAAGACATGAGTCTGCAGGTGACAGAGCAGTACAGAGCTAAACTTTAAAATTCCTTTTGGGTGCCGTACCTTCAGGCTAGATGAGATGGGAACCATCCATCGTTTTATCAGCGTACAGTTCAAAAGTCTTTATTTCAGGTATTACCAGAAAGACCCTGTAGACAGTGTCTAACAAAACGTGTTTGCCGATTTCATTTTGCAGGATGATTTTGAGCTGGATCCTCCATACGGAGTTAACACTAGGAGGGTATGTGATGTTTTTTTTTAAGATGGGGAGAAGGTTTGACTGAGCTAAACTGGTAAAACTTAAAATTCCTTTTGGGTGCTGTACCTTCGGGCTAAATAAGAGAGAAACCATCAATCTTGTTATCAGCACACAGTTCAAAAGCTTGCAATCATGATGGAGTGCATTAGTGCAGGAGTAATCCCCACGTCTTTCAAAGCACCAGTAATGCTGAAGAACAAAAACATATTTCAGAGCAACACATGACACAATCTTGAGGATGCCTTTTTTTTTTTTTTTTTTTTTTTTTTGTAAGAAAGCCCTTGCTTATTTCAGCAAAATAATGCACAGCATTCCTCACATATTACATGAGCAGGACTCTCTTTTTAAAGAGTCCAGGTGCTGACCTGACCTGTTGTGGGAAAGAGTCTGTAAACTGAGCATGTTTTTGGTGTTTTTTTTTGGGGGGGGCTGTTTTGCAGGATGATTTTGAGCTGGATCAGCCTTACAGAAAATACACTAGTAGAGTATGTGATCATGTTTAGAACGGCTTTAGGCTGTGGTGGGTTTATGATGGTTCTGGTGTCCTTAGCAAATAGTAAAGGTTATGGATAAACTGCCAGTAGTGCTGGTGTTATTGCATAATACATTTCAGCTCTACGAGGCTGCTTAGGTGTGACACAACAAGCTTTGGACCTTCTGAATGCTGGGTCCTTCTTGCTGAATATGAAATGAACCATTGATCTCATTATCAGTGCGCTGTTGAAAAGCCAGCACTCATGATGGTGCTATTACATACAGTATGGTTGATCCACACATCTGTGAGAGCAGCTCCAATGATACATTATATATGCAAGTTTTGGAGCAACCATCCCGATCATGACTTTTAAAGAAAGCCTCTTGTTATTAAAGCAAGTTGATAGCACGCTACACTCTGTAAATGTTACATAACCATGACTCTGTCATCAGAGACCAGGCGCAAAACTGACCTTTTTTATAACTTTCATTTGAGGTTTTATTAGATGGACCCTGCAGAGTAATGTGTGTTTGCCAATTTTGCTTCACAGGATGAATTTGAGCCAGATCCTCGATATAGAGAGATTATTAGGAGGGTATGTGATGCTGTTTACATGGCGTGAAGATTGATAAATGATAAATGTGTTAATGCATAATGCTTTTACTGTATTTACTCTTTGGTTGTGTGATGATGTTGGCAGCTTAGCATGACACAGCTAATCTTTTAATTTTGGGGAGATATTGCATCCTTCAGGCTCAATAACAGAGAGGAACATTTATCTCACTACAAGCACATAATTTAACAGTCAGTGTTCATGATTGTATTGTACACAAATTATGATTTTTTTTTATTTTTTTTTGTGAAGCAACCAATGCCAAACCCAGATAATGTGCTTTAAAAGACAGCCTTGCTTATTTCAGCAAGTTATTGCCAAATCACATTGTGCATGTATTTTGGAGCTTTTTTGTATTCATGTGTTTAAAAAATTGTTTTCCAGGATAATTTTGCAATGGCTCCTCCAAACAGAGATTATAGAAGAAGGGTATGTGATGTCATTTAAAGTTTTTGAGAGTGAGGTGTAATCATACTGGTGCTGGGCAGATGATAGAGATGGTATTCTTATAATGTTAATACAAAGTGATCATATTTTAATGCATTCAGGCTTAAATTGTCTCACACAGAACGATATTATGTGTGACTCAACAAACTACTTATGACTGTTAATGCTGTGCTACATAAATGTACATATTACATGAGCATGGAGCCATAGCATGGAGCTCGGGTGATATACTGGCCTTGTTGCAGTTTAGAAGTGTCATTCAGGCATTATTAGACTGGACATGTTTGCCAATTTCTTTTGCAGGATGATTTTGAGGTGGCATCTTCATACGCAGATAGCACTAGGAGGGTATGTGTTATTGTTTAGATGGGGTGACGGTTTTAGGAATGAGGTCATTGGTGGTGGTTCTATAATTCTTAGCTCATAAGAGAGGTGATGGATAAGGTGCCTGGGAGAGCAGTGTAAATGCTGCATGATGTAATGCCTTTATTAATAGAGGGATTCTGCAGACTGTATGTAACTGAAAATGTGTTTGCCAATATTGTTTTGCAGGATGATTTTGAGCCGGGTCCTCCATACAGAGATAACACTCGGAGGGTATGTGATATTATTCAGAGGTGGTGGAAGTATTATGAATGACAATGGTTATGGTGTTCTTATAACAGATGAAAGCAATGAATAAGCTGTCAGTGATAATCATGTTCATACTGGTTTTACTAACTGTCTGGTTGTCAGAAAAAGTAAATATGACTGTTAATTCTGTAGTACACAAAGGCAGTTAACCAAAGTCAAGCTGGCTGTTAGCTTAGTAGGACAATGGTAAACTTTGAAGTTCTGCTTAACCCAATGTTTTTCAAGGTTAATTAAGAGAGGAACTATCAATCTCATTAAAAACAAATCGTTTTAAAAAGCTGTTTCTGTGACAGCATTGGATTACGATATAATATGTATAGCTTTTAGAGCGATCCACATCATTCCTTTTAAAGGAGGGACGTGCTTATTTCACCAAGACGATGCCAAACCACATTCTGCACATTCTTATTTTTCAGGATGATTTTGCGATGGCTCCTCCATACAGAGATAACAGAATAAGGGTACGTGATGTCATTTAGACAAATGGAAACTTTTCGGGAATGACCTTGTGTGCGTAGATGGTACGGTGTGGTCTTCTTATAAAGATAATAGAGGGGATGGGCATGGTGCCAAAGATCATGGGTTTAATGCATGAGGTTTCAATAGAATATTTTAATGCAAGATGCTGTTTATGTGAGGCCCTGCATTCTAGTTATTGCTGTTAATTTAGGAGTACATAAGGACAATGAACCCAATTTAGGCCTGCTGCTCATTTTTCAGAACAGCACTAAGACTCCCTTTGGGTGCTGTACCTTCAGGCTAAATGAAACGGAAACCTTCCATCTTGTGATCGGCATACAGTTCAAGTTATCATTCATGATGGTATTGCACTGTATAAGTGTATATCTGTGACGGCCCCACCAATGCCGAACAACATATCTAGGTTTTAGAGGAACATATCCCACCATCATGATTATGCCCATTAAATGCTAAACCAAATTCTGCACATATTACAAGATCAAGAGGCCTTAAATAAAGAGTCCAGGAGCTAAACTTTGCCTGCTTGAACTTTGTCTGATAGAACATTGCTGCCAATTTGTTTTTGCAGGATGGTTTTGATGTGGATTCTTCTCACAGATAATATTCAAGGCGGGTTCAAGAAAGTCTTAAATTATTTCAGCAAGACAATGCTGAAATAACAAAAGACACAAACATGACTCTATATCAAAAATGCCAAGAGCTAAACTGGGCTGGTTTTAGTGCAGATCTTTCTTTCTGATATTGTTAGAAGGACCCTGTAGACTGTGTCTAACAGACCATGTCTTTGCCAATTTTTGTTTTGCAGAATGATTTCGATGTGGAATCTTCATACACAGATAACAGTAGGAGGGTATGTGATATTCTTCAGATGGGGTGAAGGTTTTAGCAATGAGTTATTGGGATATTGATGGTGGTTTCATAATCCTGAGCTGACAAAAGACACAATGAAAAAGGTGTCAATGATCATTTTAGCATTACATAATGTTTAATCTCCTAGGACCTGGCGTCCACATGTGTGGACATCACATTTTGGGATGTCTAGACCAAAATACTTAATTTTTCTCTACAAGGGCCTGATATGCACTTACGAGGACATTATACTGCCACTGTTCTATTGAAATTTAAAACCAATGTCCTCATATGTGGATCTCATTTTTTCTCAAAAAGAAAAATGAGGTAAAAAAAAAAATCTGGTAATTCTTTGTTTTTACATTCATCAGGTCCCAATAAACCCAAATAGCAAAGAAAAAATTTAAATGCATGTCATGACAGACTTCGGGTCTTAGGAGGTTAACATTGCGTTTAGTGTATGAGGCTATTTATGTGTCACACCTCAAAGAAATTATGACTCCTTATGTTACAGTGCATAAAGACAGTGAACATGAGTCATTCCTGCTGGTGACAGAGTTAAACTTTAACATTCCTGTTTGTGGCCGATACCATCATGTTAAAAAGGAAGGAGCCATTAAGAGCTCAAATGCTATCTTCTCAGGTGTGGCAATGCATGCCATCATTGAGATGATGCTTTTTAATGGAAGACCTTGCTTATTTTAGCAAGATGTTAGCAAACTACAATCTGCCTATGTTACACAATCATGAATACATTGCAAAAAGTCTAGTTGCTAAACTAAAATAGAACCCTCCTCTTGATAATATAAAAGGGTCCTATAGTCTAAACATGTGTTTGCTAATTTTGCTTCGCAGGATGATTTTGAGCCGGATCCTCGATATAGAGAGAACATTAGGGGGGTATGTGATGCTGTTTACATAACGTGAAGATTTTTGGACTAAGCTGCCAATGATAAATGTGTTAATGCGTTATGTTCTTACTTTATTTACTGGTTGCTTGTGTGATGTTGTCTGTGTGCGACACAAAAACTAAATTGCTGTTAATTCTGTAGTCCATAAAGACAATAAAACATAGTCAGGCCTGATGCCAGCTTAGCATGACACAGCTAATCTTTTAATTTTGGGGAGATATTGCATCCTTCAGGCTCAATAACAGAGAGAAACATTTATCTCACTACAAGCACATAATTTAACAGTCAGTGTTCATGATTGTATTGTACACAAAAATTATGATTTTTTTTTTTTGTGAAGCAACCAATGCCAAACCCAGATAATGTGCTTTAAAAGACAGCCTTGCTTATTTCAGCAAGTTATTGCCAAACCACATTCTGCATGTATTTCAGGAGCTTTTTTTTGTAATAATTTTTATATTATTATTATTTTCCAGGATAATTTTGCAATGGCTCCTCCAAACAGAGATTATAGAAGAAGGGTATGTGATGTCATTTAAAGTTTTTGAGAGTGAGGTGTAATCATACTGGTGCTGGGCAGATGATAGAGATGGTATTCTTATAATGTTAATACAAAGTGATCATATTTTAATGCATTCAGGCTTAAATTGTCTCACACAGAACGATATTATGTGTGACTCAACAAACTACTTATGACTGTTAATGCTGTGCTACATAAATGTACATATTACATGAGCATGGAGCCATAGCATGGAGCTCGGGTGCTACACTGGCCTTGTTGCAGTTTAGAAGTGTCATTCAGGCATTATTAGACTGGACATGTTTGCCAATTTCTTTTGCAGGATGATTTTGAGGTGGCATCTTCATACGCAGATAGCACTAGGAGGGTATGTGTTATTGTTTAGATGGGGTGACGGTTTTAGGAATGAGGTCATTGGTGGTGGTTCTATAATTCTTAGCTCATAAGAGAGGTGATGGATAAGGTGCCTGGGAGAGCAGTGTAAATGCTGCATGATGTAATGCCTTTATTAATAGAGGGATTCTGCAGACTGTATGTAACTGAAAATGTGTTTGCCAATATTGTGTTGCAGGATGATTTTGAGCCAGATCCTCGATATAGAGAGAACATTAGGAGGGTATGTGATGCTGTTTACATGACGTGAAGATTTTAGGATTAAGCTCCCAATGATAAATGTGTTAATGCATAATGTTTTTACTGTATTTACTCTTTGGTTGTGTGATGATGTTGGCAGCTTAGCATGACACAGCTAATCTTTGAATTTTGGGGAGATATTGCATCCTTCAGGCTCAATAACAGAGAGGAACATTTATCTCACTACAAGCACATAATTTAACAGTCAGTGTTCATGATTGTATTGTACACATTAATGCATTTTTTTTTTTTGTTTGTTTTTTTTTGGAAGCAACCAATGCTACTACCCAGATAGCTTATTTAAGCAAGTTATTGCCAAACCACATTCTGTATGTATTTCAGGAGCTTCTTTTGTATTCATTTGTATCCATTTAAAAAAATATATTTTTCAGGATAATTTTGCGATGGCTCCTCCATACAGAGATAACAGAAAAAGGGTACGTGATGTCATTTAGATACATTGAAACTTTTCGCGAATAACCTTGTGTGCGTAGATGGTGCTTATAAAAACAATAGAGGGAATGGGCATGGTGCCAAAGATCATGGGTTTAATGCATGAAGTTTCAACAGAATATTTTAATTTTAATATTTTAATATAGTTATTGCTCTTAATTTAGTAGTACATATGGACAGATATAGTGTATATCTGTGACAGCACCACTAATACTGAATGACATATGTAGATTTTAGCATCCCACCTTACATAATATTTAGCATAATCTTTAGCATAATGTTTAACATTGCGTTTGATGATGCCCTTCAAATGCTAAACCAAATTCTGCGCATATTACAAGATCAAGAGGCTTCAATAAAGAGTCAAGGAGCTAAACTTTGTTTTGTTTTGCAGGATGATTTTGATGCGGAATCTTCATACACAGATAACAGTAGGAGGGTATGTGATATTGTTCAGATGGGGTGAAGGCTTTAGAAATAAGTTGTGATATTGGTGTTGGTTTGATAATCCTAGGCTGATAAATGACACAACGAAAAAGGTGCCAATGATCATTTTAGCATTACATAATGTTTAACATTGCATTTAGTGTATGAGGCTAAAATGCTCGAAGTTTAGAACTTTGATTATTAAAGCACTCTGTAGACTCAATCTGTGATTGCCAATTTTGTTTTGCAGGATGATTTTGAGATGGATCCTCGGTACAGAGCTTATGGAAGGAGGGTATGTGATCTTTGTTTAGAGAAGGTGAAGGTTTTGGGAATGACCGGTTTGGATAACGGTGATGGGTTGATAACAGTAATTGAATTCTTACAGCAGATAATAGAGCTGATGAACAACTTCCCACTGATAAATGTGAAAAATCATAATGTTTTTAACAGGTTTGGATATCTGAGGCTGATTGGGTGCTGCAGAAAAACGATTGGTGCCATAGCAGGACAGAGCTAGAATGTTCAATTTGTTTTAGATGCCTTGTCCTTAAGGCTTAATAAGATAGGGACCATCATTCAAGTTATAAGTGTGCTGTTTTAAAAGCCAGAATTTGCCCTTATATTGGGGTAGAGTATAATATAAACAGATTGTCGACCAAAGATGCTGCTATCCATCTGATGCCTTGTTGAGACAATGCCTAAACCACTTTCTGCACATATTTCAGGAGCTTTTTGCAATTTTCATTTTTTTTTTATCATTATTTTTTTTTCCAGGATGATTTTGCGATGGCTCCTCCGTACAACGATTACTCTAGAAGGGTATGTGATATAATTTAGATACAGTACAGAATTTTGGTGGGAGATTGATGTCATGTATGGTGGTGCTAGTTAGGTAATGGTGATGGTGTTCTTGAAAGCGTAACAGAGGTGATGGAAAAGTTGCCAGTGCTAAAACATCAAGTCACTATTAGCTGTGTCTGAGTGAAAGTACAGTAATAGTATAGTATAATATAGAATAGTTTTGCAGGATGATTTTCCACTGGCTTCTACTTATAGAGACCACCCTATGTGATTTCAGTTAGCTAGGGAAGAAAATTGTTGGGATGTGTGATGATATTAATGCTGGGTATATGATTATAATGGGATTTCTATAGCAGATAATCGAGGTGATGGGTATGCTTTTTAAATGCATGTTATGTTAAGAAGTCGTATGTGTGCTAAACCAGTGATGCGTCACGTTAAGCAGGACTGAGCTGAGTCTTAGGAAGCAGCGAGGATTTGCTTTCATTGCCCCACCTACCAATGCCTCTCGCATCCCATCTTCTGTCTCTTTAATAAGTTATTGGAGCAGCACAAACCCATGTATTAAACTACTCTCAGGCCACCGAGGAACAACGCAATGACTGCAGAAGGTCATAATCTAATAGATTCATCAAGTATAGGAGATTTGTTTTCATTTAAGAGGGGGATCGGATTTGGACCTTCTGTGCATCAAACAACAAGAAAAAAAACACAGATTGGTTGGCCTGGGTTTTTTTTTTTTTTCTTTTGAGAATCAGTCCTCAGGTCTGACTTTAGCATCAACACGACCTGCATTTCTGATTAAGTATATGACTCTATTGATTTTTTTATTTATTTATTTTTAAGTACACCACAAACCCCAGTGAGGTTATTTGCAGCACCAGCAGAGTAAGCATTCCAGCTGGAGCCACAGCCCCAACTTAATATTTCCTAAAGCATCAAGCTTATTTTATGTCTAACAAGGATGATGAATATAAACATGAATTGCAGAGGTGTAGGAGAGTGATTCAGCGAGTAATGAGTGTGAAGACATGACTGCACTTTGAAGGCCAAACACTTTGATATTTGAGAACAGACGAGCCACTTGTCTCCACCCTTTCCTGGTATATTTTTGTCCTCGGCGTCCAAAGTAATGTGCAGTCACGTGACGTGAAGAGACTGAACTGCTGTCATTTTCGCTTACCGTCTTAAAATATCGGCCTTTCTTTCCCGAGCTCTGCCCCGTAACCCTTTCACGTTGCTGGCTTCTTCGCAGCAGTGGAGATTTTGCAGACCAATGGTGACGATGTGGAGCTTGCAAAGGAGAGATGCTGTGACAAGGATGACAAACAGGATCTTTACCGATACTCGCAGCGTACCTGTGCCTGAGCTCGAGATTGTGAGGTTTACTCAGCTCGAATCCTCGAACAGATGCTTAAGTGCGCATGTTATTGAGGGGCGAGTGGCAATTTATAAGCAGTTTTACATTTCTACCTTCACCAGTAAAGTCCTCTCTTCTTTTTAAACCCCTGGAGTGCTTTATTCATTGTGACTATCCCTCCATATACAGCAGGGAATGCAGCTCCTTCTTAATACATTCCACTCTGTTAAACAAAAGGAATAGGCAATGTACTCTTGTAAGTTCCACAGTTTTCTCCCATAGCTGAATGACTTAATCATGAGAAACCATTGAGGTCCTCTTTTTTTTTTTTTTTTTTTTTTTTTTTTTTTTTTTCTCCTTCTTTGTTAGCTTTAAAAGAATTCTCTGCATAAAACAGCTTGATTATTCTTTGTGTTAAATAAGGGAGCAATACGACAATGGTTGACATTATACTCTTAGAATGTGCTTCCTTTCACCCCAAGGAGAAGCCTTGTTTAATCTATTTGAACTCTAATTCAGAATTGCTCTGTATTCACGTCTCCGCTGTCCCTGTTCCTCCTCTCACAAACCACAACCCAGATTCATATTTTCTATTCCGCTGTTGACGATGCAATAACCTTCTTTTTTTGAATGTTTTTGTCTCCTCCTGTCAGTCATTTTTGAGTTCAGCTTCCATGCTCCTGTGCAGAAGATTTGAAACAGTCAAATGATATTGATCTGCTTCTCCAACAGCAGTTGTCAAGAAAGGACAGCCAGAACAGCTCCCAGCATAGTGTTTCCAGCCACCGGAGCGCGCACACAGACTCGCCTGTGCACTCTTCCCTGGCACCCGCTCTCAGTGAGAGCAACGCGCCCCCACCTCCCTCGCAGCCTTTGCCGGGACTCCCAATCCAGGACTCCCCAGGAGACGGGACCATCCAGAGAAAACCGGACCCCTTTAAGATTTGGGCCCAGTCCAGGAGCATGTATGAAAGTAGGCGTAAGTATATTCATTTCTGGTGGCGGTTGGATGAGGGCAGCATGGGGTATTGGCTCGGTGCAGACCCTTGGTGTCTTGGTGGTACTGCTCATTTTGGGGAACGTTTTGTGCTTGTAAGTAAGCTGGGTCAGATATTTATTTATTGATCTATGTTTTACTAAAGACTGGCTTGCGCTCAAATGCTCCACTGCACATAGAGTGATTAACAAATATATTATACCGCCTGTGATAAAACAATAAAACATAAATATTGTAGGAGTCTGTCAAAGAAATTTGTTTTTTGTTGTTATTTATTAGGCAAATGACAAATTGAATTCATATTTTTATACCCAAATTTGAGCTGGCACACTGAACTTCACAGAGAAGTCAGAAATTATATATACATTTTTTTTAAAAGTCTGATGTTCTGATCAACCAGTAAAACTTTTCTGTTCAGGGGTGCAAATTAATGAGCATAATTGAGCTTTGCTATTTTTTCAGCTTTCTTTTATGTAAAATATTGAATTTAAAGCATTTGGCATTAACCTCCTAAGACCCGAACTCTTCCACAGCATGCATTTTTAACTTCTCTTTGATATTTGGGCTGATTGGGAGCTGATGAATGTAAAAACAAAGAATTACCAGATTAATTTTTTTTACCTAATTTTTGTTTCTAAGAAAAATGAGATCCACATATGAGGATATTCGTTTAAAATTTCGATAGAACAGTAGCAGTATAATGTCCTCGTAAGTGGATATCAGGCCCTTGTAGAGCAAAATTAAGTATTTTGGTCTAAATAACCCAAAATGTGATGTCCACATATGTGGATGCCAGGTCCTAGGAGGTTAAATATATGGTTTAGATCAGGGGTGTCAAACTCCACGCCTCGAGGGCCGGTGTCCTGCAGGTTTTAGACCTGTCCTTGATCCAACACAGCTGATTTAAATGGATAAATTACCTCCTCAACATGTCTTGAAGTTCTCCAGAGGCTGGTAATGAACTAATCATTTGATTCAGGTGTGCTGACCCAGGGTGAGATCTAAAACCTGCAGGACACCGGTCCTTGAGGCCTGGAGTTCCCCACTGCTGGTTTAGATAAAAGAGCTTGTGCATGCTGGTGGATTTACCATTACAGAAAAATAAATAAATAAATAAATATAAATAAAGATTTTGGAAGTTATCAGTACTGTTAATTTAGGGCATAAACCTTACATTGGGAGGACATTGTAGAATGTAAAATCAATTCACCTACATATTTTCATATGTACTCCGTCACTGCCTTGAAGGAAAACTGCTGATAGATGTCAGTGATGGTAGATGAGGAGCTTAGCTAATAAAGAAAGCCGTTTACATTTGTTTGTATATAGGCTGTCTTGTAAAATTACTAGAATCTAGCTTTATGGCTACAGGTACATGTATTTTTTTTCTGGCATAGCCATGGCAAGCATCTCCTTGGTTTTTTTTCCCAAGCTAAGCTAATTGGCTTTTCTTTCACATTTAGCATTCAGCTATCAAAGTGGTGTCAATCTTTGAAACTGAGACTCCACAAGAAACTGAATAGTAATAGTACTTCCCAAAAGTGCTAGCATGCTACTTTGTTACTAGCTGTAGACGTATAGGCCTCCAGTGTGTTGTTGATTGTGTCTTTTTAAAATTACTAGTTGCCGCTTTCACCCAGTGCCAGACAACCGCACCACTGACACACTTTTATTTTAGACTTCCCTTAAGAGGCACATGGTGTATAATTAGTACAAGAGTGGAGTAGATGTTGGCGGATTGTAAACCTCCCCACCCCCCGCCTTGGCAAAGCAAGGGGATTGCACTAATTAAAAAGAATAACCATCATATTCATTGTCAAGTAAAAAAAAAAGAAAGAGAGAGACATCTGCAAAGGGTTTTTATTCTTTCATTTATTTATTTATTTTTTAAAGATCTAATCAGTTTTCCAGGCGCACTTGTTGAGGATTTTCATTATTTAGATGAAGAAGAATGAAAAATGAAGGGCTGAGCGTAGGCAGCGGTTCAGACACCTGTTGGAAAGCTGCCATGATTAGTTGAGTCAATAGTATTTTATTTTGTAATAAATAAATGAATAACAATAATAGAAATGGAGTGAAAGAATCCACAACCAAGGGCGGGAGGGATGTTGTCTACATACCCGCCCTCATATGATGACATCCCAATAGGGGATTTCTAAATTGCCCAGCCAGTTTGATCTGGTAAAATGTTAGAAAAGCAAAAACAAAGAATAATAATAGTTGATCAAAACATTTGAAGGGGATGTAAAGAGAAATATAAGAGAAAGCTGAGCACTCTGAGGTATAGAGTCACAAGGAGAAACACCTTGAACAGCACGGGATGAACAGCAGGTGTAAAACCTCCACTTCCTCACGCTTCATTGAGCTCTCTCCATAAAACTCACTCCATAGTTCTCGGGCCTTGGATAGGGCAGAGACATTTTTCCACGCAGCATTCACTATAATGAAAAACTCTGCCGAGATCAAGGTCTTTAAACTTACCGTGCAGGGAGTGATTTCCATTTGCAGGAAGAAAACGTCCCAAAATCTCGCACAGCATTAGCCTGCTGTAAAAGCGGAGGAAGCTTGCTCGTGCTTTTGTTGGGCTTCATTACGATTATTTTGGGTTTTAAAAAAAAAAAAAAAAAATTATCTCCTTTTTTGTAACATCATCACTCACAGCTTTGAATAGGGCCGTCTATCTTGGGAAAATATTGATTCGTTCATGCCCAGTTGCCTCACTGTGGGGATCACTTATGGGTCTATTAATGGGCAGGAGCAGCGTGTGCAGTTGACCTTCCTGAGTGCGGGTGCAGATTGCGACAGTTAGCCTTTGACTCTTTCCTCCTCTGGTTCCTCCACAGTAACCCTGTGATAGATTGGAAGAGATAGCTGCGCTCCGTGGGGATTTTAAGTGTTGACTGAAGGAGCAGATTGGAAGCAGACTGCTTATGCTTTCTGCCATCCCACCCTCTCTTAGTGGTTTTAGCGGCCTTGGCAGCAGCAGCTTCAGCTGGAGCAAAAAAGGAAATCTCCCTGAGAGATGTTTGTCTGCACACATAACACATCTGCGCCCATGGAAATGCATGCACACGTACTCATATGGGGATTCAAAGCCGCGTATTTAAAGCAAAGAAGCTCCTATGTACAATGGGATAAGGCCACACACATGCAAATCATCTCCTCCTGTCCTCTGGGCTCTGAGCTCGCTTCAGTCTCCCCTGCTACATTAACCATGAGCTGTCACTCGCTGCGGTGCGATGCCTCTTTTATATCGCGACACCTTTCGAATTACTAGCGTACGCACACGGTTGCCTCGTGGCTACGAGTGTGCTGTGACTAGCCATACTCAGGGTGCGGGGTCAGGTGGAAGGTGCACTCCAGCATAACCAAATGATGCATCGCGTGTCACACATCACCTCACAAGACAAACACTGTAGCCCATTTGAACATCTCTAAGGTTGTCTCAAAAAGCTGCAAGAAAGTGAAACTATACTCGGAAACGATCAGAAGGGAATTATAGTCTGATGGTTTCTAATTATGGGAACGATGGACACCGATATCTTTTTTCTCAGCCTGTCTTTTCAGTTTGTTTTAGCTCTAAAATTATACTCTTGGCCCAAAATAGATCCTTTTTATCTTTTGATGGCTCGTTTTTTTTGTTTTGTTTTTTTACTGTCTTTGTGCAGTGTGCTACCACAGTGACAAAGCTTTGAACACAAATGATGACAGTATTTACATGCTGACATAAACAAACATATCTGATTGTCTCAGAACAGCAGGTGTATTCATTATGCTCACACTGTGGTTGGCTTATTGTGTACCTGAGGGTATTAAATGAAATGTCTGAAGGCATCACGGTGCAGGAATAGAGATCCCACAAGGCCAACTGTGCTTGTGCATAAGTGTTTATGGCAGCTTGTTGATTTCACAGTTCCAGACTTCCAGGAGCAGGACATTTTCCTGTGGAGGAAGGACACGGGGTTCGGCTTCAGGATCCTCGGAGGCAACGAGCCAGGAGAGCCTGTGAGTCTCTCTCCCTCAATCTTTTTCAATCTCACGGCTGAAATCTCTCCAGTTTGCGTTTCAATTTCCTCACTTTTCACCGTACATCTCCAAAGAAATGGATAAACTGACAAGATTGTGTAGCTTGAATGATGAAAAGGATGCTATATTCCCAGCACTAGTGGGAGCAGCAGCTATAGGATTTTCTTTCAACAGTCTCAACACAACAGTTCTTATCTTCCCCTTGTGTGCGTGTCCATGCTTGTGTATTGGAATTCAGCAATTTCATATCTGTGATTGCTTCTCTCTGATCTGACCAATGTAGCCTTAACCAGTCAGGGAAGAAAAAAAAACCCTGCACACACACCATTTCTTTTTTTCTTTTCCTTTAAAGAGTCAAAGTTGTTTGTTCTTGTTTACACTAGCCTGCACTGCGTCCCCCCCCCTGCTTTTCTTGAAGGGGGGAAAAAAATAATGATTTACTTTAGAGCTTTGCTTGGGTTACTGCTGTTACAGGCTTGAGAGAATAGTAAAGATTTAATGCTGAAGTTTAAATTGTAGCTGTGCAGCATGCCAAGTTTATGGCCGCTGAGAAAATCGACACATTTTTATATGCCATGCACTTTAATGTCGTACTTTTTCTTTTTAGAATACCGCTTGATCGCTTTCCATGCATTTATTTTGCAAAGGTGCGGCGTAACGTATAGCTGCGCAGTCTTTGTCGACGCGTGGTTTCGAATGCACGGCAACCTCATTCATCTGCTGCGTTTCAGATCTACATTGGCCACATAGTCAAGTACGGGGCTGCAGATGAAGATGGACGCCTGCGATCCGGTGATGAGCTGATATGCGTGGATGGAACGGCGGTGGTGGGAAAGTCGCACCAACTGGTGGTCCAGCTGATGCAGCAGGCTGCCAAGCAGGGCCATGTCAACCTCACAGTGCGGCGCAAAAGCACTTACGCTGGTGAGAAGCAAGCAGCTCGAGATGGAGGAGTAGTTTAAGCTTTTTAAAGACCTCCTAAGAGGTCCAAGAGAGGGTTTTTACTGAAGTCCAAGAATACACTCAGGTTATTGTGGCTCAGGACGTAGAGTAGGTCATTTACTCCAGTCCACATAGCAAAGTGTGTAAGATACTGAAAGGAAAACTGATTCAGATACATCATCCACCAATATGTGGTTCTGTGAAAATACAAAGATGGATAGAAAATAGTACCGTAAGAATGTGGCAGTCCATTTATTATTGGAATTCTACTGATTTTACTTCAAATAACAGTGACAAATAATACTGCAGAACTTTTAAAGTGTACTGCAAAAGACAAACGGGTAATATCCGTCCACAGTGCAACCAATCAGAACATGTTTTATTAAGTCAGTTAATTTCATCCTATTATAAACAGTCAGGATCCAATTTCAAGTAGTTTCAAGTTAAGCTAGTAGCTTTGTTGACCAATAGTCCAAAAATGACCATCATTTGTTTCTCTATTTAGATTCCTTTATGCAGGATTCAGAATTAGCAGAACTGTAATTTTTTGTTTTGTTTTATAAATTGCAAAAAGTATAAATATCTCTACCTGATCAGTTTGTTTACATATAGTGTATTCACTGAGTGAATTTTAATGTGTATTGAATCAGTTTTGAGAGCAGTCTGAGATGGCTTCATTTATATTCGGTTTTTGCAGATTTGCTTACAGTAAAACATTGTTCAGTTTTAGAAATGCACTCCCTGCTTTACCAACAGCCACATTTATGTCAGTCATACTTCCATCAGGAGCCCAGAGGCCTTCTTAATATATATCTAAGGTCAACCTTTCGCCTTTCTAGAATTTAGTGTGGGTGTGGAAGTGGTCAGCCGCTACCACGAGCTAACACCCACGCCCCACTGTTGACTTCACTCCGGTCAACACAGCTCTGCTCCTTTAAAAAGAAAAAAAAAGGCCCATAAATATGATGGAGAGGGTGGCCAACCTTCGGCCCAATGACAGCAGCCAGACATTAGTGCATTGCTGCTCCCTGTCTGCCTCGGAGCGTCGAGAATATGAGGCGCCTTCCTTGAGCAGCTGTACAGGAAATGAAATGTGGAATGAAATGTCCAGATAGAGCAGGCAGACCACGTCCTCGGTTCATCTTTTGTTGGAAACAGATGAGAGGAGAGATTGGTGAAGAGGCCTTCTTCCAAAGCTGTCCTTTTTTTTTAAATCATAAGATAAACTAGGTGTGCTAGAGGAGCTAAATATCTGTTATTTGCCTCCTTTAATATTGTACTGCTCACGTAAAGTTTAGGGATGTTCTCATATGTTTTTGTACAGCTTTGCTTTCATTACATTAGGTTCTCACTCTGTTTTGTACATGATTGTCTCCTGAATGTCTCACCTTTGGTTTCACTTCTCTTGTGATCTTTTACTGTTAATCTTCTATATCTGTGTTTTTCTTACCCTCCTGTTTGCACTTTGCACCTCATCTATGTATCTTTCTCACCATATCCTCCTCCTCCTGCCATTTTTAGTTAAAGCAGAGGGAGACATGCCTCCATCGCCGGCGTCTTCGCACCACAGCAGCACCCAGGCGCCCAGTCTCACAGAAGATATTGGGAAGCGCACCCCACAGGGCAGCCAGAACTCCCTCAACACAGTGAGCTCCGGCAGCGGCTCCACCTCTGGCATCGGCAGCGGTGGAGGAGGCGGAGTGGGTGGCGGGGGCGGTGGCAGCGCCGTGGTCGCCGCTGCTGCCGCCACCACCTCCTCTCAGCCGCCCATCGCCACCCCCGCTGTCGTCCCATCCGGTTTGCAGCCCTATGACGTAGAGATCCGCCGCGGCGAGAACGAAGGATTCGGTTTCGTCATCGTCTCGTCGGTGTCGAGGCCCGAAGCTGGCACCACCTTCGGTAAGCACGAGCACCCGCAAACACCACCACCAGCGCACCGTTGATGGCGGCACATGCTGTTATTTCAAAAATCACTTCTACTCAGCAAAAACCCGAATCACACTTTGGCTTTTGCCTCATCACCGGGGCCTTTTATCTTCTCGTCTGCACTACGGGAATTCTTTGAATCCTCTATAAAAACCACTGAACGCTAAATAGCCTGACAGCCAGTGCACAGTCTGGCTATTTACAGTCCCACCAGATCAATATCAACACTCTTCAAAGAAGTGGTTCTTCTTTCTCATTTTCATCTGAGCCTGTCAAACCAAGACACTGAAACCCTTTCTTTGCCTGCAGCTGCTGCTCACACTCACATAAGGCTTTCATAATTGATCACAAGTGAAGTAGGTCTTACATAAAGCCACTTGTATTATTCAGCTGAACTTAAATGGCTTGTGCGGAGCAGGTTGGCACTAAAATCCTAATAGCAGTTTAATGAGAATGAGCACTGCAAGAAAGATAAATAGGGGAAATGATCAACGTGAATGGGTTCTATTTATTTTCCAGCATATGATTAGAGATATTCGCTTACTCAAACTTTATCTTCTTTTCTCTTCTTTTTTGTGAGGTTCTTTTTCATTGCTTAGCTGGTGAATGGTGTCGTTTTTCTCTGTTTGATATTGCACAGCAACGCAAGTAAATCAGATTCAGCGTTGCTTTTACAAACTCGTAGCACTGCATCTTTTCTACTCGTATTCAATGTACGTTTTTTTGCTCGCTGCTATGGCTTCCTACCTACACTAGAAGGACATTGCACCATGCTCTTCTCTCCCTGTGTGGGTGTACAGCACTGGAAAGGTCTGTGAACGCTTAGCTTTACAGATTGGCTTTTTTTTTTCTTCTTTTTGTAAAGTGAAGCTCCTTTTCACAGGCCAAAGCAGAAAGCATAGGCTAGTAGATGAGCTTTCATTTCAGTTAACGTGTAAAGGAAGATTTATCTCTCTGCTGCTCTTGATATGTCACAGTCCTAGATGGTTAGGTTTATTCAGGGGGACAGAAACGGGTTGGGATCAGATGAGTTTGTTGTGTATTAAAAGTGTGAATGCAGCGGGAAGGATGGAAGAATAATAATGAAAAGTAAGGAGGGGAGAGGGTGGCGAGAGTAATGAGTGATTGGGGGCGTCAGTCTGTAGTGACTGATGTCGGCCTGCAGAGTGAAACAAACAGAGAGACTTCAGGGTAGCTGGTGAGATGTCAGCTCTGATGTATGTTTGCAGAGTCTAACTTTCTGCAGTTGCAGGTGTTTGGGATGTAGATGAAACAGAGCTCTAACTTAACAAGAGTTTTTTAGATGTTGAGAATCATTTGGAAAAACTATTTAGAGAAAATAGTAAGACAAATCCTCCTATTTCTTTGCAGTGCACATTTAAATTGACCCTTCTTTTCCAGTGCTTGCATATTATCCTCTTCTTCTTCTCAGTGACTTTTGCTTGGCTGACTGTTGGCTGCGGGTCAATTAACCTTAACCCTTCTTGGTCCTCTTCTTCTGCTCCTTCCCCACTTTTCCCTCCCGTTTTCCTCCTCTCACCAAACACAATCCCCCAACATTTACACGCGCAAACACACACTCAATCACGCATGCATAACACGTCCACATCGATGCTGACCATAGCTGGAAATGCTTGTGTGGCCATGCCCCACAAAATAGGACGCATCATTGAGGGAAGCCCAGCAGACCGCTGCGGGAAGTTGAAAGTCGGCGACCGCATCCTGGCGGTGAATGGATGCTCGATCACCAACAAGTCCCACTCGGACATCGTCAACCTCATCAAGGAGGCTGGAAACACAGTTACACTACGCATCATTCCTGGAGATGGTGAGTAGAGAAAAGCGAATCCAAAACCAGGTCTGAATTTTTTCTCCATATCGGCTATTATTAGATTCCTGATTATGTTTGAGGAGACTTGTTCTCACTTTCCTGGGTTGTCGTTGTTGTTATTAAGTATTCCTTCGGCGTTATGTAAAGTGCACTTTCTTCAGTGGCTTTCAAAGTGACTATAACGCCTCCGCAGTGTTGACAGGAGTGATTCTTTGGGGATATTTGGGAGGTTGCTGGGGTTTTTTTTTTTTGTTTGTTTTTTTTGTTTTTTTTGGTATTTTTTAGCTTCCTGCCTTTGGCGTGCCCGCATTTTTAAAACATGCAAGAGCCATTTAGATTTCGGTGTGTATGTGTGCGTGAGCGGAGAGAGGGCGAGCGAGACAGGCACCGAGAGATGCTGAATTTCCTCTGTGCATGTGGGTGTGTCTCCTCTGTCAAAGTGGATTTAAGGAAAAGTTTGTGTGCATTGTATGTTGCGCTGTGCAGCTGAGAACTTTCTGTGCTTTGTGCTGACATATCACCCTGGCGTGCTTCACAAATGCTATTTAATTAAGCGTGTGTGCGTGTGTGCTCATGGAAAGGCAATACTCCCTGTCAACCTGCACACTGGTAGGAATAGGAGCTATTTGTCCGCCGCTCGTTGCTTTCCGCCTCGCTTCTTATGGATGGAGAGGGTTTTTTGTTTCTCCCTTCAGAGCAGTTGATGAGAACAGTGAGCCAAAATTGCTCTGCCAAGAAGACACAGATAGAGCAAGAGAGAAGGCGCTGGCGAGGAATAACTGGATATGCTTTATCGGAAAAGTTCTGGTTTGTGTTTATGTGCATGTGTCAAACAACCAGACGCCGTCTGACACAGAGGCAGAAAGAGTGTCGGGCAGAGATGGTGGCTTGTGTTTCTAAACTTGTGCCTCTGAATGACTGTTCTGGCTGCCTCCGTTTACAAATGGCTGAGCATTGCCAATTTCTTTGTGGATCAGTCCAATCTTTAAGCTTTCTGATGGGAACGAGCGCCATAGCGAGAGCTTCCTCTAAAGGTGAAGTCTGATTCAGCTCAACCCCCTCACCGTGTGAGAGCACAGATGGAGTTTTGTAGTAGCTGATGCTCGGTACGCCTGCAGTGTCGAGGAAACGAGCATGGGAGTCTTCCTGCTGCTGCTCAGTAATACGTGTACAAGAAACTAATACCTTCATCAGAGCTGATGTCTCTGCAGCATAAATTTGGAGCACAGGCAAAGCCCTCCTCATTCTTTCCACTGTGTGAGAAAAGAGAGCTAGACATGCTGTATGTGATATGATTTTTATTGTTAGCACATGTTGTATTTTAAGTGTAATCTGTAGCTCTCGTATCCTTTTACCCTCTGTAGTGCTCGTTTTCTTTACCTCCCTTGAATTGATTGTACCTGCTGTCCTCCCCGGCTCATGCCATTCAGGGCTGGAGGGCAAATGCGTGGTCAAAGCCACAGACGAATTACAGAATGCTTCAGTTCCTTTTCTGTGCACGTTTTATTTACTTATTTATTTAGTTAAGCGAGAAAGGGGAAAGCAGGCAGTAGGTTGCACGCAGAATAGAAGTAATATCCGGAGAGAAAGCAGTCGGAGGAGAGACGAATGAAGAGAGGCGACAAAAAAAGGAAGTGATTCATGCAAATCAGGCAGAGGGAAAGATAGTGATAGTGTTTTTACAGGAGTTAAACGTGAGACTGCAAAACTGAAAGGGTGGTCGAAGGTTTTCCTTGTGGTTCCCCTCTTTGCCGTCTCAAGTGAAGCTCACCTCACCCGCGCTCCCGCTCGAGTGGTCGACACTGTAGATCTTGAGCAGCGGGCAAAGGAATGGTTGAGCCACCAGGCTCCAGTGGAGTACCGGAGGGAAAGGAGATTAATAGGTGAGAAGGGAAGTGACCATGAAAAGAATGGCGAGTAGCAGACTGGGGAAGGGGAGGTGCAGAGTTGTAATCGAATGTAGGATGCCTGTAGATGGCCAAGAAGGATGAGGTCGTTAGATAAAACAAAGGTTCCTTTATGCAGCAGGTGTCGCGTGATGACGGCCTGTCTGGTGTTTTTCACTGATAACTGAAAATGAGTGGATCAGGGCAGAGATAAAAGACAGAGTAAGCACGAGCTCTAATGCCACTGGCGTAGATGTTCCCTACTTGACAATTCAGAGGCAGAAAGGATTAGTTTCAGTCCTAAATAATGTGATGTACAGCCTTTGGACGTTTACCAAATGATTGATGGCACAAACCGCAGTATTACCCAAGTGTCCGGGAACATGGCGTGGTGGTGAAAGAAGCCTGGAAACTGGTTTCGAGCCTAGTGGTGGACCCTGTAGGTCGGGTTGACACAAGGAAAACAATGAAATGTCCCCACATGTGAAATTTAATTATATTGCCCAGGCTTTCAAGGAAACTGGAGAGGCTTCTGTTAGAGTATGTCTATACAAAATGACAGCATATTCAATTACAAGCCTTTTTCCCCCGTCTCCTCATTGCTTGAAAAACACAATCATTCTTGCTCTTTGTTTTTGTTTTGTGTGTTATCTCATGTGACGATATACTTGCTCTTCTCCCGCCCTCCGCAGAATCATCGAACGCATCTCTGTTGACGAATGCAGAGAAGATCGCCACTATAACCACTACTCACACCGCTCAGCAACAGGCCGCACCGGAGGCCAGGTGAGGAGCACGGCAGAAAACAGACTTGCCTAATAATGAAATGTCTTTTGGAGCGACCCCTCGCTTAGGCCTCATATTTCACGCTTTTTCTGTTTCAGGACCAACACTAAACCAAAACAGGAGTCATTTGCCCCGCAAGCCGCCCCTCCCCAGCCCCCCACGCAGCAACCCCCAAGCACTCAGGTGAGGAAGAGAGGCGCCGCAGTCTTAGCAGTTACATCAGTCATGCGGACACCCATCCATTTCATGTCTCCATCAAAACACGCCGGTCCTCTACACTCCATCAACTTTTCTACCCACATCTAATCTACATTTGTCTCTTCATACATCCATTCAGCTGTTTCGCGATATCTAAACAGTCATTCATCCCCTCCCCTGTCCCTCCATCTATCAACTAATATACCCACTTACCTTCCCAAGGACAAACCAAGTGCATTTTTATTTATTTATCTCTTTACGCCGACCTGCTGGCGTTATCTGAGTGTGCATATTAAGGAAAGCCTGTTTGCTTTCAAAGTAGCCCCTCAGTCCACTCTGTTCACCGCTGAATTAATCTGCTGGTGTGGAGATGGCTTTCACAGATAGCATTGATCCTCCAGCAGAGGAGATTAGGAGGGCGTAAAGACAGGAGCTGCTGAGGCTGTCTGCCCGTCCTTGTGTGGTTCCCAGACCTCCTTCTCTCTCTTCGTCTGCACCCTCTCTACTTTTTCAGGCCAGGGCCCACGGCATCAATAATTCAGCGTCCTTACACCTGAGCATATGCATGTCCACACACAGTCACACACACGCACGCACACACCCGCACACACATGCAGGGGAAAAGCGTAGCACAACTGTTAAGGTGAGACTTGCCTGAAGGTGGCAATTGTCCCTTGCCTCTGAAATAGGATCCCCCTTCAAAGGAGACACGCGCACACAAGCACGCACAAACGCAGACACACGCGCACACTTGAAACCTGAATCACAAAGGTGACTTTGATGCAAACATCTCCTTTCTCCTCTCACTCTCTCTCCCTCCACACATGGCGTCTGACTCCATCAGGATTCTGAGTTCTACTCCGTGGACCTGGAGCGAGACAACAAAGGCTTCGGCTTCAGCCTGCGAGGAGGCCGCGAGTACAACATGGACCTGTACGTGCTGAGGTTAGCCGAGGACGGAGCAGCTGTTCGCAACGGAAAGATGATGGTATGGACACACAAATGGGAAACGCAGAAGCTCAGAGGTTGTTTTCTCGGGGTCTTGAAAGGGTCACGCCACCAAACACTGAAGTTTAGTTTGACCATCATAAGAACTAGTGCTGGAAAAACAGCACTTACCCAAGTAACACTGCAATCTCGTCGTCTGTGCTCATATTTAGACCATACAAATTTATGACAGACAGCCTTTTTTGCAGCCACATAACATGGAGCTGTTTTACAGGAAATGTTGGACGGCCTATTGAAATGTAACCACCTTTAATATTATACTTAATTATGGAAAACTGTGATGTAATTTTATCAATTTAAGGTTATATGCAGCTGTGTCAACATGGATGCCAATATTCCCTCAGTAGCTAGAATACCTCCAAATAAGTTTTATTTTTTAACAGCCTGCTTTCTTTGGAAACAGCCAACAGATTGTCTGGAAATAACGGCGGACAGTTCCCTCGGTTGTTTTAGTTAATTTTCTGTAATATAGTCGTCTTGGCATTTGTCAGCATAGTTTGAAATCATCTGAAAAAAGCGTTCTAGTGGAATAATTGTAATGTTAATGAGAAATGTTCGGACTTCATTATTTTTGGTGGAGCTGTGCGAGACATTAGCTCTGCAATTTAGCTAAGAAAAATTACGTCTCTTTCCGGGTTTTTTTTTTTTTCCTTAGTAATCCAGAGTGTTTTTAAAATGAATGTTTAATTTAACTATTTGTCAAATTTTCTCATTCCTTAATCCGTCAGCTTGCCTGAATGCTATAAAATTATCTTTGGACGGGGGTGCACATAACAGCATATCTGAAAAACGACTGCTGATTGTAACCGTTGTTATAAATACCAATTATAATTTTATAAATCCTTGCCTTCAGGTGCAGCACAAGCCAGTTGACTTTATTGATTAGCTGGGGGCGGGAGGGGGGGGTTGATGGCAGCCTTGTAGACCTTACAGCCATCGCAATAATATTATTTATCAGTATAATTGCTTTTGCATAATGTACCCCCAATTACTGCAAGCCATGCTTCACTGACTCGCAAACAGTCACCTCCGGGCTCGGCCATGCAGACGGTTCACTGATTGTAATATGAAGACACGCAAACAGAATATGCACATTTTAATTTATGTTTCACGACAAGCTTGTAAAGTGGCATTCATACATGCCACAAAAGCTGTGATGAAACTGTAATATTTAACCTTTCCATCTGATTAATTGTACATAAATAATAGCACTTTCCCCGGAGTGCTTGATGAAGTGTGAGGTGTTTTTATTTATTCTCTCACTGTGCGTTTGCACGCAGAGCCTGTTGGCAGACACTGTTAGAATCTGAGATATAGTTTTTCATATATATTAATATGCTGCAGTTAGGGTGTGTGTGTGTGTGTGTGTGTGTGTGTGTGTGTGTGTGTGTGTGTGTGTGTGTGTGTGTGTGTTTGCGCGCACATTCGTTAGCACATTAGTATATGCATATATGGACCCGGCCGTTGGTGTTTGTGCACCTTGTTAGCAGAGATATTAATAGTCGCAGCTCTGTGAGGCAGGGAGAGGTGTCAGCGAGAGATCCGTATTCTGCCAGAGAAGTATTCCCTTAACGCAGTCAGCACTGACAGATAACCTGAGGAGTGGATTCAAAGAATCAGGAAGCAAAAATGTTTCTTCTAGTTCTCGTTTTTTCTCTGTCGTTCTCCCTCTCTGACTCTCCGTGTCACGCTTGCTGCTTTTTGATGCAGTTTGCCCTCCATATATACTCTTGTTTTCTTATTGTGCAGATTACCATTCAGCAGATTTGATAATTAACTCCTCCTCACCCCCTCCACCCTTCCCTTCGTGTCATTGTTTCCCTTTGAACCTTATCTTTCTCCTTGTGTACCTTCTTCCCTCCTCTCACTTGTTTTCTTTTGCACCGCGTCTGGCTCTGCGGTCTCCTCCCCTTATTTGGGCTCCTGCTGTCTCTCACCTTTCCCTCTGATTCACCTCCTCTCTTTTCCATTTTCATCTGTCACTCTTGCCCCCCCCCCCCCCGGTCTCCTTCCCACTAGGTCGGCGACGAAATCTTGGAGATCAACGGCGAGAGCACCAAGGGCATGAAGCACGCACGAGCCATCGAGCTCATCAAGAATGGAGGCCGGCGAGTCCATCTGGTGCTCAAGAGGGGTGACGGCTCTGTGCCTGAATATGGTGGGTCAATCTACGAAAACATTCCCTTCTCGCCCATCTTCACACCCTGAGCCAGGGGACACTCAAGCGGATGGTGGTGGGTTGAAGGTGAAGGAACTAAATCGCTCCCCCTCCTCAAGGATCCTTCACCCCTCCCTGGAGCAAACCTACCAGGGATGGGAGAGGGGAGTCAGGGGGGTTGGGGGTGTTGCTTCGCGCTTTTGGTCTCTTTGTGGTGGCGGTCACTCCTGGGCTTTTTTGGGATTTCGTGGGAGAGCGGGGGGGTCGAGGCTGCTCCTGTGGGTGCTCTCACCCCCTCCTGCTGTCACCTGCTCTCAGTTTTGTCATGTCATCTCGCTGTCACTTTTCACCTTCTGGGCACTGAGCAAAAGCACTCTGCTGGGACTTAACAGGAAGGTGGTGGGTCTGATTTTCAGTGCTACATGGAAAAAAAAAAGAAAAGGAAACTGTTTACAGGGTTTGACCTGAGTAGTAAAGAAAAAGGAAAGAAAATCAATGTTTCTTGTGGGTGAGAAGTAATATGGATGTCTCTCATTTCCCATTACATGCTAATTTAGCATTAAAAGGAAGAGAAAACTTGATCCGTGGCATCCCGTGATAAAATGGGACCTTTCACAGCTTTGGATAGGATGTGACAAACATATTTATGATATTTATTGAAGGTGAATGTAAGCTACTGAACTCCTTTCTAAGTGAGAACTGTGTTGCGAAGAAAAAGACAGTCTAAGGCTTTTTTTTCTCCCACTTTGCCATTTTCAGTAAATCTCACTGTACTGTGCTTGACATTACTCACTCATCCATGGACTTTTTTTTTTTTTTTTGCACCCACTGTCAGTGTTATGGAAAAGCTGTGAAGATAGGGACTCCACCCATCCCCATTTAAAAAGACGTTGATTCGTTCCAGTTATATTAACTTTTTATAGTGATGATTTAAAAAAAAAAAAAAAAAAAAAAAGAGGCATTTTTACAAGTATTTTTGTTCAGTGTACAGAGCCATGAATCAAAGCCACATATTAATGGATAAAAGTTTATTGCTGCATGAACATGTCAAAAGTGTAAATTGTTTTTGGTTTTCCCCCTTCTATTGTCTACTTTCCATAATATTTATGGAACATTTCTTTCTTTTCTGTTTTCCTTTTTTTTTTTCTAATCGTATTGATTAGTTTTGATAGTCACAAGTCATTTTAAATGTTTTCTTTTTCATTTTGTTGCTCTTTTTTTTGAGTGGATACATTTGCCTGTTTTGAAAAGTTCATCAATGTAAAGTTTATTTGAGCTGAGAATGTGCTGTCAAAACCTGCACCGATGTGACATCATGTGAACTTGTACATTTTGGATCATTGTTTGTACTTTTTAAAAATCTTTATTTTTATTATTATTATTATTTTTTAGTTGGCACAACCTTTGACAGTCTCGCCAGTATTTCTTTTGATTTCTATCAGCACTGTAAAACTGCTTAATTTGCGTATGTGTGTGTGTGTGTGTGTGCGTGCGTGCGTGTGTGTGTGCGCGTGCGTGCGTGTGCGTGCGTGCGTGCGCACCAGATCTCACTGTTTCATTTTTTTGGATTTTCTGCTGCTTCTTCATTAACGTGTCTAGGCGTGTGTGGGTGCTTGTGTGTGGGTGGGTGTGGCAACTCCTATGTCCGATGTGTGTACGCTTGTTTCCAGGGGACTTTACTCTGTAACTGATGGTCTTCACTGGGTTTGGGCAACTTCCTGGACTGTCTCTTTATTCTGAATGAGTCGATGATCAAATAAACACATTTTTTTTCATTAAGAATCAACACTGAATAATTCTCCTTTTCTTCCTTCTAGTTGGTTCCATATTTTTCTAAACTACTGTGCTCTTCTTTTTTTCTTTCCTTTCTGTTTCTGTGTATCTTCCCTTTCCTCTCGTATTGTGCTGGGCTCTTGTCTTCCTTCAGGGATGGTCGCTCCCCATCTCACTGCATGTATGAGAAATGACAAGATGGGGGAGGCCTCTGTCCTCCAAAATCAGACCACGGTTTGTAGCTGTCCTCCCCTCTCATCTCGGCTCTCTCTCCCACTTCCTGTCTTCCTCTCTCTCTTCTTCTATGTCCTGATGTGCGTGGTGTCGCTTCAGTTCAACCGTGCCTGTGCGCTGCTTCATGCATAAAAATCCATTCACCCAACTACATCTCCAGTGTCACCGCTGCCATAGCCGTTCTTTTGGATACTTCATTCATGTCCTAGTTGCAGTCAATCTGTTGGAAACAAGTCAAAAGTGAAAATGCAGATTATTTTATCTTTGGGAATTAGTTTTGATACTTTCAGACCAGTGGTTCTCTTTGGGAGTCAGCTCTTCTCCTCGAGTTGTCCATGATCCATTGTTGAAGGTCTCCAGAATCATTTGCAGTACATTTTCAACCTAAGCTATAATGTTAAAAAGTGTATATCTAAAGGTGGAGACTATTTACTCAATTGACAGGAGCCAGAGTTTTACTCCCACTCACTATATCTCAGGGCCGACGATGTGAAGTATTTAGAACAGCGAATGGTTCTTCTGCCATCTCAGCACTTGTAAAGTTTTGTCTTAAAAATGCCATATTGATCAAAGCATTGTTGTCGCAGCTTTTGTTGAAGATTTAGCAAGAGGAAGCGCTCCATACAGTTCTGTTTTTTTTCTTAGCAAAATGCTAAACTTCACCCGCTGCAACTGCAATGCACTTAGAGCAACTTCTAGTCTCTGGATCTCGTCACGACCATTTAATTTATTCTAAAGATTTACAACGTGCCCTGACAGTACATGAAAGAGCATGGCTAATGAGTCAAATCTAGCAGCATCATCAGTGTGAAGCAGCAGTTACACTGACTGTAACCAGCCTCCAGTCCAGCCACCAGAGAAGCCGTCCCATTCTGCTTCACAGAGGTGACTTCCCCCTTTAGACCAAGGAGCAGGTTTGTTGTGGGTTTCTTCAAGAAATGGCTGCTTCATAACTCTGTCACTGCCTTTTTTTAATCTGTGTAAGCTACACTGTTTTACCATTGGCTGCTGCTGTGCCATCTAACAACTTGCCATCTTTGCTGGTATTAACATCAGAATGGCTTCCATTGAAAGTGTTCTCGGCTTCATGTCTGAGTGACTCAGCATGATAAATGTGAAAGCAGATAGAAGCTTTTAGTGTGTCGATGCATGTTTGATCCCCCTGCCCTCGTTTGTATGTCCCAATGTGTTGCAGACGACAGCACCAACAACATCAGCGCAGCCAACCCAGCCTCAGGGGTACAAAACGCTGCGGAAGTGAACACTCTTCCCCTGAACGGTGCACCATCAGAGTCAAGCGACCCACCAGAACCCCAACAATCATCCCGCAGCAAGAAGGAGCCAGGCCGCCGCTCCCACGGCACTGGCAGGCACACACATTCCAACCACCGCCACCACTCCCCCAGCAAGAAAACCAGCACGGGAAAACACAAGGGCAAAAAGTCGACAGGGAAGAACACTCCCAAGAAGAAAGATGACAAGAAAAGTGATGGCCGCCATCGCCACCGCAGCCGCCATCGGTCACCTCATAAGGGGCACACCCGGTCGCGCAGTGCAGATAACGTCCTGGACGACCGACATGGGGGTCAGCGCCGAGGCCGTTCTCCAGACAGGCGCCACCGCCGCCACCGTTCACCCAACCGCTCGCCCCACCGCTCACCCCGTCGCTCACCCTACCGCTCTCCTCGCCGTTCCCCTTATCGTTCCCCTCATCGCCATCGGTCCCCCTACCGCACTCGGCAGCAGTCCCCCACCAGACGCCGGGCCCAATCCTCAGACCCCTACCGCCGGTATCGCTCCCCAGAGAGACAGACCCGCAGCACCGAGAAGCCTATTGTGGATGAGCCTGTATTAAAGGAGCCAATCAAAACTCCTGAATCCACCTTCCGTCTGGAAGACAGCATCTTGCGAGAGTCCCCAGCCCTAGACCGCTTAAACAGGGAGGTCACACCGCCACTGCGCAGGGAAGACCGCCTCTATGGAGAAGATAGCCTGCTGATGAAAGCCTCTACCTTGGACAGGTCCTACAGAGGGGGGGATAACCTGCTGAAGGACATGGCGTCTCGCAACCAGAGAGACATCACCCTGCCCAGAGTACGCACTCCAGATTCAGATTCAGCTTACAAGAAGTACAGCACGCTGCTGAGGGGTCGTTCGACTGAGAGGTTTGACAGCACACAGCTGAGCGGTCGTTCGACTGAGAGGTTTGACAGCACACAGCTGAGGGGACGTTCGACTGAGAGGTTTGACAGGGATGAGCGCTACCCCAGCCGAGACAGCACCCCTGAACCTTGGTACCGCTCCCGCAGTCTCGGACGAGACATATCCCCGATCAGGAGCTTCAGAAGGGACAACTCGGAGGATGAAGAGGACGATGACAATTTTGTGGCGGCTCAAGTGACGCAATACTACAGCACGGTCAAGAACAAGACCAACACCAGTCGCTCATCCAAGCCCACGCTCCCTGAGCCCAAGAAGACCTACAAGGAGAATCCCAAAGACCTGAGCATCTGATTGGACAGCTGTCAGCTGATCACAGCAACCATCCACAAAACACCTCAAATACTCACCATCACTACCACTTTGTTCTACAGAAACACACCCAACTTGTGTAGACATGCTGACACACACACACACACACTGTATCAACACTGAGTTACTAACAAGGTCGTAGTTTTGAAAGCTGTTTTTTTTTCCTTTTTTTTTTTTTTTTTTTTTTTTTTTTAAATTGTATATTTGATTTTCTTTGTTTTCTCATTTTGTTTTGGGTTTTTTTTTTGTTTGTTTCTTTGTTTTGTTAAAGTATTCTACATTTACAGATACTCAGACTTTTCCAGAAAATATAAAACCATAAAAAACAATGATGTGCCTAACAACAGTTCCATTAACAAACATTTTTGTTTCGGGTTTGATATGTGGAGGGCAGTTTGTGTGCCCCACTGTCAGATGATGGAATATATGTACTTTTCCACAAAGATCCCTTGGAAGTACTGCGCACCTGGGTCACCATAACAGGTGCTCACAATGATGCTGTGCATGTCTTTACCGGTTTCAATGTCTCTCTCTCTCTCTCGCTCTGTCTCTCCGTCTCTCTCTCTCTTGCCTTCGTACTCTCTCTCCTTCCAGTGCCACTGTTTTTTAGACATTTGACCAGACTATAGCACAAGCCTGCATTTGTTTGTATATTTTTGACAGTTTGCAGTATGTGTACATTCAGAGGTGATCATTTTAAATGAAGGAAGGGAAAATGAAAAAGTTAAACTATGATGATGATGTTAAAATAAAATAATATATTCAACAAATGAACAGTTGTTTTAGCTTTTTTCTCCTTTGTTATTGCCATTGGAGTCATTCTGGGATTGATTGACCTGCTTAAGTAACATGAAAAAAAAAATGCAGATATTGGATGGGAAGAAAGATGTACACTAACAGCTTTTTTTTTTTTTTTTTTTTTTTTTTTTGAGCTCTCATTTTGCCAAGCAGAAAACAAAACAGTGGGAGACTAACATTGTTATCTCAGCCCTGCCAAAAGTGCATGCATATAGATAAAGCCTTTGAAGAAAAGTAAAGCAAAGAGCTTCTGTCCTTTCCCCAACATCAAAGCCCAAAAGGACGATCTTAAAAATGTTCCTTCACTCCTCTTCACAGCTTACTTTGATTTGTGCCTTTTCAGTGCCCTCTTTCTCCCATCGCCCTCTACGGTCCTTCCCCTTCCTCCTACATCCACTCTTGTGGTTGCGAGATTCGTCATTTGATACAGAACAAACAGCGGGGATGCTGCGTGTCTATTTCAGGACTGTGACGGCAGAAGGAAGGTGGTGATGCTGGGACAAACAATGTGGAGATTAGATAAAAACCAAGTAGTCACCCTGGGTGAGCGGTAAATACCAATGCACAATATACTTCACCACGGCAATAAAAAACAAAAACAAAACCCTGAAAGATACACAAGTGCATTTTAACCTCTTTAACATTTCCTAACATTCAGCAATAAGAAATCGGGATGACCTCTCATATCTACCTTCTTCACACTCTAATTTAAGGCATGAGATGCTCATACAGTTTTGTCCCTACACATTAGGACAATGACACCCTTTTGTGTTGCACCACAGTGGATTTAATTTGAACATTTGGACCGACTTCAGCTTTAATTTACAAAAAGAAAAAAGGAATTTTCACCAACTTCTCAAAGGCCTCAAAGGTAATTATGGTAATAAACAGGAAATAAATCTGATTGTTTTTAATGATAAATCCTTCAAGTCTAAAACTCATAGATGTCACCAAATGTTTCCTCCCTCAGGCTGAAGGTGGCTGTAGTAAAGGCAGACTTGGCAGTTGAATAATATCCCGTTTCTTTGCCTTGAGAAAGTCTTGGATTGTTTTTGCAGTATGCTTTGGATTACTATCCATCTGCACTGTGAAGCAACGTCCGTTGTTCTTTTTCACAGCATTTGGATGAATCTGAGCAACTTCAGAATTCCTCCTGCTACTTGCTGCTGTCAACAGTCAGGGAAAAACACTAGTCACCCAGCTCCACTGGCAGGCACACATGCCCGCACAGCCTCCACCTTGTTTGACAGATATTGTGATATGTTTCAGATCATGATGTTTTTTTTCCTTCTCCATACTGTTTTCCTCCCACTATTTCCCATCATGTGGTTTCATCTGTCCAAAGCTTGTTTTTAGATGAAACTCTGTATTCCAATTTCCGAAGGCGTCTCTTTTACAGTGATATGCCTCTCTGAGTGTTCTAAAAGTTATGAATGATTTTCTTTACCGAGGAAAGAATTTGCAGTCATCTGCTTCAGTTGTCTTCTGTGTCGTCCATTTTTGCGATATTAGGCTTTTTTTTTTTTCTTTGCTTTTTTTTTTTCAAATTTATCTTTATTCGGTCTCTTGCGTCAGCCTCACTTTGAATCTCGTTTTGAGAGTTGCAAAATGTAAGACTTGGAATCAACTCTATGAAATGAAATGGCAGCAGCAGGCCTCACCTGTCTATGAAACCCCTTGTCAGTCAATCGTCCCATCACTTTAGAGCTCACTTTTGAAATGGCTGTCGTTCCGGTTTGTTTGCAAGCCCCTTGAACTCAAGCTGAAAGCCTGCACTTCAGTCGCATTGATCGTTTGCTTTTAAGCACACTTTGCTGTTGAAAAAAAACAGATGAGCCAGGAAAAAGAAATGTTATGGACCTAACTGTATGTTTACACAAATATGGGGAGAATTTAAGATTTTCTGAGCTTGCATCATATGAAGTTTGTGCTTTTTCCTGCAGCACATGCCAAGGTACTTAATGCCATATGTTCAAAAATGTGCATTCAAGATTACCCTGTGGACACAATCTGTGCAGCTCATAAGAGGAAATGTGAAACAGAGTTAAAGCATCGTGATCAAACGGTAACATATCAGAGCTTTTTTCTGGCCCAGTTTCTGTGCAATTCAAGGGAGCCTCAATGCATTCCACTCCTTTTGATGCAATGATCTGAAACTGTTTTTGCATAGCTACATTTATGGGATGTGCACTGGTGTGGAAGCATTACATGGAAATTCTTCGGCTCACTTTTTAGTAAGTGCAAAAATCCAAGTTGCAAATATCCATTTGAGTATATTTAATGCAGGCTATACGATTTGCATTGTTTTCATTGGATGCTGACATTTTTCCCTATTAGAGAAGCATGTGTTATTTAGTATTTCTACAGAATACAGAGGGCTGGAGTTTGTATCCTGCAAACACATTTCTCTTCCCTGTCCCCTCACAGAAGAGGAAACCATTCCTAAATAATGGATGTAATCCACTTTCCAGCACCGAAAATCTCTTCTCCCTTCTCTTTAAATATCTCTGCCCCCTCTTTATCAAGACCTATTCCACTCTCCATCATCTGACGCAGGAGCAGAGCCCCTGGTTTTATTTCTTGTGTTATCCCAGAAATGATTAACAACACGTGTCTTGGGACAATTTATCATGTCAGTGTCAGGCAGGAGGAAGCAGCAGTAATAAAATGTCCAATAACAACATGAGTGTTCACTGACAGCCTCTTTTCTCCCATCAGCTAAGCTTCAGGTGCTCTTGCTCTGACCTTAGAGATCCTCTACTGCCCTGTTGCCATGGCAACACTAATGCAACGGGCTCTTCCCTTAAGCTGACAGGAGCAGACAAGAATTGTAGACGTGCACATACGAAGGCTGGGGGGGAGAAGAGAAAACAACAGCACTGGGTTATTTTTGGCTGTGTGCTCAGGATCAAGATGATTTCACTTAGAATAAAGAAAAAGTTTCACAATTGTATTTATTTATCTTTTTCAAAGAGTTGAGGCTATTGTGGGGATCTATTCAAAAGCAAAGTGTGAGGAGCCTGGTCCCAGCTGTAATCAGTCAGTTAAAAAATAAGTCCACAAGCATTGTGTCAAATAATCAGCAGCGTAGAGCTAGTTTATACATAATTGGTGTTTTTTTTCCTTTTCCTGAACAGTCCTGTTTCCTTGTGTGAGATTATTATACTATCTTATGCCACTTTATACTTCTAATCAAAGAATTGTTGAATCATTATACGGCTACAAGCCACATTATGCCTTGGATTAAAGATTGTGAAATCATTACACTGTTTTATGATGCATTATACTGCTGATTTATAAGAAATACTGTTTTCAGAGAATCATGGCCTTATTTGTCTGATTAGAAAGAACAGAACATACTGCACAGGAAGCCAAGGTCATAGGCTCACTGAGAGAGAAAGAATGTGGATGTTTAGGTTTTATGACTTTAGAGGGGGCTGAAGCTATAAGAATTACAAAACGGTTAGACACTTTGAGATCTGACGGACACCCTCCTGTCCACTTCTCCCGTCTGGACGTTTGTAATGCTCAAAGTGTTGTATGGAATAAAGAGATTGTTGACTGAGCATTTATACACCGAGTGTTGCTCTTCCTTCAGCCCAAAAACCAAAGAATTGGGATATTTAACACTTGCTAATTTGTAGATAGAACTTGACATTTAAAAAAATTTCAAAATTGATATTTTATATGCCAAAAAAACTGTTTACTAGCTGTGTTTTCAATCATTATATATGCTCCTTTTTGCATGCCGGGCTGTCTCTGAGTACAAGAAGTAGTTCTGTAATTGAGGGTGTGTATATTCTTCCATGTGTTTTAAAATGCTCACTAATACATAGACTGTATATAAAAGATGGATATATCCACCGTGGCATTGCCCGGATGATCTGATATCGTCGTGTTGGTGTTGTTCCTAGATCATCATGAAAATGTTGTTCCAGGTTCAACATTGGCTTGTGATTGGTCACTTGCATTCGTGCATTTATGAAATTCCAATGTTGCAAGGACAATATTAATTCTGCTTACCGTTTATTAATGGGTCAGGGTTAGGATCAGGGTCCGTTGATTGGCGGACAGAGGTGGTTTCTCGCAGCTTAAGTACAGTTTTTTGTTTTACGGCGGTTTTTCCCGAAGTCGCAAAAGTATGACGTCACAACATTCTGATTGGTCACTTGCAATGTTGATCCTGGAACAACATTTAGTATGATGATCTGGGAACAACACCAACACGACGATATCAGATCGTGCGGCATTGCCCAGTGGTTTCTGTGGTCTACATTTTGAATGCAGACCTGGATATTAATATCTGTGGCAACTGCCTTTCCCATTGGTAGAACTTTAGGTTTTTGAGGTTGCATTGTTGGTGAGCTGCTCCATTTTCTATCAAGTATTAGTCCATAAATAGCCCCCAAACCATCACACAGCATGTTTTACAGATGGCTGTAAACACTCACTGTTGTACTTCTTCTCTGGGCCTTTGTACCACAAAGTTCAAATCTGGAGACATCGCTCCATCAGACTTGTTGTCTCTGATTTTCACACCAGTTCTTGGTGTGAAAATCAGTTTCTCCTAGTTTCCCTTCCTTATGAATGGCTTATTGTCAGGCACTCTTTCAATGGGACCATTTCAGAAAACAGTCGATGAATCAACTTACGGGCCAGATACATCGCTCAGGTCCTGTGTCAGGTCTTTGCTGTTTTTTCCTATTCGAATTCTTAAAGGACTGACTTTCAGTATGTTTCGATCCAATCAGCTGTTCATTACACTTCCCACATTGAAATAGACGTCAGCATGAACGATCGCATGTTCGCCATTACCTGCCCGAAACCGGAAGCCTATACTGGTGTTTTTATAAGTCATGTTTAACTTTATGCTTTTCTGAATAGTTTCTGTGATGCTTAGAACTCAAATTGCACTGCTTAAAATAGTTTATTTTGATGCACATGCTGTTTTCTTTGCAAATTTGCATCATAAGATTGTTTTTCGTTTTTTCTGCAGTATATAAAAATTGGTGTATCTCAAAAATAAAACTATGAAGCCACTCCAAATAAATTTCCTGTTGTTGTAAACTATTTTTTGCAACTTTTTTTGTATTTAAAGTTTTGAGGGATAAACCTCTTAAATTTCTCCAAGTAGAAATATATGTAAAAAGAATCAAAAATGATTTTCAATTTTTTTGTAGTTTATTGCAGTTTATGTCGTTACTATGGACTTAATGCATACATATTATTAAAATGTGGGCTTATAACAGTTGTACTGATGTATAGCAACTTGAAATGCTCCCTAAAATGGCACTACAGCATGTAAAAATATAAAGTAAGCTCTGGCAGCCTTGGTTCTATGGTAGGTCTTAAAGGGTTAATGAACAACAAAAAGGAAATTACATCTGAAAAATGGCCGAAATCTGGACTGAAAATGAGTGTAAAAGCAACCAATGTCCAAAGAAAAACTTTGAAAGACGATTTGAAAGCCTGGAGAACTGTTGCTCAAGACAGCTTTAAAAAGTACAAGAAAGTCTGACTCCATTAAAGCAAACTGTAAAGACTTTTGCACAGCACTGTAAGTACTCATTTATGTGCAAGTGTTGCTGCTGTGGGTGAGGCGTGTGATTATATTGAAACTTGTTTATTTGTTTTCTTAAAAAGAGGATCGGCGGACTCCAGTAATAGCACGCAAGAGCTGAGGCATGCATCAGAATCAGGGCTCATCTAGAGGAAGTCTTGACTGTTTAAGTTGACAAAATATCACTTGTGATTTGATCTTGAAGTCCCATATGTGACTTCATAAGTGGAGGGTTCGTGTCCCCTGAATGACCCCTCCTTCAGCAATGCCAAGACACTGAACGTTTGCCTTCCCTTGAGGCATCACCTCTGGCTTTCCTTTGCTCAAACGTGCCCATGCGTGAGTGTCTAATAAATAAATGTCTCACTTTGTGCAGTTAGCGTGCGTCAAGTCTTTTTCAGGTCTGTGTCCCCTTGAATGCAAGCAGTTCCCCTGATCAGAGGTATGGCTAACACCTCATGGAAAGAATAATAGAATTTTCAGATTGTCTTGTTCCCTTTCAGAAGAGAAGTGGCCCACTGAAAGGTGCTCTGAGCTGAGGCAATGAAATAGTTATACTTTCATAAGAAATGCATGTGGAGATGTCAGCTTTCCTGTTGCACTGTTGAATGATTCATTTGAAAAACTTTGTGTGAGGCCATTTGGTCATGGTTACTTCAGGAAGACTTTCTTCTACACCATATTTTGAGCATGCACAGTATGCATATGGAGTATGAAAAGCGTGTACATGGTCTGCAAAAATGCTAAGATAAAGTTGGTGGGATGGGTTAAAGTAACATCCACGTGGCTGGCAGGACCCAACGTTTCCTAGCAGAACGTTGCCCACAATTTGGCCCTTGTCAAATTAGGTCTGGGACCTTCATGTTCCAGATATCAGTTGTCACACATGAAAATGTATTTCTCTCATTCAAAAGATGCACGTGATTTATGTCTTATGCATTTGTTTTCAAAGGTTTATGGGGTCACATCTGGGTGTGTCATAGACCCCGAACAACTGTACAAAAAAAAGAGAAATGCATACTGAAATATTAATACTAGACAATACTGATTAAAACCACACATGAGACCAAAGCTCGAACCAGTAGCCCTATATGTAACCTTCACTCATGTCCTCATCCAGATGCGGTGCTGACACGCATTCACGCCCACATGTTTGCACTCTGAAAGTCTGGTGCTTTTGAAAGTGCTGATGTGCAGGGAAGTGCATTTGAATGGTGATGTGCACAGCTACTGATGCTCACTGTGAAATATTTTGTTTGAAAGGTAATGTAACATCTTGGTTTGTGGGGGGTGAATATGCACAACAACATAGTCGGTGGTCATTAATTTTTCAACTTTAATGAGCGAAGCTAGAGCGAGCGGCAAACTCATTCGAGATTTCCTCCTCTACTCTGCGCCGCACTATTCACACTCATTTGTAAGAGTCAAATCTGCCACTTCTGTTCATGGTACCTTTGAGTTTTACTTTGCAATGGGCTCACGGGACACAACTTGCTTGTTTATCGTGGTCAAGCCTCCTTCTGTCAGTATTACATGTGAGATTGGCCGCCTTGTCCTGTCAGCAGAAGGAGGACACATGAACAGTCTGTCACGCATGTGATGTAGTCTTCCTGTTCTGTGCCATTGTGAGCAATCCATCAGGTTAACACCAAATCGCATTAGTTGCTATGTAATCAAGCGCTCCCTCAGTAATGACTGTAATGTGTGTGTTACGACTGTATGATCTGCACTGCCTGCCTGTGTTGTCAACAAACTCAGAGAGGAAATCAGTCATGTTCGGCGCAGGTCTACAGGCAAACATGCTTCAAAGTGCTGCCTTCCCTTCAGCATCATTTCTTTTTTTAGTTTTGACAATGTCAGGTTAAATATTGATGCTCTGAAGTTGCTTCAAAGGAGCTGAGGAGAGAGGGAGTGAGCGTTACTTTGGCAACGTACAAAAGGAGTACTGAGAGTTTTGCTAACTGGGTGAGGAATTTGGAAAAGGAGGAAACAAAAAGACCTGAGATAGACTATTCTCATTCATACACATAGAGGTGAACAAGTTCTAGTAATGCCTTTTACATTGGATTTATTAGTTCTGAGTGTTATACAAATTCATAGACACAAGAGGTTTTGGTCCTTGGATAATAGCGCTCGCAGTTCTAATGATGTGAACTGAATTCACAACTACACCCGGGCTTGTTCTTAAACATCTTTTGGATGAGACTACTTCTCAAGGCTAAATCCCTTTATTCAAGTACCAAACACCTGTATTCCATTACTCGGCATGCAGATGATACCAAATGGACAGCAGGCATATTTTGCAATGCTTGAATATACTTCTTTTTTGGTAACCTTCATACATTAATAAATAGCACCTGGCAACAGGAGTGTAGGTTTGGCTTTAGCTTTGGAGGAAAACACATTAGGGCCTACAGTCTTTCAAGAAATTTTGACCATCAGATACTTAATTTTCCACCATCTGGTGAATTTTAATGCACCGATTTGTGATTTTTATGCACCATTGTATGGTGGAAATGGAAGAAATAAATATTGGCACTATATAGCAATTAAAAAGTACCGGAATATATATATATATATATATATATATTAGGGGTGCAACGATATTCGTATCGATATTGAACCGTTCGATACAGTGCTTTCGGTTCGGTACGCATATGTATCGAACAATACAACATTTGTAATTTATTTTATCAATTTTCCTTCTGACGATGCTGTCTGTGTTGAGCGCTCAGTGAATCTGTGTTCGACTACTCCGCCTAGGCTGCACTGTCGAGCGCAGATCCACTGAGCGCTCAACACAGACAGCATAGTCAGAAGGAAGAGCGCAGGGCAAGCTAGCGAGACAGAAGTTAAGCTCTACTTGCAACATTCAGATCTGGCGTTTGGAATTATTTTGGTTTTCATGTGACGTATGACCGTGAAGGTAAGCGAGTCATGGACTAAAGTAAAACAGTATGTTGGATGTGCCATGCAATGCTCAATTACATTGGTGTGAACTAGTGTGTTAGCGCAGTTAGCTCGTTAACGGAGATTTGCCGTGTTGTGGCGTTAAGGTCATTTCAACGAGATTAACCTGAAAGCACTAGTGGGAACACAACGAATATGACTGCACATTTACGCCGACATCATCCTAGTGCAAAGACAAAAACAACAAGCATGCTACTAACTTTAGCCGAGTCATTTAGACAGCTGTTAGCACATGATTCTCCTTATGCTGCTGAGAATATAGCCCAGAAGAAGCGGATAGTATAGCTTTTATTTTGGAAAGAGCCATTTCTCTGTAATAAACTCTCTTTTCCAAAGATGAGTGATTCCTCAATCAGATACAGGGCTTGCAATATCGCTAGCCCGACGTCCCGGAGCTAGCGATTTTTTCAGTCGGGCTACCAAAATCTATCTCTTCCCTGCCCGTCGGGCTATTGTAGGAAAAATATATGTCAATGCTTTTGCATTCTTTCAGAAATGTAGCTGGGTAATTATGTCATTGGCATCGGTGAGCCACTGTCAATATGTGACATATTGAAGTCGCATTTGAATTTGCGCTTGTTTTTTTGCTTTCACTTTGCAATCGTGCGAACTGTGTATAGAGAGCGACAGCACTGATCTGTGAGTGATGATAATTTGTGCACCAATTCCTCTGACATCGTCTTATTAATCGTTAGCTTACTATGCAAACATGACAAGTGAAATCTCCCGCAGCAAGCTTAAACATGTGAGAGGTTGATCGCGCAGAGAATCGCTGAGCTTATGTGAGTGAGCGTGTAAAAGCATTTCAGTTCTGCTGAGCCAAATAAGACAGGTCAGGGTGAAGAAGTGACAGCCAAAGAAAAGCTTACCACAAAACGGAGAAGTTATGACAAATCAGACTATAAGGCAAAAAGAAAGTGCAGCTTTATGGTTTCATGGACAAAAGAATTTCTGTGGCTGCAATATGATGAGCTAAATAACCAGGGCTGCACATAAGTGGTCCGCAGGTGCGCATTCGCTGTCAAAATAAAAAACATGCACAAGGGTTAGGGTTAAATTTAAAAACTGTACTTTTGAGTTAAAATATATTTATAATTTTAATAAATGACAAATTAAAAAGGCATGAACATTTTTTTTGTATCGAAAAAATATCGAACCGTGACACCAAAGTATCGAACCGAACCGTGAATTTTGTGTATCGTTGCACCCCTAATATATATATATATACATACACACACACACACACACACACACACACACACACACACACACTATAATATGGGCATGATAATACAGTGATGCTCTGGTATTCTGCTGTTAGGGTTTAATCCAAGGACTCAATAGCAGGACACTGATTAAATTGCTTAAAAAGTTTTAATGCAGTTTTCAGGACTGTGCAACAGCAGGTAATGCTCAAATTTGGGTTTCCAGAGACCGAGACTTCACTCAGTTAAGTATTCTTTAAATTACAGTGAAGGTATGGCTTTCCACTCTTCCAGCAAAAAGTCTAAGCTTCCAGTTTCCCACAAGTTCCAAGACTGGCAAGTATCTGAGACAGAGTGAGAGTGGGATTTCAAGGAGGGAGAAGACGAGCACAAGTACAAGGTACTCAGGTAACTGGAGAGAAAGTGAGCAAAGCAGAGTAGAATTCTGGCCTGAGTTGTAGTACCACATACTTAAGACACGGCAGAAGAGGAGAGCCAGGAGTGGAGACTGAAACCAGGTGGAGGAGGACACTAGACTACGGGGGTGCCAGGAAAATAGTTTCCAAAAAAATTGCCAAATCTTTTTATTGTAATGCTCAGGCAACACATGTACATACAATTTATACTTCTGTGAGTGTTTTAAAATGTTTTCCTGGTTCCACAAATGAGCAACTCAGATCTTATGACAGTTGGTAATTCGGTTTGGTGATGAAACTGTTTACCTGCAACTGTTTCTGCCCAGTCTTCCTAGGCCAGCTGAGAGATATAACCAGCGTGTCCTGGGTCAACCCTGGGCCTCCTCCTGGTGGGACATGTCCAGAACACCTCCAGAGGTGGAGGAGGACACTAGACTATGGGGTAGCAGGAAAATTGCTTTCAAAAATTTGCCGAAAACTGAATGCAATGCAATTAAATCTCTAAAACCCATATTTTATTCACAATAGAAAACCGAAACCATATCAAATGTTTAACCTGGGAAAATGTACCTAAAAATACATGTTAACACATTTATGAATTGGATGCCAAAAATGTGATTTGCAACGTTTTTAGATCAGGCACATAAAAAAAAAAAAGAAGAGTAGGAAAAGGAAAAGATTTACAATTTTAAGGAAAAATAGTCATTTTGATGGCCAGATGGTCATTCTTCTCTTTAGTTGGAGGGATGGGGCATCCATATTTTCCAAAACTAATTCTACATTTATGTCCTAAATGTTGACTTTAAGTAATCTGATTACATGTACATTTTCCATGTAATTAATCTTTGATTTCCTATATTTCAGTTGCATGTCATTCAAAATGTTTATGAGGACCAAAAATAAGCTTTTTAATTGAGTGTGGATTTGACTGACTGCAGAGGTTTTCTCCTGAACCATTTTCACATCATAGCATCTTTGAGTTTTAACCTGCGTTTTGGATGGTATAGAAAATTGTGTTCACGGACAGGGATTTCTGAGCCAATGCTCAGAGGTCACTGGGGACATTTGGTACATTTCCATATTGGGTATCCAATATGGATTTTTTGCATGCACAGAGATTTCTTCAGATTTTCATAATCTTTTCATGATATTTTGTAATGTAGATGATGAAATATTCAAATTCTTTGAAATTGTACATTGAGGAACATTATTCTGAAATTTGAAGATATGTTTGTTTTTATTTATTTATCTTTTTTGCAGATTCTTGAACCTTTCACTTCTGAGAAATGCTGCCTCTCAAAGATGCTCTTTTTTTACAACCAAGCATGTTATTGACCTGTTGCCTGTTAACCTAATTTTCCTCCAGCTGTTTCTTTTTTGTACCGCTCACTTTTCTTGCTCTTTTTTTCTTTTTTTACTGACTTCATCTCAAAAAAGTTGAGAATCACATTACTGCCATTAAATTCAAAAATGTTTAATGTTTTTGTAAACTGGGATATTTTCTACGTTTAAACATTTCATGTTTTTTCTGATGTTCTCCTTAATAAAATATGAGTTTATAAAATTAGTAAATTTTTGTATACGGTCCAGTCGTTTTTGGACAATGGGTTGTAATATATTCCAGCAAACGCAAAAAAATTTCTTCAGCTGACATTTTTACATCCATCCATTCACTTCCGCTTATCCTTTTCAGGGTCGCGGGGGTGCTGGAGCCTATCCCAGCTGTCATAGGGCGAGAGGCGGGGTACACCCTGGACAGGTCGCCAGTCTATCGCAGGGCCAACACACAGGGACAGACAACCATTCGCATTCATACCTAGTGGCAATTTGGATTAATCAATTAACCTATCCCCACAAGCTGCATGTGGGACGTGCTTTGAACGGTGGGCGGAAGCCGGAGTACCCGGAGGGAACCTACGCAAACACGGGGAGAACATGCAAACTCCCCGGCCTGATGTTGGAATTGAACTCAGGACCTTCTTGCTGTGCGGCAACAGTGCTAACCACCGTGCCACCGTGCATTTTTACATTGTAATCAAATATTCTAATACTTACTGTACATCAAACCAATGCACTAAGAACAGCACTGGAATCCAAAGTTCAAAAAAATTATTTTAGGTTAGGAGTCGTTTTTGGACTGTATATGACACAAAGTTTTGAATTTGTAATCTTTAAAATGATCTGGATCTCCTGCTGGCTGACTGCTTTTTTGTAATTAGGCTATGACAGGCGTGTTTAAATGGTCTTGCAGGTGTTTGAAGACTAACTCGTGTTATTCCTAATAAGAACTCCTGAAAACAGCTGCTGCTCCTTCAGGCTATGTGAGGTTGTGATAAACTATTTCAGGGTCTTGATAGACGCTAAACCGTTTCACTAGCTGGCCACTAGGTGTCTCGGTGATGTTGGGTTTTTGTTTAAGAAAAAAAAAATCTCCTTGATTTACAGTCATGTCTTCAAATGAGCTCTCACAGAGTGTAATTTGTCCCTCGGCTGAAAAAAACAACACCGGTTGGCCACATAAGTAGAGGGAGTAAGAGCTCTACAGTTTGACCTGGCTGATGTGGAGGATCCAGCTGAAGTGGCTTCATTATTGTTATTCTGAGTGGATGAGTGCTGGTTTTCCTTTTTGCTGATGAGATGGCAGAAAACTCCCAGAACACTCCTGTGACACTTCAAAGACAGTGCTGAAGAGAAGCAGGTTTAGTGCTAGAAGAAGCAGCTGAGGACACAAAATCACAATGTTCTGGCAGTGTAAAAGATTTTGCACTGCCACCTAACTTAGTCTGTCATAGATCAGGTTGTATTTAATAATTAAACATTTGAAAAAAAGGATATTTATTTTAAAGGCACAACACTAAAATCCCAATATCTTCTAGAAAATGCATACAAAATGCAAAAATGTTGTAAAAATCAAATGCATTTTAACGAGCAGTTATTAAGCTGCAATTTATCTTTAATGCAGGTGTTTTATTAAAAGTCAAAAAAGCTGCTTATCTGAACTCGGCTGATTAGCTGAATAAATTAATTACTTACACACATTTTCATAAGGAGTTGAGCTGCAACGACTCAGTGTTTGTAACTGTATAACCTGCACAACGTTGCTATGGTTTCTGTTATAAAATCCAGGCCTAGAGAGCAACAAATAATAATATCCTCATATCCCACACTTGTTAATCATTTCCACTAATTCTTCTGTGGATTGACTCGTGTAATTTAAATTGGTACAATTATTATATTATGACTGGTAACTTGACATTATTAAAGAAGCGCAGCATACGGAGAGATTTCGCAGGTCTTTCCTCCCCACTGCTGTCAGACTCCATAATAAAGACTTTAACTGATCAAGCACACACATCCATACATATGCAATAATACTAAGTGCAATAATCCTTTCTGTCATCGTTGTATTTTTACTCAGTTGTATATAGTATTTGTATTTGTATTCTATTTTTATCTTATTGTATATTTATTTTATTTTATTCTACTGTATATAGTATTTTATTTTATTCTATTCTGTACAGTTGTGTACTGTAATTATTCTTATTGTATTCTAATTTTTGCCTCATAACTTTTGCACTGTCCACTTCCTGCTGTGACAAAACAAATTTCCCACGTGTGGGACTAATAAAGGTTATCTTATCTTATCTTATCTTATCTTATCTTATCATACCTCCAACAAGGCTGAAGATTCCTCTCATACTATCCATGAATGGCATTCCTGGATATAAAAGGATATCCAGCTGCAGATTAGTTTTTACATTTTCTTCAGACAATCAAGGCCAGCACTGCAAGTACACACACTGTTTGTATTTGTAAAGATACGATCCAAAATGTACAATGTTGCCATAATCCACAATGATAAAAATTAAACTCAAGGCTTCAGATAAACTCAAAAAAACGAATCACTTCTAGCTAAAAGATGGACATATCAATCACAAAGCTTTCTTAGCAGAGGTAAAACTCTTGTTGTTCATCAGGGTTGTTGCAATTTTGGGTCGGCAACCCGTACTTTGGTTAAGTATGTTAGGGTTTGAAAGCATAACAGTAATTCAAATTGTAAACAAAAACAGCCGGTGCAATACGGGAAATTTAAGATGCTTCCTTTGGAATATTTTAAACTTTAATAAAAATAGATTAGACTTTCACAAACTCTTAGCCGAGAGTTACAAATATGAATATATAAGAAAAATATGACATGAAACTCAGATTTCTGAAGGTAAAATAGACAGGCAATAAATTATTGATCCTATTGTGCATCAGCTTTCTTGAAAATCAATTTGGACATTTTATGTATTGGTAACAATTGAAAAAAATAAAGTGAAAACTACAACTTTCTTTGGTTTCTAATGTGGGATATGCCAAAAAAGACTTTCGTTTAAATACTGTAGTTGCTACAGAAGACTGTGGTTACATTGCACTTGTTAAAAAGAATTAACCCACCACTTGTCTTGAAAAAAGACAGATTACTTTATATCCGATTTATAAATGAAAAGATTTTACAAACATAAACATAAGCAAGATTATAAAATGCTGTCTCAGCAGGGAAAATCATCAGTTAAGGTTTGTGTCCCACAGTGGCATCTTGTGGCCAGTTTAAGACATCACAGTCTTATGCCCTCAAAGCTGTGTGAACAGACTGTTTTCAGATTTGTGGCAAATGCTGTAAACATGCCGTCGCCTCGCCAACCATAACTCACGAAGCTGAGTGTGACTGATGCTCGAAAAGAAGAGCAATCTGCGTTTCCCGCCCCCGTTCTCCATTATAAAAACCTTGGGTTCCCTGCCAGTGTGTCACACATCTGAGGCCAAGGACTCCATCAGAGAAACGGATCAATATGTCACCGAAGGAATTTCTGTGCATGTATGTGTGTTTGACTGTATTCATCAAAGCCAGGGTTGGAGAGGAGATGACCGTCTGAAGCTTCTTTGTTCACAGTATTGATTCAGTCTAACAGAGTGTGAGCAGATTCCACTGGGGCAAATGCTGACTCTGGGTCAGTGATATTGTGGTGAGACGCCCTCTACTGTTGCTTGTGTTTGGATATTCAAGTGCTTCTTGAAGCATACATAGTTCTCGGTGGTTCAGGGTTTCCCATTTTCCGTTGACCTGTTTGGATTTTAAAGAACACACACCGTCTGGTAATACACTGGTCTCACTGTACAAAGGGTAAGAGGATGAATCTTATCAGTGGAGTTGAGCACACTACATGTTCTTTTTTTTGGAAGCTCTGCAAACTCAAATCACAGATTGCCAAATGCCAAAGGTTGTATAAGGCCTCTTAGACTGTTTCCTTTAATGAGTGATATAAAAGTCTTCTAGCTTAGGCTGCAAAGAGGGCTGGAAGGCCTGCGTGGGTCGATTCAGTGTTTACTACATGAAAAAGAATGATTGCATGCCTCCCTATATACACTGTGCGTCTATCCAGCAAACACACTCACGGACAATTAACACATGGTTTGCTTTCAAGTTGAGTTATGACCCGACCACTGCACGGTGCGTTTTCCATGGCCCTTTATGCATCACTACATCAAAGTGCTAGTTCATCTTTAACACGGCAGAGTTAACGACAGGCTGTGAGGACCGGACACACAGTCATCAGCAGAACCCACTACAGAATTATGCTGAGCCAACACAAGTTAAGTGATGTCTCATGGGCCCTTTCAGAGTTTTTATTCCCATTATAACAGCAGCTCCACTGTAAGGACCATTTTGGAAGGAGTTCTGGTTAAGAGCAAAGATTCATGTGGAGTGACAGCTTGTATTAGAGAGCCCCATAAACACAATGAGATAAAGTTGGAATGCATAATCCACACAAAGTTAAGAGAACATAAGGCAATAACTGACTTAAAGCTGCAAATCTGGGAATGCATTAACATATACAACACACATACAGTATATATATACTGTGTACACAAATTAAATTGCTTTTGCAGTGCAACATACATACACACAGTTGATCTCCACCACAGAGGGAATTGCTAGAAGTTCCACAGCATGCTAATAAGGCTGCAGTCAGCCAAGAAAAACACAAATCAGATATACATCTGCGTTCTGACCTCGAATGGCTTGCTGCATAATACAAAGCAGAAATAATGAAAGATACATTTGGAATAAACATTTCCACAAATGATAGAGTTAGTGTGGCCTGATTATTGTCAGTGTGCCTGAGGCTGTGGAGATCTGGAGACTGTAGTTGTTTTCTGCGCAGTATTGAGTTGTATCATGGCACCAAACAGTCCTGAGACACTCTCTGTGCTCTCTGTTTTTAGGGCTTCTTCTTTGTTGCGCAGAACAAAGACTGTTTGGTTGCTTGAACAAAGATAGGCATGCTTTGGGTTGACTGTGGTGGCTGTAAACTTCCTGCTGAGTGTGCTCTACTGGTGTAAAGTGGCTGACCAGAGGAAACTGGGTTCTTTGGAGTGGGCACGCAAAGGCGGTCCTTTCAGAAAACCAGGCTGCATCCCAACTAGTAGGTAGATTTTTACAGCTGGGAAGATCTAGTGATAAACTAGTAAGTTATTATTTTTTTCTTTTCTTTTAAACTGTAGAAAGGAAGCTGTTGTGTCAGCATATATACCTAATTATAGAATTTTTAAATGGTAAATGGACTAGCTCTTATATAGTGCTTTTCTACTGTTTTTGAGCACTCAAAGTGCTCCATAAAACATGCCTCATTAACCTATTCACACAAACGCTTACTTATCTAACTCTTTCACACACATATTCATACACACTGCTGATGAATGCACCGGAGAGCAACTTGAGGTCCAAGTAAAATTCCTTAGACAACCAGACTGGAGCATCCAAGGCTGAACCACCGACCTTGTGATTGGTAGAGAACTCTCTCCACCCCTGAGCTACAGCTGTGCGTATATTTAAAATACATTGGGTTAGCTATGATCAAAACACATTAATTGTGAAAGGTGACCTAGCCTTAAATGCTGTCAAATTTGTGAGGGACACCCAATTGGGAGAAAGCTGGCTTAAAGAGAGGGCGGCCTTAGAACAGATCTGAACTAAACATCGAACTGAAGGTAGAATAAATGGACAGCACAGCGGCCCAGTAGAAGATGAATAAGGATTTTTTGAACTGTTGACTCTTTACCCCATAAAGATGACATTAGACAACCTCTGCTGTACCCTTAGTGACACGTTTTAGCACAGGAAGAGGTTCTGGGTTTTTCCAAGAGTAGCCCAGAGATTATCTTCACTAACTTCTGATGCAGAACCAGTCATTTAGCTCAGGAAGCATGGGTGGAATATGACAAAAGTTACCTCTAATACACATCCAAAGGTGAAAAAGAGTTAAAATAGGGAGCTTTAAACATCATGGTCTGGATCACTCCCTGTGAAAAAATTGCATTATTACTTACAGCTTTAACATTTTGATCCCAGTTGGATCTCTGTCAGCTTAAGTTATATATGCAACTGAATGACTGGCTAATTACTGAGTAGCAACAACTGTGAATCAAACTCACTAAGGTTAGTAAAGTTATACCTATGGAAGATCCTGGAGCAAAGAGATGACTTTCTCTATTATCAATGGCAGCAACATTAAAATGTAGATAGAAAAGAGATTACTATATTCTTTCAGAACAATGATTCATATTTCTCCAGTAAAATTCCAAGCATGAAAAAGGTTTGACCTGGAACAATAAAGTCGCAACACTTCGTAGATTCCCTCAGCTCTACAAAATATTTATTCATCTTTCAGTTCAGTGTTTTTTTTTTTCCATCTTCAGATATTTTCAGAAAATCAAATACAGTTACCATAAACACATTGACATCACATCTGATAGACTGACTGCCTACCAGAACCACACAGGAGTCAAAGTTGCTGCTGAATTCAGAACTTAACAGCTAAAAAGCTGGTTTCACATCTCAGGAGTTGTCCTGGCCATAATCTAAAAGGACCAGTGATCTGTGCACCCTTTTATGGCAGCAGCAGCCCAAAAGAAATAACTTCAGTTTCAATTTGAAAGACAGAGGCCCGTTTGAGTCCTCAAGCAAGAGGAGATGAATCAAGGAGGCTTACAGGTAAAATACAGGAGTTACCAGACGCTCTTCATTAATCTTCCCGTCTTTTCTGATTTCTACAAACACAGAGAACATCGTTTGTCGCTGTGATTTGGGAGAGGGGGCAATGTTTATAAGAATGCATCTCTGTGACAACTATCCTTGAGGGCATTATGTGTGCCTTTTAATTCTGTATTTGATAACAGCCATTAGCAAATTAAAGCAGTGAGAAGACAGTCTTTGTTTATTCATCTTTGGAGTGAAAAGTGGTTTTATTATCACTGCCATTGTAAGAGGCCCACATTTACAGTAAAAATACAGAAGGCAATAGCCAGTCAATGACTGAGAAAGTCCACATTTACTGTTAAGTTTGCCATTCTCAGGAATCAGCTTTGTCACCTGAGGCTCAAACAGAAAATATCTCCCTGGTGCCCGTTACTGATCTTACACGGGAAATCCTCGCAGTGCAGTTGTAGAGGCATGGCAGCGAATCACAGAGGGCACAGCTATGGAGAAAAAGAAACTGCATTTAATATTTTCGATTTCTTTGTGGATTTAATGTTGTTATTGGCAACCGTGTGACTGTAGTGCATTTTTGTGTGAGTATGGTTATCCTCCACAGGATGTCTCAATAGTTTTTAAAGGGGTGTAAGAAAGCTGGGAAAGGGGGTGGGGATTTTTTTTCTCTGTTTTGTACCAGAAATCCTGACTGATCTCTTTCAGTTGGGAAATCATAAAAACTTCATGTACTAAGATCAGAAGAACAAACAGGAGCGCTTCCTGCTTCTGTTTAGAAATCCGCATCTTAAGCCAGCAAACTCTGATTCATAGGATATTTTCTTGAGCAATAAAAGTTATTGAGTGATGATATCGCATGCGTCTCATGTTGTACGAGCATTGGACAAGTTTCTGTGTGTGTGTGTGTGTAAAGGAGAGAGAGTCCGTGTTCCTTCCATGAATTCTTCTCCATTCTCCAGGGTATCCTCTGAGGGTAAGTGTGAGTAAGCACGTGTGTGTCCAGGATCTGACGCCCGGCAGTCAAGGGATGAATGAAGACTGTGAAAGGTGTGTGCATAAGTTGCTCCAGTGGGTCAAAGGTAACTGCCAATACACACCCACATCCCACCCTGTGTTGGACAATGCAAGGGTGGTGGGCTGGTGATTAACAGGACAGGGCTGTGGCTGGACGAGAACGTGGTCTGTCTCATACCTGGCGGAGCCGGATGTGTTGTGTGAAACGCCTGTGAGCTCAAACGTGTACTTCCCCATGCATGTCTGACTGGGGACATACATCCTGGAGCGACTCACGGAGCCACAAGTTTGAGACGGAGGGAGTAAATGGTGCACGGGAAGGGGTTATTTATAACTACTGACCGCCCCCCTGAAAATAGAAAGACACTGCTATCAACTTATCACAGGTTTTGTGTTTTGGCAATATTCTCAAGGCAAACTCGGGCCAACAATGTGCTATAAAATCGCTGACTTGGCAGGGCCTCTGCTGACCAGTGGTTTCAAGGAAGTGACAGTTCTCTGGGCAGCATTACACGGTATGTAGGAGCCAGGATATAAAACTGAGGCAGTTCTGTGGGAAAGAAGCACTGAGCATGCTCCGTGACCCCCATTGACCAGCTTGTCCACTTTCTGATGGGGACTTCTCAAGAGGAAGAACCCCAGAAGACATTTCTCTGCTCTGCCTGCTGTGCAGAAAAAAACCCTCTTTTGCTTTTCTCTCTGCATGTTTTTACACAGCAGTTCTCTCAGGAAGGATACGTTTATTTAAGAGAACGCCAGAATTTCTGCTTATGTTGACGCTCGCTATGTGCATCATTTCTTCTAATCGCTGTGTATTTGTCCGGCCCTCTGTGTGTGGACAGAAAGTACAGACAGCTCTGTACAAAGTGAGCAAAACACTCGCAGAGATGCTTCTCAGAAGATCGTATCTTCTTAAAGAGTGTACCCAACCCAAAATTTCCCCGCCCGTACTTCACCCTGCTGATGTCACATGCCTGCGAAAGCACTGTGGGACTAATAGCACTGTGACGTCTGCTGAGTGAAGGAGTGGGGTCTGATTTGTGTCACTGGTACAGAGTCACCCATAAGAACAGCAGCAGTGTGATGTCAACGCGTTTACGGTAGCTAGGTCTTGTTATTATTAGACATTCTGTTGCACTTGTTTTTTTGGCTTTGCTTCCTACTCTGGGGTTTGACTTTGGCAGCAAGTTAGAGGTTGTTCTCCCTTCTTTTTTTATTAGAGCTGTCACTGTGAAAATGCTGTATATCCACTTGTGTGAAAGAAACATAAAAACCGCTAAAAACACTAGAGCGAAAACTGCCTGACTGCACGAGCACAAGGTCCTTCTTTTCCTTCAAACACCCTAAATCTCCCCTTTGTGTATATAAGGGAAGTCACTCCAGCGCCCCGCTTACATCTATCTGTCAGTGATGATGTCAGACAAAGAGGTCACCAGAGGTTATCGCATGACTCTCAGAGCAGTTTGGCCCCTGATGTTCTGAACGCTCCCACGAGACTGACTGCGGTCAAATAAGCCGCTCCACGCTGAGTCAGCGTCCCCCGTTCTCAAGCACAGACACACAGACACACACACACACACACACACGAGGGATGAAGTGGCCCTTGAGCACTAGCAGACCTCCTGATTTGGAGTCTCTAGACTTAACCCTGGATGTTTTCTGTGTGTGTCTGTGTGGTGATTCTCTACGCTACTTCACTTCTCAAGGTCTACAAGGCTTTTTCGTTTGACCTTTGATCTTAATGGGGTGTGACTCGTGAGAGGCCCTGGGCGTAAGTGAGTTCTCTATGGAGCTGATGATGTTTGCCAGGAGCCCTCAGATGTTTAACACCCATACAGCTTGGTAAACTTGCAGAGCGCCCACGTGGATGATGAGTCGAGCTTCTAAGGGTCATCGAGTTTTGTTGCGTTTGCCCTTTGAAGTGAGGAAAGCCATCATTTACCAGATGAAAAGAGTTTGGAGTGTGGCTCTACAGAGTGTCTGCAGTCTCTTTTTCTAAATATATTTTTCATTTTCATTTTGGAGGATGCTGAGGAACAAAGTCTCATCCACTTTTGTAGTTTCTTATTTATGACATGGAGTGGGTTGAGGTTACGCAGTGCAGCCACGTATCAATATCTGGGGGCTTAAAAATTAAGCAAACATACAGTAGAGGTGCCAAGAACCACAGTTTCTTCTATGACCATTCAAGGGTAACTGTGAATACCAAGTAGATCCCCAGAGAAGGTTAAAATACACAACTTTTTTTAATGTGGAAACTGTGTTTAGCCAGGCTAAAGTAGAGCCAGGCACCCTTTGTGACCTGTTTTTAATTGTATTAAAGTTATGCATTTGAGTCCTTGACTTTGCACACAGATGCTGACACAGGCAGATTTAGCTAGTGCACATAATATGGCTGACTCTGCAGATGAATGTTTGAGTAAATGAATGAGAGGATCGATTACAGAGTACAACAGTGTGACAAAACATGCAATCCACACTACAAGTGTACATTGCAAATGATGGACATCTCCTATGTTGTATCCTAACATGATAGCTGTTTCTCTTTTTTGTCTTTTATCATTTTGTATTTTCCAAATTTGCCAGAAAAGGTAGGCCAGAGGAGCAAAAAAAAAAAAAAGAAAAAAGAAAAAAGGGAAGAAGAGGCAGGGGAAAAAAATCCTTTTCCTTTCATGTGTCTCTCAGGCTGTTAATTAGACAAGGAGTGTTTTATGAAGGCATAATCCCTGGGTGTTCAAACTATCAGTACTGTAAAAGGATGCCAGCAGCACAAACAGCGGGTGAGTGGGAGCTTGCGTGAGTCTGTGCTATGTGTGAATTTATGGGGCCTGATCGTAAACAGAGGAACAGTGAGGCGGGTACGATCAGGCTGAGAACACTGGATAAACTGGCGGCGAAGACGCGGCAACATTATTATGTTATTCCACTTTTAGTTTTCCTCTCTTCCTCCTCCTGCTCGGCACGTTTTTGTTCCGTGTTCACCGTACTTCCAATCTTCCAACGTCTCAGGGATCAAAAAAAGCTGTTTTTATATTCACGCCTTCACTCACGTTTCCTCCTTAAATTCATACCCGCTCGTACTGTATGCTTACCACTTTTTGTGAGCTTGTGTATTCTAGCCACAAGGTATGGAAAATGTAGAATGAGACGAAGACTCCACTGAGATGCTCTTTGAAGATATGTCTTTATTTTTATTCCTAGGCCAGCCCAGTGTCTTCTGCTCCCTGAAGGCGTTAAACAGATAAAAAGTCTTTTCAGTGCTGCATTTACAGACGAACATGAAGAAATATTTTGACAGTTGGAAAAATGATATTTTTTACCTTCTTATCTTGAGGTAAATGGGAAGCTTTTCCTTTCTTAAATCAGTTGATTAAGAAGGCAGAGTCAGGATATTGTGTATTTTCTGAGAACAGTTTGCAAAGCGGAAAAGACTACTGCTTGAGCTGACCAATTTCTCTCTCTGCTCTCACAATCTAATCCCGTCTTATCTGCACAGCCCCTTCCTCTGATTTTCTCTCTTGCTCTCTCTCCCTCTCTCTCTATTGCTGTCTCTCTGTAGGTGGCCTTGTCTTGTTGCTCAATCTAGCCGCAGCCATTTGCACACATGCAGACCCAGTAAATCGCCAATACTCCATTACAGGCCAGGTTTCTCATCATGCAGTCTGCCAGGCTTCCTTATCAGCCTACGGAGCTTTTCATCTGACTCTCTGGTCCTCTGCCACACCACCAGGTTCAGTTTAGCCTCCCACCCCGGGAGTGAAGCTATTTAGACAAATTATCTTTCATCTTTGTGGGCGGACGTTTAGAACAGGGTGGAAACGATGTGTAGGTTAGTTTAGTGTACGTTGGACTATTTGGACTGAAAAGTTGTGGGAGACTTTGGTTTGAAGCCCCGCTCTCCCCATCGGGCAGTGTATAGGATTAGCTGATTTTCAAATAACCGGACTTTCCACATCTTCGTGGCTGCTTACAGTGTGTTTGTGTTTGTGCAAAGGGTTGAGGTTAGCTTAACTGTGTTGCACCCACTCCACTGGGTTTCAGAAGGAAGTGTTTATGGTGAGATCCAGATTTTAGACAAGGTTAAGCGGATTTGAAGCCAGTTTCTGTTGAGGAAATGTAAAAAAAGAAAAAGGAAAAAAAGACCTCTTGGTAATACTGGCGCTAGAGCAAATACCAAATGCTTGGGGCTCAGTAGTTCCCTGTAGTGCCTGGACTGGGTAACTGGGAGCTGCTGATGGAGACAAAAGCCCACAGCTTTGGACCTCATCTGCCCCCAACTGACTGACTCTGCAGGCACTAATTCTCCTGTTAAACCCTGTCAACCCCTGCTCATTACACCACTTACTGGGAAATCTCTGGTGTATACCTCGGCACAAAAATGGGACAATACCTTTGTGGAATGTGAAATAACAACATTGCACTGTGGGAATATCACACAGGGCCTGAGAATGGAGAACTGCTCATTACGAATAACCATGTCCTGTCTGCCTGTGCTGAAAAATGGCCGGTACTATAACCGGCCACAAACACTTGCTGTCACCTCTTTCTGTCTGCTACAATCACCATGCACTGCTCTGCAGTTGTATGCAGGTGAACTCTTTCATCGGGTATTCTCAAACAGATTTAGAAGTGCAAAAAGACTGCTGCTTGTGCGATTCAGAGGCTGCATGCTTTCTTTAACTCTAAGACCAAACTGCTCATTTCATTGACTTGACAAAACCGTTCCAGTTTTGGTTTTGTCTGTGACCCCAAGCCATGTTTGCACATGTTCACATCATTTCCATTTTTGTGTTTATGGTCTTGTTGAAGAAGCTCACAGACTAGATATATTTCACCCCATGGCTTTGGATGCCATATTTGTGGCTTCACTTCCCTGCTGCATTTGCAGGACCGAGTCTGGGGAATGAGGGATGATCTTTGATCTGGCAACCCCCCTCCACTCCCCATCCCACCCCACCCCTCTCATTCCTCCCTCACTCTTTTCACTCATGTTCAAGCACACCCCGTAAGATGCAGCTGGTCTGTGAGCTCATCCCTGCTCCAGCAAAGTGTAAATAAACTTTCTCTGTCCTCTCCCTTGCACATCCCAACTCCATCTTTCTGCTTTTGTCGCTCTTATCAGTTCAACCTTTCCTCAAGGAACTCATCTTTCTCCCTTGGTTGCTGATTTGTCTGACATGCTGTCAGCAGGCCCGGAGAATGCTGTTCTAACACACTTTAGAGGTGGCTGTCACTGAGATGAAATAAAACAAGGATGTTAGGTGGCTTGTAGATGACTAATGCAAAAATATTTTGGGGTGTGCACTACAAAAATACAGAAGTAAAAAGCTGAAAACGTCACTCCTCCGCTTGTACCTGTGACTGAAAAAAATAAGTCATCTTTTTACAGAACTTTGCGGTCACATCCATATGTAGGTGTTTCGATAGCGATAAAGGTTACCTAAAGGTTATCTGTACTTTGTGTGAAGCTTTTCCCTTTCTAATTTTTCCTTAAGTACATGCTTTAAAGATTTGTGTCAGCTAACCTTGAACTTCAGGTCAAAAATGCGTCTCATACCTCCACTTATGGTGGTGGAAGCCAGATTCTGCTGATGAAAACTGCCTTAACACAATGCAGCAGCCTGTAGTGAGGCCAGGAAGGAAGAATTAGCCACACATCCTCCAAAGAAAGCCCTGGCCCCGTTCATCATATCGTCACACATAACACATCCGCTTATTCATTTAAGCCTGGTTAATGTGTTACCGTCAGTCAGCCGGCTCCATTTGCTTTTCCACACTCTCTTGCTTGCTAATATTTGGGCATGTTGTTCGCACGGTCCACCAGCACTGACAGATAAGGAGACTCGGCTCCTGCAAAAGGTGAAGGGAATTAATTGTATGATGGCATTAAAAAAAAAGGTTTAGTGCGCAGTAGTGCAGTAGTGTTTGGCAGTCTTTTGACCTCGTTCGGGGTTTTCTTGATGGATGCAGCAGACAGATAAAATCCATTGGTGGTTTGTGGTTCGATGATCACGGCTCGTTATGCACAATTTCAGTCCTGTGAGTCTTCTGTGTTCTCACAGAGAGAGGCACATATGTGGCTATTCTCCCTCACAACATGAAAGAATATGCCTGATTAAAACTATTTCATTATATAACTAACTACAGCAGTGCTAAAAATGGGAATGACCACAATGGAGATTCATAGATTCCACATGGGCAATGTTGGAAGTGCTGACAAAAAGCAAAAACAAAAACAAACAAAGAAAAAATGCCTGTATTCCTTTCAACAGTGTAATTACAAACGAGTTTTGCATTTGAACCATTTTTGTAGTTTTTGTAATATTTTCAGACACGCAAGCAACGCTGTGGTCAAACAATCCCCAGAGCACATATGTTCTGATGTATTTGTCAGGAAGCTGGAGATCCCGTTTTAAATCTGAAGGAATTCAGTGTGTGGCAGAAGGTTTTTGTAATGACAGAATAGCAGCCCAGATTCATTTTGAGGTTGTAAACACATGAAGTTCTACAGCATTTCTTGCATATAATAAACAAACCATCTTCTGGAGTCTGGAGCAACGGGGTTCAGTCTAAAACATGGACTTGCAGATTGGTACCAGGTGATGCCAAACATGGGTCCATGGTGTCCTTTCAGTATTTCATCTGGCTCTCAGTGCCAGTTTAGTGGAGGTTTATTCAGTCGTGTTCCCGTTTTGTACATTTCTATTTTTCTGTTCCTGTTCCATGTTTGTGTGTCTTAAAATATGTTGTAAGAACAACTAAGCTGTAGTGCCTCTTCACTTCACTGTGCAATACCTTTTGTGCAATACTTTTGTTAATAGTCAATGGTGCAATAGACCTCAATACTTGAAATGTGCAATTCACTTGTATTTTTGTTTTTATTCCTATTTATTCTATTTATCCCCTTCGTATGTCTTATTTATATATGTCTCTGTATTTATATATGTGTGCGTGTGTGTATATATATATATATATATAATATTCTGTTACTCTGTAACTTCTGTCGGTGCTGTGCTTTTGGAAACCGAATTTCCCAGAGGAACCCACCCGAGGGATTAATAAAGTTTTATCTTATCTTATCTAGATTTGTTGTTTCCAGTGCTACAAAATGTTTGCTTTCTAATTGAAATCTGACTGAAATTCATCTGACCAGCAGCCATTGCGGAAATGAAGTTTTTCACACTTCGGCATTAATAATAATGGATTGCATTTATATAGCGCTTTTTGAGACCCTCAAAGCGCTTTACAATTCCACTCTTCATTCACTCTCTCTTTTTTTTTCTTTTCTTTTTGCCTGTCCCGTTTGGTTCTTTTGCCATCAGAATTATTGTCTAAAGGCGAAGAAAGATGCCCAACAGATTTACTTTACCAAATTGACCATCCCAGCCTTGCCGTAATGGTCTATTTGATTCACCTTTTATTGTTTATTTTATTTAGTTTTTATTTTCACTTGCTAGATACGGGACAGACTTGAATGAGGAAAAGAAAAGGGAGAAAGGAAGAGGGGGAAAAAACAGCAGAGAAGAGGGACGGGGATAAAGGGCAAAAAACCAAAAACCAACTAAATAAGCAGACAAAAAAAAAACAAAAACAAACAAATCAACTATTCAATCACTCTCACATTCACACACTGGTGGAGGCAGCTACAGTTGTAGCCACAGCTGCCCTGGGGCAGACTGACAGAGGTGAGGCTGCCATATTGCACCTCGCCTCTGTCCCAGTAGGCGGTAGGTGAAGTGTTTTGCCCAAGGACCCAACGACCGAGACTGTCCAAGCCGGGGCTTGAACCGGCAACCTTCCGATTACAAGATGAACGGCCAACTCTTGAGCCACGATCGCCCTAGTGGCATTAGTGGCATTTTTCAATCCTGGAGGTTACAGCTTGATAAAGTCATCTTTACTTACTGGCAACAAGAAACAGAAAAGACAAGAAAAAGTCCTTGTTTTTATTTCATGTTAGACATTTGAAACGTCTGGATACAGTCTGTCATTCATCCACTTTGTTTCCTCGGTAGTTACTGATTGAATAAATTACCTATTTCAAAGTGAATGTGTTGGATTTAAATAACCATATTAAATCGACTATTGTCACATCTGAAGTTGTGCTTTATTAGAATATTCTTCTTTGCCTTCCTTTTCTCCCTCCTGTTTTCTTTCATTGCCTCCTACTTGATATCCTCCCATTTTCCTCCCCCTTTTCTTCCGTTCGTTGTCAACTGATCCTGTTTACTGGATTTACACACGTACTGTCATTCTAACTTTAGGCCACATTATTATTATGCTGAGCTCCAAAAACAGTGGGAGATGAGAAGGCAGCTGTAAATAAACAGCTTTACAAAAAAATAAGCATTACACCCTCATCAATCTTCATACCCAAACTAGATCTAAAAAGCCACAGTAAATAAGTAAAGTAATTGGACAATAAATCTACAAGCTGTATGGCAGTCATGACGGAAATCCACAAACTTGTGTTCTTGGAGATACTTTTTTCTGTTTAGCTTCTCCTGCGTGTCAGAGGAGGCGTAGGCGTAGGCAGAGACGGCGGGTCCCAAGTGATCCTGCCATTTCTACCTATAGGACTTTAAACTTGAAAATCCTATAAATTATTTCACACCCCAGGTGCTGTCATATGCTGTCAGGTGTTAACCAGTGGTGGCTACGCTGTAGAAATGACACCCAGCAATTGTTAATCTCAGTAATGTTTTCAAATGTATCTGACTGAAAAATAAAGATCTGTCAGCACAACAAACTTAACCCCATATTTGCCCTAATGATTTTTTCCCCAAGGCTGTATAGAATAGGATTTTTGAGTTACAGCTAAAGAAGCATGTAGGTAATGGCATCACAGATGGACACCTTTTTGTGGCTATGTGTGTATACGCTCTGTACTTGTGTGAGTGAGTCAGTTCCAAAACCTTAATATTTCTTTAAAAGAGAAAATATAACAATAAACAGAGACATTTTTTTCCCACCACAGGCCTGATCAGTTGATCATGATTGCACCATAAGCAAAAAAAAAAAAAAAGAAAATCTTTCCAGAGGCTTTGTATTGTAGTGATTAACACATGTGCCTTACATGGAAAAGATCCCTGGTTTGAAACCAGGAGGAGACATAAACTCAGCCTCACAGATCATAACCCAGTGTACTCCTGTTACTGGTCCCCAGCCCAGTTAAATGGGGGAGTTGTGTCAAGGGGGGGCATCTGTAAAATCTGGCCAAATCAACATGTGGATCTATCTGCAGTGGTGGCCTTGGGGAATAAACGAGCAACTGTGGAAGAGAGCCAGACATTATTAAAAACAAATGATTAAAGGCAGAGTGGTGTATAAACACATAGATAGAGAAAAAAGGTGAGTGGAGAAGAAACACCCAATGCATTGTGGGTCCATTGGAGTGTAACTAATGGAGGATTCAATGACAGTCTCAAGGATATAGCTTTCACCAGACTGGCATGCAACTACTCTTTAAAAGCTCCATATGTTACAAGCCAACAGAATATAGATGTTATATACACCCTCTCCTCCAATATGTTTATTCATAGCCCCAAAACTCCAAGCGTGCAGCAGCCATGAAGCTAATGTTAAGGCTTTAAACCAGAAAAACAATATCAATCTTTAGTCAAGAGTCTATGTTCTGAAGAGAAAAAGGATGTTAAATAGTAGCTGTTCTGACCCAGTGATTTCGTCTTTTTCCTCCATGTGTTGGCACACATGTAATGTGATGTGTCCTAACACATACACTCGCATCTATCTGCACTTGCATTTCAGTGGATACCATAAATGTTAACTTCTATCATATCATCTTTCTTTCTTTTTTTAGTGTGACAGACCATATGGCTCAGCTCCTCTCCACTTGTGAGCTCATCTCATGTCCCTTCATTCAACTTTCCTAGAAACACTGCCATATGGTAGCATTTCTCAAGCACACCCGTTTTAGAAGCAGACTGACACACAATCTAGCTTAGAATGAAAACACTGCAATATTATACATTTTATGAGCAAGGATTAACAGTCCAGCTCTTTGAAGACTAAACCCAGGTTCACAGGATTTTTTTCTGTTTGTTTTTTCATTCCTTAACAGCGAAAAGTATCGTTTCTGGGGGGGACTTTCTGATTTTTTTCCTCCTTATGGGGTCGAGTTAGCTTAAGGAGATGAAGGGTACTTGCAAAGCATAATTAACAGCGTTTAAAAATACAGTTGGTAAACTCAGCGATAAAATGTTTCACTCACTGGTGAGACTGCAGTGAAACGTGGAGTTGGAACACTTTGTGTTTTGCTCAGATGCACATTTTGATGTTTCTGCTGCTAAACCAAAGAGGTTTTGATAACAGTCACTGATTCTGTGTATTATTTTCAAGAAAAAAAACCTGCATCAGCATTTTTCAAAGAAGATTGCGATTTCCATAAAGAAAGAGGCTTACAATGTGTTTTGAAAGCACATCTGGACCCCCCGTCATTCTCAGATTCAAACATCCCGAATGGGACCTGAGCTGGAAACGATTTGTTCACCCGGCAGAGCGGGGCCGCCACTCCTGCCAAATTACGAAGGGGTGTGTTGAGGGATGCTGGTGTTTGGGGTGGGTGGCAGTGGATGTTGACTCCTGTGAAAAATTATGATGAGTAGTATCCATAGTTCCTCTGACCATGGGATGTGGTTGTATAGTAATATGGTCCGTTTTTTGTGTTTGAAGATGTAATCTCATTGATTTCCATTCAGCGAGCAGGATGGGAGGGGAGGATGCTCCCCTGGGCTACTACATCCAACCCTTATCAGGCACAGGCAGATTCTCATATAAACACTGATTAAAAGGCTGGAAATGACAGCCTGGCTAAAAGACACTGCAAAGATCCAACAACACTAAGCCTATGAAAGACTAACTCTAATGAAATTAAACTCCATTATGTATATTCTGTATATCTTTAACTACAGATACATTTTTACTCCTTTTATGTGAGCGTTCATTTCCCCATTTCCTTTTTTTTTTAAACCATGGCTTTAAATCTAAATGTTGAGCAGAAATTCAGTTGTTTTTTTCTCTCCTCTGTCATCTCTCCTGTTTATTGGATGGTGTTTAAACCTGTAAAAGAGAACGACATGTCATGTATCGCTAACAACATCAAAGCATGCAGAGCACGACTGTGCCTATCTCAGCATTAAAAAACAGATGTCGCGGATTCAAGGGGGAATTCTGAGTTGATTTCTGCACTTTTATTGAAACCAGAGACTGAAAGAAGGTGGCTGATGTCAGTATCTGGAGCCCCGCATGGAGCCCGTATGGAAAGTTCTCTGATGGTGTTTATGACACACAGTAACATAAGTATGAAAGTGCAGCTTCATCTGGCAGCACCTCTCCTACTTTCTTACTTAGAGATGATGACTGAATTTCATACTTGCAGGGTGAAGTAATGGAAATGACACAAAGATAGTGTTTTAGAATTAACTGCTGGACATTTGTGTGATAACTGCTGTGAAAATTCCACAACAGACAGACCTAAAACATATGGGTGTTTGATAAATCCATGCTTTCATGTTGAGAACAGTAAATGTTTTTCCAGAGCCGTTTCATCAGAAGTGTGGGAAAACAAATGAAGACTTAGATGAATACTGGCAAACTGTAGCAAGACCCGTTTCTGTGTCAACACTGTGCTGCCACGTACAGGTTTTCCCCTCGGTATCCGTAGCTACGTGGACAAATGTGAAAACCTGCAAATAAATCTGTTAAAGCTTATTTAACTGACTCTTTGGGGATGCCTTAATGTCGGAGGGAAGCTTAGTAATCGTGCTAGGGGAAGTTGGCCTGGCACATATCTGCCCTTTACCCTGCAGGGCACTCAGCGACTGTCTTATCAGATACAAAACAAAACTAGAGGAATAACCAGGTTAAGACCTTTCTGCTAATGAGATGGAAATTGTATAATTAGGTTCATCTGTTGTTCATTTGATGGACCGGTCCTCGTGTAGCCACTTGGGCTCTGTGGGGTGTTCTGAGTGAAGTTTGCAAACACTGATGAGAGAGAAAAAGCTGCAGCCAACTGTGGCTGCTTCACTCAGTGTGGGCTGAAGTTTTGTGGAACTCAAGTTTTCTGTTTGGCTTTGAATGACCAACTTTTACAGAGTTAACAGCTGATATCAGCAACTTTAGAATTAGAATGACTTGAGAAGGTCTTTGTAGTTGCTTTGACTCTGACACAGAACACCGTTTCCCCCAGAGGCCAAAGTCTTTGGGGAGACAGTGTTACAATAAAAATGATTTTCCACAGTGACTTTTGACATGTTTATGCATGTGCTATTGTCGTATAAAACAATTATTTGCTGGTTTTACCAAGAAGTCCTCAATTGGAATCACTGCATGACATCTTTTCTTGCTGTGGTTTTCAAGTGATACTCAATTTAAGCCCCAGCTGCAAAATGAAAGGGTTTGTAATTTTCTGTTCTCTGTGGATGTTTTTTTCCTGGATAAATAGTGAAGCAGTGACTCTTTTCTCATCACCTCCCATAGTGCACTCACTTAGTCACTTGGGCACTTTTCCCTGTTTTCCCGCAGCACATCTGAATCCAGACTGCAAGCTCCTGAAATATTTTAGAACTACAGATATGAGGCTGCTGATTCCAGGAGGTCAAACATTAATCGCGTTTCCCTGGTGCTACTGCTCACCATTCTACGACTTTAATTATACCAATAATGGACCATCATTCATCATCAATACTAAAACTGGGCTCATACAGAGAAAAGAATAAAGAAATAAGTACTGAAAAAGGAACAAAGTGAAAGCCGAGAGATGGCCTTGACCATTCATGTGCCTCAGTTTTTCTTTTTAAAGCAGATATTCATATTGAGGTAAAGGACTTTTCTAACAGAGATTCTAATTGAGATGAGGAAAAAAACCAAAACAAAAGCATTTTTATGAGCCTAAGTAAGGACTAGAAAAAGAATGAATTCCTTGTGGAGGGCCATACAGTATATGAATCTGCTTTGTTTGTGTCTGTCCTCTTTCCTCAGGCTATGCACAGAGAGCAGAGCAGTTGCAGATGGCTTGTTTCAGAAAACCACGCGTCCAAAAGGGCTCCCTCTCTGCTGTGCATTTAGTATACAAACTACAAAGGCTGTGGTCAGCACACCCTTGTGAAATGGGCTAAAATGGTGTCAGCAGGATGCCCAACAGATGGCAAGCAAGTGATGGAGAGAGCAGAAACCTGCATGAGAAGGACAGAGGAGCAAGGCTTTCTCCCCACAGTTGCTTGAGCTTCTGCTATAATATTAAAGTATGATCTGAAAAACCACTCCAGTAATCATCTGATCAATTGAAATTACTGAAAAATTGCTCACTAAGCGCTTAAGTGATAAAAAAAAATCTGGCTTTGAGGTTTTCTTTTGCTTTGTATGGTTCACTGCAGACGTGCATTTGTGTTTCTAACACTGGCCCATGCTTCCCCGCTCAGGTCACAGATTTTACTTTGGGATGATGCCACATGTGCTTTTCAGAGCTCTGAAAAAGTTTCTCCAATTCTAATAAAGAACGGCTGATAAAATAGCAACCCAAATACATGAAATAGAGTAGAAAAACCTGAAACACTATTCTAATTCTAATAACAGCTGAACAAACTTTTGGTCTGGGACAGAGGCAGGCAAAGCGTCTCCATCTTTCACTTCCCAAAGTTATTTTCTTGTGGACTGGCTCCTGTCAACACCGAGTGTATGGCTTAATGTAAGTCTTATGCTCTAAAATGGCTTACCTCTCATATGGTTTCACATTAAATGGAGTGTAAATTGATTTGCGTCCACAGTGCTGCTCATGAATATGTTCAACTTCTCTTTGTTTGCCAAAAACCCGTCAGTGTTGCTCGTTTTCATATGGGAAATGACGTGAGATCCCAGCAGTGCAGATTAAAAGCCAGCCCAAACGTGACCACCATTAGCCGATTGTGGCACACTTCTTTGGTTTAGCCTAAACTTTCATCCCTTCTCCTTGATATTTGTGCATTCCTTATGAAAATGGTTACATTTGCACTGTCTAATGTCAAAAACAGAGGCCTGCTCCGCCTACACAGCCATTAACAGAGCAGCTTTCCACCTCTCTTAACTCCACACGCTGCCTTTTAACTTTTAGCTTTGTCTTTGTGTCTAACTTGTCATACCTGTCATAATAAGACATTCAAAAATGAAGAAACAGGTGCCACAATGAGATTGATATGAAGAATTTTTACCTTACTTTGGCTCGCTGATGTTCACGGCCCCCACAACAAAACACGCTTACACATAATAAGAGAGTACCATAATAGAGTATGTTGTTTGCGATGAGTCACACTTTCAGAATGTCTGGATTTACTCAACAACAAAAACCAGAGGCATTTTACAACGAGACCGACTAGAATTAAAAGTCACCCGTGAGGCTCGAATAAGATGACAACTAGTTTCAAACTAATGTGTGATGATGTGACCTCAGCTATGAGACGCCAACGCTTAAACAGGATAGAAACTGAACCTCAGGGTGATCCAGGTAGGAGTAAATGCAAAAAACACGACAAAGGAGACGGAGAGAGCAGAGCAAGTGTGGGCAGTCCTGATCTCTTTGGATCGATTGCCTTCCCCTGTGTATCTGGAGGCAATAAGAAGCAATGAAGTATGAAACGTCTGCGATTTCATTTGCAGATTTTGGACGTTTCACTTGAACTGCGCGAAGAGCCAAGCGGTCATAACATGTCCATCTGACATATTTTTTATTCGGCTGCAGTGCAGTGCTTTTTAAAAGGGCTATTGACCGCAGAATAGCATCATAAAAATCCAAAGGCTTGAAAGTAGAGATCTGTGGGGCTTGCAGTGTACCAATAACTTCTTAAATCTCTATTACAACCTCACAGCAGAGCATCCCTGTCTGCCGTGCCCAATTTCCTCCATAGACTGATGCTCTTACCTTTGTATCTGTCTGGAAAGGCTGTTTCCTTAGGATTTAATCTAAAGGAATCCTAGATCTCTGAAATGGGATATTACCTGTACCTCTGACGTCTTAAACAGAAAGGTACACAAAACAAAGGCACAGTATAGAAGACGACCAATTTTTCTACAACAGTTTTTTCAGCACAGATCTTCATTTGTCAAAACGGCACGGCCAGGTGTCGAACAAGAGTCAAAATTAAAGTGACTGTCCGTGCTCGTACAACAACATTTGTGTTAGAGCTGCAGATTTTTAATGACATTACAGCAAAGCCCAGATCTAATCCACCACCCTCTGGTCACAGAGATTTTTGTTTTTTTTCTATAGTTTTGATCCCAGATATAATCAGAATCAGCCTGCTGCTCTAATTTAATTTTAAAGATGGCTGGCTTTTGTGTATATCCCATGAATATTCTGCTTTACATCCTGTTAGAAAAAAACAAAACAGAAAAACATGAAATCATTACAGATGTGACTCACAGCTTCTGCATATGGAGCCAATAAGAGCAGCCAAGACAAAGCTGACAACAACAAATTGGTGGTTCCTTCTTTCTTTTAGATTGAACGTTACAGTTTGCACTTGAAAAGCTGCATTGCTGGTTGGTTGTTTATACCAAATTTGCCATTTTGTTTACCATTTTTATGCTTCATAATTACAGTGTAGCATACATCATGTTGGATTGTTTAAAAGTTGTAGAACAAGGTTTTTGTGGTTCTACTGTATTGTGAGAAATATGTTTAACTACATTCTTTGACTTGGATTTCATATCTTAACTCCACCAGTTCTTTTTTTTATTTTTGCAAATAAAATACTACATTTTTGTTTTACTAAAGTTTTGCTTCCATTTATAAGCTTTATAAATCTTTTGTGTGTAGCATGACGTAATGCAAGTGAGATATTTCTGTGTGTGTGCTCATATTTTCCACTTTCATGCTGTCAGTCAAAGTGACTGTGGCCTTGGTACCATTCACCTCTCTGTGTTAATTCCATGATGCGATTATTGATTGATGAAATCTGATTTGGCAAAAAAATGATTTCTTTGTTAGCTGATGAAGCTAATCCTAAATGGCTTCTGAAAGATTAGATTAAGGCAGACTAGGATTTATGGCCCCGCGATGGAAACATTTCAGGTGACAAGTTGAGAGAATTTTTATATTTACAAAGACATTTTAAATTTTCCTCCTTGTAGAAGAATCATGCACCTCTATTATAAGTCCTTAACCCCCCCTCACACACACACACACCTTTTTCATACCCTTTTCATTGAAAATTTCTTTGTATTATCGCAAATTTTCTCTGTGGTAAAGCACTCCCCCTGACATCTGGCTGCATACTGGTGCACACTGCTGTGTGCCTGTCAGCTATAGTGAGCTTGCTGGCTCCTCTAGGTCCCAGATGACCCACTTATACGGTGGCCTTGCCAGCAGGACCTAGGCTAGCCTATTCTACAAGCTCTGACAGGCACAAAATAGAATCCTTGACCCAGAACACTAAACTATATCCAATATGACAAAGAAGTAGATGAAGCAGAGGAGAAATAGATCTTACTGCACACTGATGAGTGGCTTGTTAATGAAAAAAAAAAAAACGGAAAAAAAAACCCGTGAAAACCCATACATATCCCACAACCATACAGCAATGCAGAGTATGCAGGTTTTAGTGTCAGTGTCTTTAAACACAATTACAAGTTTCTGACATACAGTCATGTGGAAAAATTAGACAAGGAATCCCCCTTTGAACAAGGCTCACAGATAAATAACACCTCACTGAAAAGTGTTTGACTTTACCTCCACATTTCTGCTTTCTGGTGAAATGGAGGGTGGATATGCTAATGCGCTTAAGATGTCCTCTTCTGTTTGAAAAAAACAAATAAAACAAGGTCATCCATGGATTTTCTTTACACCGCCTTAATCTTCCGATTTAACCACAACTTTTAGACAGATATTTATCTGCACATTATCTTTAATACAGTTGTCACAATACTAGATTTTATACTAAGTACCATTGATACCAAGAATTATATAGCACCTTTCTACAAATTTTAAGCACTCAATGCACTTTCTAAAACAAGTCTCATTCATCCAATCATACACTCCGACGAATGCGTCCAGGGTCAATCCGCGGCCCCTCTGTTTAGTAAATGACCTGCTCTACCACCTGAGCCACAGCTATATCACAACACAAGGGAACATATCAAAATTAATGACAAAAATAACAATGACGAAATAAAGAGGCATGCATTTAAAAAAAAAGAACGATTAAAGAACAATATTGGTCTGTGCAAACATCTCAACGTATGCTACTATATACTATTTAAGATCATGTGTTGATATCTGTCTAAAAGCTATCTCTTGATGTTACAGATGGACAGGAAAATATTTGCTGCCTAGCTCCTATGTTAATATTATCATTTTACTACCAACTATCTTAATAATGACTATCAGGTAAGTGCTAATAGTTAAACAGCTAACGTTAGCATGTGTGCTGGCCAGGTTAACATGTGTGATAACTATGGAATACTTAAATGCTGCTGAAACAGGAGCTTTACTAACCTTGCAAAATTCCTCATCAATACTGGTTGTCAGTCTTTAAGATTCCAAGTTTGTTGTGCTGCCTTCGTGTGTTCAGCTGCTAGTGGGGCTGTGCGCCTGCCTGTCTGCAACTGTGATGTATGAAACCGTGTATCAACTAGTTAAGTATCTTTTTTTCTTAAATTGCTGTCTGATATAATGCAGATTTCATAGTTAAACCAGTGACTCCAAGCTGCAGTTCCAGAGGCAGCAAAACAACCTCAAACCAAGACTTTTCCACCACCAAGATTCATAGTCGGTGTGATTCATAGTTGGTGTGATGTCAAATAAAAAAGTCACCATAAAATGTCAGTTTACATGTAATTTGTCTCGATATACGGTCTTTATTTTTAGACTCGGCTTCAAAGAGGTTGAAGTGGTGGCCTGAAAGCCAACAATTTCCATCTGATGTTCCTACTTTTTCACATGACTGAAACGTTTGTTATGTGTACTAATACGCAGAGTCACTTTTACGTGAGAAAAAGCATTCTCAAACGTGAATAAGACCAAACTACTAAAACTCTTATCATAACACCATAGTTGTCCAGAACCTCCTACTGCAGACTTTACTCTTCACCCTGTGGATGCATCATAATATTGGTGTGAAAGAATGGATTACCTTCTACAAAGACTTAGTGAAGAAGTGGTTCTGTTTGCTCACTCCTCTGTAAACAAAAGAGTTCATTAAAGAAAGCTTTTTGGATTTTAAAGGATCACAGAGGTTGGATCCCCTACTGTATGAATATGGTACCTTTTATCACAGTGCTACACAAGCTGTGCTGCACTACACCTCTGATGACTATCCCCCTCCCCTCTTGAATCTGTGGAGTGATTAATTTGGTCTCTGGCATGAAGTCTATTGTTGCCATTCCACAGAGAGCCAGAGAATCTGGGAAGCATTCTGATTTTGGAGAGACCTGCTGACAGCTGCTGTACGACTTGGGCAGAATCCAGACCTCTATCTTGTGGTCTGTGAAAGCTCCACCAAAGCCTTAATTGCACTTCAGATGTTGAACAATGTTTTCGCTCAAGCTCTCACCCAACATAAACTTGCCTGAGACTATCCTAAAAAGCCCATTTACAGGATCACTTCCCCCTCCCTCCATTCCTCCCTGGTAAAACTCTCAGTGCCTGCTGTCTGCTTTGCTAGTTAAAGAATAAGAGCATGTGACTTAGCATGAACATGTGCACCCATTTGTGTTTGTGTGCGGTTGCCCGTCTTTGCCTGCAGGTCTTAGGAAGCCATGCGTCTCTGTGTCTGGTTATTTACCAATGTACTGTTGGAAGTCCAAGTAGTCTCATGTTGAAAGATGTAGTAAGTGTGCAGCCACAGAAACCATATTTTTTTCTCCTAGGAATACATCTGTTTCATGGCCTGTGGATTATACTGATGTATATTATGTACAGGCCACAGAAATGGAAGCTCTGAGGTATTTATTTGAGACATTTTTCCATTTTAGAAATCACAAACACAAACAGACATATGCAATGGAATCACAAAATATTCAGCAAACAAAATAACTCCTCAAGAAATAGCGATATGTATTTTCTGCCTTGTTGGGCTATGGTAAAACATTGGCTTAATGGATGGCAATGTTTGCCAAGTGGACTGTTTTAGAGTCCACTGTAATATCTCAAAGACTCCTGAATGAATTCATGTAATGACCAGCATAATCATGCATGAGTAGTCAGGAGGAGCTATAAAGAGCTTTTCATACCTATGACTACATGTTATGCCTATACACTATCACCAGGGGGCAGTATAAAGAAAATACATGGATCATTTGGTTATTTGGGTTATTCAATCAATGCATTGGTTATGCTATGCTATGTGTTGAATTCATACACAGAAAAAAACATAATGTAGAAAAGTGAAGCCAATGCAGAAGTGACATAAAACTGCATTTCAGCTGAAAACCACCAGATGGCGATAGCTGTGGCTGCAAAAATACTTGTGGTCACATATAAGTCTACAAGAAAATGGCTTTCTGTGTCGACCTCTTTAACACTTTCCTGCTAAATTGACAGGGTCAGTCACTCATTTTCGATTATACTGAAAAAATATTCTAGTATGTTTTGTAAATCTTGGTCATACCATGTTTCAAAATGGAGAATCATCTTCATAAGAGAGAGCATGCTTATTGGCTAACTAACTGTCAATCACATCATTGGTGAATGACCATGCCATGTCAAAGTCACATCCATTTTTTGAGAACCAGCGCTCATTTCGAGACTTTCAGAAGCCAGCGGTGATGTCACAGTAGCTATGTCAGTCTGTCCGTATGCAAACAGGCACCAGTGTGGGATCATGAATTTAGCATCACATGTGTTTAATATTCAACATGTGTTGAAATATCTCAACAAATATTGGAGTGCTCAACAATACATTTGGTACACAAATTAATTTCCATCTTAAGAAGAACTATATTTCCTTTAACACTGATTAAAACTTAAGTGATGTAAAGAGGAAAAAAACAGGACAAAAGGAAAGGGAACCCCACCTGACCCATAGCCTGTTCACCCGGCAACCAGCTGACAAGTAATACTGTATTGGTTGCCATGCCACCAAACTTTGGACAGTCTCTTCACTCGCATTACTGAACTCATCCTTCATGCTTCATCATGAAAATCTTTTATTTTTTAAGACTTAATTGAAGTCAATTTTGGTGTGCATGCCTATAAATGAATGATCTTGAAATAAAGATTCAGCACTTGGTCTTTTTCACATTCACTACACTACACAGGGATATTGCCTTGTCAAGATCACTGGGCCTGGAAGGTCTGTTGGGTGGGGGCTGAGGGTAAGATCAAGTAAAGGGAGATTTTAAAAGCCAAACAATTAAAGTGTATCTCTTTGAAATCCCAGGCCAGGCTTGGCTACTTCATTCAAGCTTTCCGCCTCCTATCAGCTCTTTATCTGATCTGGAGGGGAAGTGAAGTTTACACTGCTGATAGCTCTTCTGAATGATGCTGCTCGCACACAAATCAGGAAGGGTGACTCTGATGACCTCAGTGACCACCATTCATTGAGAACACGCATACACACACTACACACGCCCCCAGTTGTAGTAACCGCTTTGTTGAGAATCAAAATCAGCCCACCGAAGATGTTAACCATATGCTGATATTTAAGGTGGAAAAGTAGCTTTTTAATCCATTTTCATAAACGCTGTGTCAACAGTGACTTCAGTAACTCAACTAGCCATTCGCTGAAAAACATAATTATAATTTCTTTTAAATGAATAGCATCTGTAACAATGCAGCAACTGGAACAAGAGTAAATAGCCCTCTGAAGTTGTATTTGCTGTACATAAACATGCTGCCTAAGCACATTTTCTCCCAACTGTTATTACTTACCTGTGATCCAGTGTGCTGTAAAACTGTGTTAAAAAGAATTCTTGGAAAAGAGACTAACTGGAGATAAAAGGGGTGTGTTTAAAAGGAAAAACGTGCTCCAGCTCCAGTGGAAGGGCTAGGAGGCTAGGGAATTCTTTTAAGTCATGACGTAAAGGTATTCTTAGGAACCTCAAGTGTGGGTCATTACAACCAGTGATCTCAAATGCTAACATTTTACTGACCCCTATGATCATACTAAACTTGTTCATGGTGGATCATCCATCATACAAGAAAATTAGCCCTTACTGGTGCAAATGGGTGGCCAATTGCCATTTCGCCAAGAATGTTGGTTTTGTGAAGAGGAAAAAGCCATGATTAAAAAGGCTGGTGTGAATTTATTTAAAGATGTTCTCTATTAAAAAAGAAAGAAAGAAAGAGAAAGAAAAATAGATTTCATACGCATATGAAATCAACATAATTACAGAAGCAGCTGAGCTATTTTCTCCACTTTTATTTGTTTTATTTTGTGTTTTTGAACAACACAGGCATTCTATATGAGGTGCTTAATTTCAGCTATGCACCTGCACACCCAATGTTTCATGTATAGCCTCATTCTAGGCCACGTGTGTTGATTGCACACAACAAATAAGCTGTGAAGTCATATGCCAGCTGCAAGCATTTATCACCACATAAGGTTATGTGGGCTGGGAAGCATGCACAGATGCCTTCAATCAAATGAGTCTAAATGGAGTAATCTACCTGAGTACATGTCAGAATCCAGATTATGCACTACAGTAACGCCCGAGTAATTTTGTTAAAGTATCTTTCTGGAATATCTCCCTGAGAGATGACTGACCCAGATTTTTCAAGACTACCCTAATGAAACCATTACCACTGTCCTCAGACAATACCTTTTCCATCACCTACTTAAGACCTAAAGCAATGCCTGTATACGGTTGCCAGTTTGAATTTTGTCACTCTGTGATCCCGTGAACTTCTAAGTATACAGCTAAGATTATCTCATTTGCCCCCAGGGCAGGCATTTCCTATATGGGCCCCACCTCACTGTCATAGTCACCGATCTGCTGCGCATCTGTCCACCCCTCTGAAACGTGATTAACTCAACAATAAAAGTCGGTATGTCACTTTGTGTCACGATGCAAATTTGCAGCTGGATTGCGCACACGTTGTCGACACGTTATGTCAGATTAGTTGGGCAGCTCTCTCTGAGTATAGGTGGTATAGATTGAAACAACACAACTGATAATATTATATTAGACTGATCCCGCCCCTCTAAGCTAGGGAGAGTTGGTTCACGGGCAAGCGGAGCCCATCGCAGTTGAGTGTTGGAGCAGCCCACTCCTCTCTGCAGTATGCATGTTCGTCAGGGAATCGCGCTCACGTCCCAGCAGTGTACTTCATCGGCCAGAGACCATCAACTCAAGAGTCTAGGATAATAAAATTGGATGTGGCAGGCGGACCGGAGGCGGAAAGCCCGGAGTTACCGCAGGAATACAGTACTACTAAGGGAATACAGGCTGGCTCTCTCCTCTGAACGTGGACAATCATGCATGTGCTCTTCTGGGGCTTGGGGTTCCTACTATTCCCTGATTTCTTGAATGTAGTCGCATCTACGGGGACATTGCTTTTGAATTCAAGCACGGGTAAAGTATTTTGCTGTGACAACCCCCGCATTTCTTAAAATTTCTCATGCAGCTGTTTTCTAACACTGACGGCAGAGAATGAATGAGTTTTGAATTCAGTCAAGCGAATGACTTGCAGCGTTTAGATGCCTGAAGTTCACTGACTATCGTTTTCTGACTAAAACAACAGATTTTCAAGACAGAAACAACTTTGATAGAATAATAATCCTTAAACCTTTTTACCCACTGATTTATAATGTAAGCAGACTGTTTTTTTAAACCACATTTACATTCTTCTACCTTTATTCCACAGTAAACGAGGAGATCGGCGCTTATGAGGTTGTAACACCGGTGCGAGTGAATGAAGCCGGTGACAAGTTTCCAACCAGTGTACACTTCAAAAGGAAAAGGCGAAGTTTGGATGAGGGCACAGGCAATAGCACGGATCACTGGGCCTCGCCGAATATCCACTACAGGATATCTGCTTTCGGACAGGACTATCACCTCAACCTGACGTTGGATTCGGGATTTATCGCACCTCTCTACACTGTGACAATACTTGGAGTAGCCCGAGGAGAGAACGTAACGGATTTTGCAGCAGATGAGAGAGAGGAGGAGGAGGAGGACACGGAGTTAAGGCACTGCTTTTACAAAGGACAAGTAAATGCACATGCAGAGCACGCCGCAGTCATCAGTCTGTGCTCTGGACTGGTGAGTTTTTACGCGCGGTTGTACTCGTCGTGCGCGTGATCATTTTACATTCACTTTACTTCTGCAGCATGAGGGCATAAAAAGTTGTGTACGTGTTTTGGAGACTTTTGAGTGAAGCTGTAGCTGATTTAAGAAAAAAAAAAACTTTGAAAATTGTTCAAAATTGTATTCGTGGTAGGATCGTGTAGTGGGGCGCATCCAGAAAGTAAGTAACTGATCATTTACCGAGAATCTCGGTTGTGGCTTGCTGCAAAGAGCCCAAGTCGGCTGACTGCACTCAGGTTTACTCCACATTTGTGTCTCTTTCTGGTCCACCGGTAGTCGGTGACGTCTTTAGTATGGGTGGTACTGACGTCACGACGAAGTTGTTCCAGCTCCCAGGCTTCCTAAAGAGGGAGTCCTGATGAGTGATGCTTTGTAGTGGAGGAAAAGTGCACTCAGAGGAGTTTATACATAGAAACCACAGTGAGGTGACAGACAAGAGTAATAGGCCAGCTTTGTTCCCAAATGACAAATCAAACATAAAATGCTTTGAATCCTCTGCTCTGCAGGGAACTTTTGTGGGGCTGAGCTGACATTTATGAAGCATATATTATTATTTATCCAAAACCTCCATCCTAAAACAGGCAATGCTGCCTTTCATTGCAGTACATTCTAAAATAACTTATTGTAGTGAGATCCTCTTTTGTCTTGCCAGACAAAAGTTCAAGTGCAGGCCTTTGCAGAGTAATAGAAAAAATGTCTTGCTAAACAAAATGTAAGCAGAACAAACAGCATCAAATACTAATACACATAGCCAAATCATTTTTTCCTTATGATATACCATATATATATTTTACCATTGATTATCTGGGAGTAGAAACATATGGCAAGCAAACATTATACCAACCTTCCCCCCAAGCTTTCATGATGGTTCTCCATATGTGTGCTTTACTTTCCACGAATCTAATCTGGAACATCCTATACCTCTAAGTTAACCAACTCATGCTAAACGTGCCAAACACATACAAGGTTTGCAGCATACTTGCCAAGAACATACAGTCTTAGTGTTTTCCTGATAGACATCAAAGGTTTCACATTTAGACCTTTCCTCTGTTATAGCATGAATGCAAATGTACTTTGTTTTTACCACTGAAAGCTGCTATGTCTGTGTTTTGCTTATTTTTTACATTCCTACGTTAAGTACAAACTGGTATGTGATCTGCACTGAGCTCAATACTAAAAGATCCTCGAGATATAGATTATTCTCCTTGGTTTTATAAGCACTTAGAGAATATAGATAGCTGTAGCCTAACTGCTATGTGTCTTCTCTGTTACCCAGCTCGGCACTTTCAGGTCTCCAGAAGGGGAATATTTTGTGGAGCCCCTTCACAGCTATCAAGGAGAACACTATGAAGAGGAACACACAAAACCTCATATTGTATACAGGAAAAGTGCACCCAAGAAACAGACCGCTGAGGAGACCTCAGCTTGTGACACTTCAGGTATGGTACATTACATGATGAGTAAGCATATATGCCATTAGGATATATAACAGACACAGCTCTGTACCTAAAACGTCAGATCCAGACCTTGCTACTGAGGTGCTGTGTTTGACCAGTCAGCTGACCTAAATATCTGCTCTAGTAAACCCTCACCCAGTGTCCTCTTTCTATCAAAACAGCATACTTCTGCTGCTGGGCATGGACCTCCCAGTGTCTAGAAACAGTATATATGGGTTAGATGTAATTGGTTAATGCACATCTTAGTGCTTTAGTGGGACAGGGGACAGAGTGATTAGACAATTTTGACATTTGTGTGCCACTATGTACATGGGACCTTTAAATTGGTTTGCGCAGATATAATCACTCAAATTTAAAGTCTCCACTATCAGCTGTAACAGGAACCAATTATATAATAGTCAGTGAGCTATTACAGTAATTGTACTAAGGCCCTCTAGGATGATATGCTGCTTATCTGGTTAATGCAAACACAACTTTTCAATTGGTGGGAGGGGCCTCTTTTTCCTTTCATTTGCTTATTTTTTTTTTTCTTATTGTATGGAGTTGAATTCCATACATAAAACTATATTGTTGTGGCGCACTGAAGAAGAATAGTTCATTTCTGACAGCAAAAATGGGTCCAAGCTTTTCCTCCTGTGCTTGTCAGGCGGTTGAAGTTGTATGACAAATTAATGCTAGCTGGGAATACTCAGTTTGACAGGGGGTTTGTGCACACACGCACAAACACATACACTTTGTGAGGCAGCGAGCAGAGGAGAGGAGACAAAGTAGACTAAGATTTCAGTGTTGATACTGAAGATCACACCTAATCCAAACCACACAGGTATATATTAGTAGCTAACCTTGTCTTTTGAATGGGAACTTCTCAGAATCTCTGTTAGCTGAAGTTTGGTCTGTTTCCATGTCTTTTTCCTGCCATGTGATGGTATGTGTCTCTGACCATCGAGCACCCTCAACATAAACCTTTACTGAGGAAAAATGTATCCCTCATCCTTCATGCTAATGTGTTTATATTAGCATAACCATAGCTGTGTAGCTAACCATTGCATAGTTTATATGTCACTGCTCTTTAGTCCTCCATAGACAGCAGAGTTTGAACATTTAGGTTTTTTTATTTTTTATTTTTTAAAAACTACCTTAATAAGAATCTGGTTTATCATTTCTAGATTGGAACTAGCAACATAACTTCCTGCTAACTTCTAACGTCACTAAACCTTGTAAATCCTCTTTTTTTAGTGAATTATTTTTATTGGAGCTGTACTGTTTTTAACTTTCAGTGGTGCCTCAGTGTTGGGTTGATTTTGGGAACCGAAGGAATGTCTGGACTCATAAATGACTGTATATATTTTGTACATATATTATTTATTGCAATTACAGCTTGAATTTCTTTTGGCACCAATGTGGAACAGTACTTAAATTTTGTTGTAGTACTGTAGAAAGTATGACTGCGCAATGACCATAAAGAGTTAAAGTGAACCCGAATGGCAGCGTAAAAACCACCATCAAACTAATAATGCAACTGATTAAATATTAAAGTAATTAAAGTTCTATATCTAAATAAAAAATACATTCTGCCATAAATAGGCTACAGTCAGAGATGTAATGACAAGATTAAAGTATAGTATGAAACTATCCTGGCTTGCATGTCATGCTATAGCCTGCACAGTGCAGTGCCCACAGCTGCAGTACAGTAATGAGGAGGTTTTCCAGCTCTCGCACAAGAAGAATCATTTGGAAGCTCACACTTATATCGCCTCATCTCAGTTTACTGGCTGAACTTCCTGTTGACTCTTGTACTTCCTCTGCTCCTTTGATAAGAAAGTTGGTAGACCTACTTCCATGAAGATGCAGTGTAAATTTTTACATAAGTGATGGCAACTTGAAACGGTAAAATAATCAAAACTAAAAGCAATAAATATGGAAATCATTTGTCTTTGTGTGCTGGAGATCCTTCTGAAGATGCTTGCTCTCACTCCATTTGAGTGATTGTTTGTGTTTTCATTTTAGCCTCAAGTAACATAAATGAGACTAAAAGCTATTCTGGACACGATTCATTCAGCCTTGCACAAAGTGCTATTGAATCTGTAGACCATTCTTTTTTATTTTGAACTGAGAATGGAGACACAACACACACACACAAACAATGTACTTTTGATTTGATCAAAATCAGTAAAAAAAAAAAGATAAAAGACAATAAGAAATTAGAAAACGGGCAGGGACAAAATATGAATTTAATATTTAATCATTCACACTGCATAAAATGCCAAAAGGCTTCAAACCTTTTTGGCTGTTGCATTTGACCAGCCTTCAGCTTGCACACAGATTGATCCCTGATTGACTGCAGTGAGCTGACTATGACCGCTCATGCAAATGTGTTTTTTGTTAGAGTGGTGTATGAAAGTTATCCAGTGGTAACCTTCAGTTTATCCAATGTGACATACCAAAAAGAAGCTGTTACTAGCCACTCCAACAGACTACAGTTTTTAACTATACAAACAAAGATGGAGCTAAGGATGCTGTAAACATATCATACAAGAAAAGACTTTTAACATGATATTTTACAAAATACTTCTCAGTTGAATGTGAAAAAAATATACATGGATTACATTTCTTTCTTGCGGGTGTTTAGGAACGGCAAATTGATCTTTAGCACTATTCATTAATCATCCCTCATAAATGGTGACACATTGGTAATGGTCTAGTAAGGATGATCTGAAAACAAAAAGACTCAGCAGTTCAGCAGATGTTATCTAAGGACATAAAACCTTTCCAGAGTTAAAGAAAAATGCTTCCCAGTTGTCGGATTGTTCTCATTTGATGTGTGCACAGCAATTTGTGTACTCTTTTTATGGCTGGGTTCCAGGTTTACCTTGCCTGAACTCTTTGCCCTCTTTTCCTCCCTTTTCTGAGAGAAAAAAAAAGGCACTTCAGGCAATGTTCATTTGTCAGCAAACTCTTTTCAGTGGAGGGGGGAGCTTATTTTGACAATATCCACTTCCAGATCTCATATAGCTCCATCATTTAAAAGTTAAACATGACTTCAGCTTAATAGCAAACACATCTTCTTGACAAAGAATGAATTATTCCTTGCCTTGTTTGAGCGAATATGCTTCCAGTCTTCTCAGGCCTGCACTCTTGTATATTTACATTTGCTCCATTTCTTTTGGCTTCTCATTCTAGGACACAAACACAGACATAAGAGACACAAGGTGAAAAGAAGGCCAGCGGCTGGGGTCAGCACTGTGGTTAAAGCAGTCCCTGTGGTCAGTACTGGTGTATTCAATGACCTGGAGTCACTGAGCGCTGGCCTGGCCAGCAATGCTTTGCTCAGATCACAGCATGGCAGTGCTAGCGCTAGACCGTCAAATGATAGCAGCGGTGACTCAGGACCTCACAGGAGATCAAAGCGCTTCCTCTCCTACCCGCGCTTTGTTGAAGTTATGCTGGTGGCCGACAGCAAAATGGTGGAGCATCACGGCAGCAACCTACAGCACTACATACTCACGTTAATGTCTATAGTAAGTTCTGATCTCTATGTTTGGTTGGTAGGAATCTTTTGCGCAGATATGGACAGAGTAGGACATCCTCGTGCACACTGATGCACTAAATGTACACACGTGTTCCTCTTTGCTGTTTGCTGCTTGTGCTGCAAGTCAGTCAGCCTTTGGAGGAGAGTTGAGGGAGGTAAAAGGGCACCTTAGGGCAGGGGTAAACAACATTTTCAAACGGCTCGGGGGAAGAGAGGGATAGCCTGCCTGACAGCTTTGATGAATGTTAAAAAATAGGCTCAGGTATGTTACATAGGCTGCATACTCTCGACCACTTCAAACACCAGTTTCCGCCTGCATCTGGGGCTGAACTGAAAGTCCTGGGGAGGCAGCGATGACCCATATTCTAGTCTGGGGAAAGGCTGACTTGTCCACAGGGGCTCAAGCTGTTATCATACCGATCCTTCAATCAAACAAAATCTCTGGTACTTGCTTGAAACTGCAAGTAAGCAGCCCATAAAACCACTATCACTAAATATACAGTGTCACATCCAATCTGGCTCAACTTAATTTAAACATTGATTTTCTCTTTAGGTTTGAGGTCACGTTTTGTGTCTTTGTTGTTTTTTTCAGGTGTCTTCCATATACAAGGACCCCAGCATTGGAAACCTGATTAACATTGTGATTGTAAAGTTAGTTATAATAAACAATGAGCTGGTAAGAATACTTAATTTGCTTCCACGCCACAACATGGTGCACATTCCTATAATTTATTATTTTTTCTGTGTCCTTCTCAGGATGGTCCAGTTATTTCATTTAATGCACAGACCACTTTAAAGAACTTCTGCATCTGGCAGCAGAGTCAGAACGTCCTGGATGATAACCACCACTCCCATCACGACACTGCCATCCTAATCACCAGGTGCAAGAGGAATTGTGGAAGCTTTCATTTTTCAAAATGCAAATATTCCGTGAACCAAAAATGTAGAGGGATCCTGACAAAATTCTAAAATGTAGACTAACAATGACCGAGATCAATTATCTTTGTTTTCACCACAGGCAGGACATCTGTAGAGCGAGGGATAAGTGTGACACCTTAGGTAAATGCATATTTGTTCTTTTTCTTTTCTTTTTTTTTAACAGAGTGATACAAATTATAGTAGAAATGTACATTAAATAAATACAAAAGAAAATGAACTGAGCTTCTTCTTATTCAGGACTTGCAGAGTTGGGGACCGTGTGTGATCCCTACAGGAGCTGCAGCATCAGTGAGGACAATGGACTCAGTACTGCATTCACCATTGCCCACGAACTTGGACATGTGTAAGAGCAGCTGACTTTTTTCCACTGATTTGTTTTTTCATCAGTCATAAATACTTGGTTTTGTTCTTAGTTACACATTACTAGAGCTTCAGAACACTTTCTAGGAATTTATAACAGCTGATACCATAAATTCTGCACATCTGGATAAAAAAATGTATCCCTGCTTTTCATTTTGAGAGCAAAAAAATCTGTAACCTGGATTCTCAGAATTGAATTTAAACCACTTCTTGGTTTCCTTTGCCCTTCAGCAAACTCTCCACTGTCCAAAGTCCTGAGTAAGCGTTCTACTCTGGAGACTGTTACAGACTTTAATAGTCCTCATCTCAAACAAATGCTCCTTTTCTACCACTATACAAAAAGGTGGGATTATTGGGTTGCATGTTTATCTGCATCAGGCTGGGGCAGCATGCTTGATGACTGATTTGCGACAAAGCTCTGTGTTGTAGGTGGACAGCTTAGCAACAAGGAGTGTGATGCCGTACCTGTCCACCATCGACCGGGAGCACATTTGTTTACCCTGCAGGAGCTTGAATGCTTCACTTATTCTTCTCTCAGTTTTCATATAATTTAATATCTTTCTATCCAGTCTTGCCACAGGCAGGCAATACAAATGCTGTGCATTATTTTGTATAGCAACCTTGAATGAGTTTCCCAAAGCCAATAAGATGGTGACAGTAGAAGAATAGAATTGCTGTTTAGATGTTGCTGAAGAAATGAAGTACAGTCAAACACAACACAAATTGCTATTTGTCACTGCCACTTTGTGAAGCACAATAAAACATATCAAGAAGTTGACGTCCTGCCAAGAAGCAATAACCACACTGGCAAAACAGAGCCATGCCGGGCCATGGAAGTACAGCTAGTGGGGACATTTAAAAACACTCTATTTGTTGCTTGTTAATATAAATAGCTTTTTTTTTTTATGCCTGAACATGTTTTTTTCCTCTATTCTTCCAGGTTCAACATGCCTCACGATGACAGTAACAAGTGTAAGGAGGATGGAGTAAAGATTCAACAACATGTGATGGCTCCCACACTTAATTACAACACAAACCCTTGGATGTGGTCCAAGTGTAGCAGGAAGTACATCACAGAGTTCCTTGAGTATGTCATACTGTTGTCTTCATCATTGTTCCAAACATGCATGGGGAATAGAACTGGGAAAACGTAGCAAAAATGACCCCCTAAAACCTGGCTAAATATTCTTTAATAACTGTGCAGGTTTACACAAACACACACACGCCAATACACACAGTGCATTGGTAGCCACAGTCAAACTGTCATCATTTCTCAGGGCTGTTGTACCCTCTGGAGTAATAATATTTAATGACCTACCTCCAAAGCAATGCATAGTATCCCTCCATCCTTGACTTCCTGAGTTCCCCACTACTTACCACATATAGCTAGTTCAACACAAGACGTTTTTCAAGATGTATTTGTGCAGAAAAATAACCACTCCAGCTGTACTGAGTGTGCTTTCTGTCTGTTTGTTTCTCTTGTTTTTATCCCTTTTCTTTAAGTCATTTTATTTTTATTTCTTAATAGCACAGGATATGGTGAGTGCTTGCTTGATGAGCCCGTTTCTAGACCGTACGCTCTCTCGCAGCAGCTGCCCGGGCGGATATACAATGTCAATAAACAGTGTGAATTGATATTTGGGCCGGGAACGCAGGTGTGCCCTTATATGGTAAGCGGACTCGGTGTGCAAATCTGAACTGTCATGTTGCACGTGGGGGTCTCAGAGGGGAGCGGAGGGAGTTGAGATTCAGTGCAGCAGAGGTTCTCGGATGACTCTGAAGCCTTTAAAGTCACTTGCCACGTTTAACATGTTCTCTTCTGAAACACAAGCAAAGTGAAGCCAGATTTAATTTGAATTTAAGTTAAAAAAGTGACATTTCAGTTTAATAATACAGAAATGTCTTTAAATATGTGACACTATAGTTTCTTGGCTTGTGGTTTTCACTCAGTCTAAAAGGTCACGCAGGCTTAGAAATACCTGGCAAATGAAATTGTTGATGCAGCAAATTTAGTGTAGGGAGGCATATTGTTTGATAGAATGTGCTAAATTGGAAGTCTGCTGGCTTGAGTCCATGCTGTATATTAATGGAGTTGTTTACAGTCAGGGAAATAAACATGACATTTATGAGCCATAGCTTGTTCTTTTAGTTTATTTTTTTTCCTGGAATCCCAGCATTGACTCTTAATGTGTGTGTGTGTGTGTGTGTGTTCGTGTGTTCTCAGACCCAGTGTCGAAGACTATGGTGCACAAGTCCAGAGGGCGCCCAACGGGGCTGCAGGACTCAGCACATGCCGTGGGCAGATGGCACCGACTGTTCACCTGGAAAGGTAAGAGTAATGCTGATAGTGTAATGCATTAGTGTGTAAATGGTAAAGGAGAAGACCCTTGAACTGATTTTAATTAAGCCAGAAGCTTGGGGATAATTAAGTAAGGGGTGGAATGCCATATTTTAATCACTTCAGTTCGGCTGAAGGTGGCGATTTAAGCCCACCACAAGAAAAAAAGTCCATGAACCTTAGCATTGCCTAGTGTTGGTGGCCAGGAAGAGGGGACGTTATACACTGAAAAAAAAGCCATGTTGGATTTACTCGATTCAGTAGTGGACATTGGTTGCACACAAATGTTTTGCTTTGGCAGAAACTTAAACAATTGTGTTCACTCAACACAACTTTTTCATATTCAATAAACTTGTGCATTTTGTGTTCATAAAACGCGATTGAAACATGTTTAGATGAAGTAAGTTGAGCTCTTGGAATATTTTAATCCTTCACAATTTTGTCATTGTATTTCAACACCATTAAATAACATTTACCCCAATACTACTTGCTCATTTAAATACTACATGTTGTCTTCATATTACATAATGTTCAACAAAGTCTAGAGTCTGGTTAACATAAAAATTTAATGGATCTACAACAACTAACATCCTATCTTTATCCTGGTTGCAGGGGGGCTGGGAAATAACCCTGAATTGTTAGGCAGGGTACACCCTAGAAAACTCACAAGTCTGTCACAAACAACCATTTGCACTTACATTGACAGGTAATTTAGAATCATCAATTAACCTAACTCTACCAACTGCACGACTTTTAACTGTGGGAAGAAACCAGAATACCCAGAGAGAAACCAGTGCAAACTAGCCAGATTGTGGATTTGAACCCAGGATCTTCTTACTGTAAAGCAACAGCACTAACTACCATGCCACCAATCCAGACTTAACAAAAGTAGGAAAGCTATGATTTCAAGGCTTGATGCAGAATTTTTTTGTACGTTTTTGTCCTTGACAGGTTAATCCACAATAAATAGCAATAGCATGCACGTGGTGTGTCGTAGTTGTCTGCCTCTTATAACGCCAGTGATTTTCCTACAGTTTGACATCTCGTGCGATCTTGAGTGCGTTCATGATTTAATTACGTTCATAGAAGCATGTAATTATTGTGTTTAAATTACAAGTTAATTTAAACATGTAATTTTGTTTTTAATGTAACAAACACCCAATTTACTTTTTTCAGTATACCAAAAAAAGTAAAAAGAAAAATCTTGCTATTGTTGGTTTTAAATATTCCTTTTTAGTTGGATTTATTAAGTGTTTTCTTATGTCATTTGTAATATTTGAGGGAAACACTGGCAGGTTATCTCAACATAATGCAGGATCATTTGTTGTGCAAAATGACAAAACAAGACTTGCCAAAAGTCAAGTTTCCACTGACACATGTAAACTCTTGTTACTAGTAAATGAGTGGTGGAAAGCTGTGAATGATGCTTACTCTGCCTGAGCTTATAATTAGAACTTTTGCACTGACTTCCTGCTTCCTGTCACTAAGACTGAGACATGAAAGCACCATGGACCAGCCGAACTACACCTCCAGGTCCCAAGACCTGCAGATGCACACACACACAGGCACACACTTGTTTTCATATCTTAGTGAGTACATCTAATTGACATAATGGTTTCCCTAGCAACTTACCCTAACCCTACCATCAAAATTGAATGTCTAACCCTAAGCCTTAGCGTAAACCTCACCATAACTTTATTGTAACCCTGACACTAAAACCACATTTTGAGCCTCAAAAATGCATTAAAACTTGTGGGGACGGGCATGTTGTCCCCATAAGTCCCTGTTGGTCCCCACAAGAATAGTAGCATGCCAATTTTCTGTCTAAACATGTACACTCACACACACAGACAAGCTGAAACCTTTTGGTGTTTGTCTCATCTCTTGTCATGCCAGCACACACCACACTAATGACTAAAATGAAGTCTGTTTTTTTAACAGTATAAAATGATCCTTCTGTTTGGAGCTGAGATATATTTATTGACTGTAAGGGTGACATTTTCTTGTCCTCTCTCCAGCCAGACACAGTTGTGAATTTTTTTTTTTCCCAGTTCCAAATTTCTCCCAGATTAGCTTTAAAGCACAGAAGAGCAGATGGATGTGTTGGCATTACTTTTTGTTATCTTCTCTTCACTCATCTCTCCTTTACTTTTCCCCTTTGTTCCTCTCTTGCAGCACTGCAAACATGGGCTGTGTATAGCCAAAGAGCACGATGCCTCACCTGTTGAGGGAGCGTGGGGAGTCTGGAGTCCTTTTGGCACCTGTTCGCGGACATGCGGCGGAGGCATAAAGATTGCCATGCGCGAATGCAACCGACCCGTGTGAGCAGCCCGTTCCTTTGTAGTCACGCATGCCTATTGGACCTTGTCTCCAAAGTCAGTGTTCCATAGATCAAACCTCCTTAAGGGAATTCTTTCCATAGCTAATGCTCATCAAAACAGGCTCTCTGATGGCATATCTTACAGGATTGTTTCCTGGTAAATATGGAGATCAGTCAGTCTTCCTGAATAATGGACGAATAGAAAAGAGTAGAGCGTGTGGATAAGTTGGAAATTAAAAACTAACTCTAGGTGTATGGTGGTAGACAACAGGCTGAGCAAAGAGAGGGAAATTGATAAACTGATAAGTGCCGTCTTAGAAAAGGTGCTTAACACAAGGGAATGATTCGGTTTTACTGCTTTTATCCCACGTTTTCACTCTCAGGCCCAGAAATGGAGGAACGTACTGTGTTGGTCGCCGGATGAAGTTTCGTTCCTGCAACTCTGAGCCCTGCTCCAAGCAGAAGAAGGACTTCAGGGAGGAACAGTGTGCTGCTTTTGACGGCAGGCACTTTAACATCAACGGTCTACCTCCAAATGTTCGCTGGGTGCCCAAGTACAGCGGAAGTGAGAATTGTTTTTTTCACATCACAGTGGCATCTTAATACTTACTTCATGAATAACAGCCATAATGTAAGCTTTGCATTTATTTGAGTCACCATGAAATAATTATCTGTATTCTATCTCCTGTGTCAGTTCTGATGAAGGACAGATGTAAGCTGTTCTGCAGGGTTGCAGGCAGCACAGCCTACTATCAGCTCAGGGACAGGGTCATTGACGGCACGCCATGTGGACCCGATACCAACGACATCTGTGTCCAGGGCCTGTGCAGAGTGAGCTTTCTAATTCTGTTCATTTAGCAGCAGCGGTTCATGGTTATTTGTAATAATAACAGAGCAGGGACCATTCTTGAACAGTAACCGTGTTTAGTGGATAAAATAGTAAACACCTACATTACTAACATAACGTGTGATCTCCAAACCACGCACAGTTTTCAATATATTCCAGCTCAGACAATGGGATTTTTATATTCATAGATGCACTAAAGTTAAGCTAAAATGTGTCTCAAAAGAATCAATTACATATTTGCTATGATTTAGTGATTTTCTAATAAAGTCCTTTAATTAAAAATCCTTAATTTTCTTATTGTGCATTTCCTACTTCCCATACTGAGCAGCAGGCGGGCTGTGATCATGTACTCAACTCTAAAGCCAGGAGGGACAAATGTGGCGTATGTGGAGGCGATAACTCTTCCTGCAAAACTGTAGCAGGCACCTTCAACATTGTACGCTATGGTGAGTAACAACCTCTTTTATTACCCCCATCAGTCTCCATTTCAGTACATATAAATGGTAATAGCTGTTGTGGAAGTTATTATATTGCTTACACACCTCAGCAGAAAAGCATCGATGGATGGGTTCACTTGTTAGTGCATTTACAGACCTGGGTGCGCTAATGCGCTGCATATGTATTTGCAGGCTATAACGAAGTGGTGCGAATACCAAGTGGTGCTACAAACATAGATGTGCGTCAACACAGTTACTCAGGGAAACCGGAGGATGACAACTACCTCGGTAAGACAGCCAACAATTGTTAATACTTTGATTGTATTTTTACATTTCCAGTCGTGCTGTTTGAAGTCATTTCTGGAGGAATGCGCTGTTAAAAAGATGCGTGTTTATGAGCTGTGCTTGAGTGTTTATGAGAAGGACAGCGTTCAGCCTTCAGTGTAAAGCCGGGCACTGCATAACTGCCGTAGATTTTGCAAATACTATGCATGCAAATCCATTAAATGCCTGCGGGTACCAATCCAGCAAGGTCCCTTAGTTTAAAAGCTTTAGTACTTGCTCTAAGGCCCTGTCTCAGCCTGTTCGTACCACTGACCTACTCATGTTTTTTGTGCTCGTGTGTTGTTTTTATTGTGTGCATGTCCTTGATGCAAACTTCTGAACATAGTGTCATCCTTAACTGTGTGTTTCAGTGTTTCTATATATTGGGACAACCCAAAGCGGATTGATTGTTTTTTTTGTCTGTGTGCGTGTGCAATAAATGCCACTCTCCACAACCATATTAGTGTAATGTGTGAAATGGCGAGGAAAGTAAAGGCAGGAAATTAGCTCCATAATCGCATTAGGGTGAACGAGTGCAGAAGACTGACTGTTGAACAGAACAGGGTGCCCCTGGATGGGACTTCTTCGGGAACAGAGGATTATTTTAGCCCAATAAGGCTTTACTGTTACCCACTGTGTGTGCCTTACTGTAAATGAACATTTTAAGCCACTGTGTTTTCTAAGCTGCTCTGCTGCGCACAGAAAAGTTCATGTTTGTGCAGGTTCCTGCCATAAACAGTGATTTGCACAAAGTAATTCACCTTTATGCATATTTTTTTTTTTAAATCAGCTAATAAATCAAAGCTAGCTTGAGTTTACACAAACCCTTTTCAGTGTGATGAAGCCAACTAACTGTTTCTGCCTCCCTGTAGCCATATCAAATAGCCGCGGAGAGTTCCTGCTTAACGGGGAGTTTGTGGTTAGCATGTTCAAAAGGGAAATCAAAGTAGGAAATGCCATCATCGAGTACAGCGGTTCCGACCATGTCATTGAGAGGATCAACTGTACTGACCGCATAGAAGAGGAGATCGTTATCCAGGTAAGCTGTCCTTATCATGACAATTTGGTATCTTGTGCAGGAGATGTGAAGATAGAAGATGGTGATTTAATAGAAGAGAGGAATGCAGAATCATAAATCCTTCTACAGACTTGATATTTCAAATTTACAATTGTAAGGTTGTGTAATGTATATCACATTGCCTGCTTTTTCCCAGGTGCTTTCTGTGGGGAACCTTTACAACCCAGATGTCAGGTATTCCTTTAACATTCCCATAGAGGATAAGCCTCAACAGTTCTTCTGGGATGCTTATGGGCCCTGGCAGGAGTGTAGTCGTCTGTGCCAAGGTGAGGGGGAGGCACATGTGGTTTGCAGGGTGAGATGATGGGAAAGGTGAATGATAAACTGTGTGGTCAGAGTAAAAATGAGATGGGATGGAGAAAGAAGAAGATTTAGAAAATGCTGAGCAGGAGACCCAGGAGATGGAGGATGCTGTAGTTACCATTAAACATGGTCATTGTAGGCATTTAGCCTTTGTACAAGTGATTAAATATCAGTTTTACACTATGCCGTGGCACATCTGCTTGGCATGACTGTGGAGAGGTCAGAGTACGTGGGTGTGCGGAGGAAGATTGCAAGCAAACTCGAAAACCTGTTATGTGTGTTACAAGTCAATTTTTTCTGTTTAAGAATGCCTTTCTCCACTTTTTGACACCACCCTGCTTCAGCAACTGAAGGGAAACCAATAACTCCACAGTTCACAGCGGGATAAACATCTAGCATATAACACATTAAGCTCTCATAGCGTTCAGCTGCAAAACTTGGTAACATGAGGTGCTGATCTATTGCCACATTAAGGTTCATATCGTGCTGTAATTTTACACAAAAGCCAAAGTGAGGTGTACACACTTTTCACGCTGGCATTTATTGCACTCCCGATGATGAGCCATATTTTACTTGAGCCAGATGGTGCATCAACCCAGACAACTACTTGCAGGTCGGGCAGTAAAAAGTCACTTTCATCTCAGGATAAAGTTATGAAACCCGAGATTGTAACTCAAGCTTGAGATTCTGTTTACATCTTTGTAAATTTCTTATTAGTTATAAAACAGATCTCTTTATTTAAATGACACAGCTTTTCTTCAATTTCCTTTGCCATTTTGACTCATGTTTGATTTATTTTTTGTTATAGTGTGTTGCCAAGATGTTTTAGAGTGGCTGTCACTTAGAACCTCAATTTTTGTACCCTGACAGGAGAGCGCAAGCGGAAGATTCTCTGTAGCAGAGAATCGGACAGGGTGGTGGTGTCAGACCAGAGGTGCCACGGCACAGCGAGACCTGCTGTCATCACTGAGCCATGCAACACTGAATGTGAACTTAGGTTTGCATCATCACTCTAAACCATTTTGATCCATCTGACTGACACTTTATTTGGTCTTTGCAGTGCAAAGATTTACCCACTTGTTCTTTACACAGATGGCACGTTGCTCGAAAAAGTGAGTGTACAGCCCAGTGCGGCCAAGGATATCGTACCCTGGAAATATACTGTGCCAAAATCAACCGTGCAGACGGCAAGACCCAGAAGGTTGATGACCGCTACTGTAGCGGTCAGCGCAAACCTGATGACAAGGAAGGCTGTCACGGAGACTGTAACCCGGGTGGTTGGGAGTACTCATCCTGGTCGGAGGTACGAACTCTGTTGGAAGTCTGGGGATTTGTTTGTCTGCACTGACCAGATGTTTGTCCAAGTTTATCTCGGGTTGTGTATGTGTTTACACTTGTTGATGCTCAAATGTTTGTGCTGCAGTGCTCCAAGAGCTGCGGTGGAGGAACCCGCCGTCGAGGGGCAGTGTGTCGAAAGGCAGCTGAGGCTGGTGGCGATGAGAGCAAATGCAGTCAAAGGGACAAGCTGACCGTCCAACCCTGCAATGAATTCCTCTGTCCGCAGTGGAAGACTGGAGACTGGTCTGAGGTCAGTTTAGCAATTACTGTATTGTCTTTGCGTTTAGAAGAAAATAAGACCCCAGGGGTATGTGCGCTGCACTCTCTGCACCTTTGGTGGCTTGCTCTGGGGCCGACAGTTTCAAGTGAAGAAAATAAGACTTTTACCTAAGTAGTTAAAGTGGACACCTTTTCAAGCTGCAGATGTATGTGTTTTTGTGTTTCTGTGCAGGTTTTCAACTCGCTCAGTGATTTGTTTGTGAGATTTTTAGACGAGTATGTGTCTAGGGTTACTCAACGTAAAGAATAACAGACTTCTTTGTAAATGCTGGAGTATTAAAGCAGCGGTGATCTGGGTCAAATGTCAAATCCCAGTGCTGATTGTGAATGTCTCCGCTTTAGGAGAGTTACTCCCCTCCTTCCACTCCAAATGAGTGTTGGGTAAGAGGTGATTGCAGGGTGAAATCGTTCTTAAACTGCTGCACAGTTTACACATCGTAGAGCAAGGAGCTTGCAAAGCTGTGGGCTGCATTCCGGGAATTTTTCAGATCTCCCGTGTGGTGTTGCCAGAACCCGTATGCTGTAATATATACATATGGACTGTACTCGCACATAAATAAACACACTCACACTTTTTTTGTTTTTGGGGCTAGGGGCTTTCTAATGTGCATATACTGCTTTACATAAAACTAAGAGAACTTCCTCTATCATGAATCTGAATACTTGTAACTGCTCATTTCTTGTACTAATTTAGCGATTAACTATGTACGCAATTCATGGCGTTATAACCTGTAACATTTATTTATTTAGTGCCTTGTGACATGTGGTAAAGGCTACAAGCATCGTCAGACGTGGTGTCAGTTTGGTGAGGACCGTCTAGATGATCGCTTTTGTGGGTCGTCTAAACCTGAGTCAGTGCAGACGTGCCAACAGCAGGAGTGTGCCGCTTGGCAGGTTGGACCTTGGGGACAGGTGAGTCACCCCTGTATTTATGATCTGTGCAGCATTCAGTACACAGTGCTCGATTGTTTTTGTTCAAAGCTGTAAGAAGTCGGGTCATTTATCAGCTGAGAGCGTCAGTGTATGATGATGTGGATGTGGATATAGGTTACTTTTCAAAAGGAAAAAGCCGCGCCAATCATTTCCTTTCTCTATCCACGCTTCTTCATCTGTTTCTCAACCTATGCTGTCCTTCCTGTCTCTCCTTGTTCACTTGCAGCTGTTAAAATTGCTAGATGCAAGTTTGGCATGCTCTTGTGATCCACATCTCTGTGTGTGTGGGAGACAGTTTTATTTTCAGTTCAATACAATTTTGTTTATATAGTGCCAAACCACGCCAGTCACCTGAATGCCCTAACATTGTAAGGTAAAGACTAAAAATAATAGAAAGTAAACCCCAACAATCAGACGACTCCCTATGAGCAAGCACTTGGCGACACTGGGAAGGAAAAACTGGAAATGGATGGAAAATTTTATTTGCATACTAACATGAGTAAATCTTTTTATTTAAAGAAGACATAATCTATCTTTAATCAATCAGTTTGGTTGAATAATTTTTATAGTTCTATAGCAGATCTTTTTTTCCAAGGCATTTAAAAGAGTGTGCTGTATATATAGATTTAGAGCCACTGCTTTCATACTTGCATACATGCAATATGAAAGTCTACCCAGTTGATGGGTCACAGCTCAGCAAGAGAAATTTGCTATTACTTCTCTGATGAATTGGTCTCTAATTTAAATCATCGGGTGGATAAACAGACAAGCTACGCTCGTTATTTAGCACTGAACTCTCTGCTGTTTAGAGTCAGAGGACATGTCATGAAAATGAAGATACAAAAGCAATGGACAGTCTTCATAGCAGTGTTCCCAGAAAGCGCGTTATATATCTGTGTGCGCACCCATTCTCATTTGTGTACGTGTGCAGAACAGAACACCCAAAAATGCGAGCTATTTTGTGCCCCTCGTCAGAGGATGTGCACATTTTAAGGTATATTTGAAGTGGTTTAATGAAGCATGATCAAATGGTAGCTGAAGTTGCCGCCACACAAGTTTGACCCCGTTTCACTGAAGGCAGTGAGCCAGAAGAAAGCGCGGGATAGTACCCTCTGACTGAGCTGCAGTGGGAAAACGGCCAGTCCAATGTATATGAATATCCTCATGTATGATTTTTGTTAGAAGACCTTTTTCTAAAGTGAGCTAACATTTTTTCTATATGCTCTATATACTCATGTGTGCAGGGGTTGCTCTGGTGGCTCCAACAAAACATCTGTTTTTTGCTTGCCTTTCTTGTCTTTTTCTCAGTTTTCTTTTTGGCTGACTGTTGCAAATGTTTTCCCATCACGCCTCCTTTGTTTCTTTTTTCTCTCTTTGAACCCAGTGCACTACCTCTTGTGGGCCAGGCTACCAGATGCGAGCAGTGAAGTGCGTGGTGGGCTCTTATGGTGCCGTCATGGACGACACCGAATGTAACGCAGCCACGCGACCCACTGACACCCAGGTAAGAGGTCTTATCGTCCTTTCTTTTTCCCCACAATCTGCTTATCATCTCCTCACTCTGAGAGCATTTTTTTGCTCCGTGGTTGAGTGTGAAGGAAGAAGATGCACGCTTGTACTGAAAATGTACACAAAAAACCTGGCATTTCATTTCCACCTGGTCTCAATAAAAGCTGTCCCGCCTGCTCCAAATGCAGAGGGAAGTTTACCAGCCTCACTATCCCACCATAAAGACAAAACTCTGAGACAGAATCCCTAATATGTTTCTCTTGAAAACAATTTCACTTGTGTCATCTTGCTGACACTTGAAATGTTTGGCAGAAGCAATGATTGCGTTAAGCCTGGGGCACATGAGAAGGAGGTGACATGCACAAACACTTGCGAGACTGCACTAAATTCCAGTTTTTCTCTGTAATTTTTACAAACCCCCAATGCACAATCTTTAAAAGATTTGTTGAATTTCTAAACAAACTTTCCCAGACATAATCAGACTGGGTTAAATACAAACAGTTCTTTATGCTTATAGAAGCATAGACTGGAACATCAGCCCACTGTTTGACCAAACCTGCAGCTTAAAACAGTAAAGTTTACCTACCCTGCTCTTACCTCAGCATACAATGGGAATTTGCTTATTATGGAAACGATCAACTAATATAAGCTCCTTATAAAAAATGCAGTAAGATGGTTTGGGGTTGGAGTCCACCAGCCAGCTGGGTCCTTTCTGTGCGTTTTCTCCAGATACTTTGGCTTTCTAACTCAGTCCATAGACATGCATGATACAGAGATGATCTAAACTGACCTTAGATGTAAATGTGAGGGTGACTGGTTGTCTGTCTTTCTATATTAACCCTGTGATAGACTGATGACCTTCTATTATCTAGCACAGCGGTCCCCAACCTTTTTTGCGCCACGGACCGGTTTTTGCCCGACAATATTTTCATGGACCGGCCTCTAAGGTGTCGCGGATAAATACAACAAAATAAAACTAGTACCGGTACCGAAAAAAAGAAAATTTATTCATAACACACGTGAAAAGACCAAGGAAAACCGAGTTAACGATAAAAACGATAACAAAATAACCCTGAAAACCGATAAAAACCCTGGAAAATATACATTTCACACCTGAGCCTCAACTCTCGCGGCCCGGTACCAAACGACTCACGGACCGGTACCGGTCCGAGGCCCGGGGGTTGGGGACCGCTGATCTAGCAAACATATCATAAGAGTCTATCCCTGCTGCCTCCTACGATATGCAGCTGGGATTGGCTCCAGTTAGTTCCCTCCATGGATGGATGAATGTTTTAGAAAGTGGTTGGACTGAAGGATGTATTAACTAATTTTTTTCAACTTACAAGCATTATTTTTTCGGACCTGAAGAAGCACTACCTTGCAATTTCTCTGTCTCGTTACCACTTAACTTCCCAATGATTCCAGCACCACGAGTGCACAGTTATTTACCCCCAGTTTGATTTTCATGCATGTTTTGTGTCAAAACATCCTGTATTTATGGCAGCCATAAATAAATCAGAAATCACAGCTATATCACAGAGGACATGCTTCAAATAAATAATTACCAGTATTTAAAGTAGGCTAGTTCAAAGCCGTGCTTCTCCTCCACTTACCCATGTTGTAGACTGACAGAGGGTTATGTCAGTCTACATCATACGATGTTGGGAAATGACACTCACCCAGGTTAATTTTCTTGCCAACTGTTTGTGTGTGTGTATATGGTGAACTTTGCACACAACTTGCACAGAAACCCTGACAGAAACTTGCAATATTTTGAACTGAATGAGAGGTTTGTTTGGTCAGCGTAGGGCGTAAACCCATTTCAGAGCGCTTAGCATGCAGACTCAGGATGAGGCCCCCCTCTAGTCACAGCAGCTCGCAATTCCGGTGCTTGGACCAGCAGAGACTGGTGACCAGTGACCCTGAAGCAGTTGCCCCACCTCGTTGTGATTCTAACCAGCCAGCCATGAAGTGGGCCACCAGGCCACTAGTCCCACCACCACCCTGCACCAGGGCATAGGATGAGAGAGACTGATAGATGGAGGGACGTTTTAGTACAAGGTTGCTCATGTCTTGGATTTCTTGTAGTATATATTTGTTAATATTCTATTGATGCATGCAAATGCAAGTACGACAGGAAGCATGTGGAGAGCTTCCTGTTACTTTGTTTCTTTTTGGAGGCTGCATGCTGAATGTGTAGCCCAAGTCTGTGCGACCCGATCCAACACTCATTCCTAAAGACACGGGGTCAGAGGGCACCAGAGGGCATATGGAGGGGAAAGAGGGAAAGGCGGAAGGTGCGGGACAAGGGGGTGGATTAGGGGTGGAGTTTACAACCACGCCAGCATAGGCATTGGAGCCCTGAATACCACTCCACTATGACCTGTTATGACAGGGATCAGGGCTTTATGCTGAGTGGCTTACTGCCACAATCCATAGTTTGAACTGACGGGGCGGACCCTGTTAATGTTGTTTTGGTAAGTTGAGGGGAAAGGGTCGATGGGAAGCATAACTACTCTCAAACGTAGAGCCGAAGGAATATAGTTTAAGTTGATCACGACTGTCCCATGTCAGAAAAGCTATCTCTGATATTCATGGTATTTTGTTGTCAGGGACAGATGTTGTTACAGTATATTCATTTTGCTAATCACTGCATGAATGGGTGTATGTGTCTCTTCTTCCACAGGACTGTGAAATAGCCCAGTGTCCCAGCAGCCACCCTGTTCCCCCAGGGACCAAAGTCCCTTCCCACCCGGGCCACAAAACCCAGTGGCGATTTGGTTCCTGGACCCAGGTTGGCAGTGCTGTCGCATTTTTTGTTTATTTTACTTTTTATCTGCTTTTCTCATTTGGTTGGTTTCCGGTTTCTTAATCTTTCTCTCCCGCAAAACAGTGTAGCGCCAGCTGTGGCAAAGGGACACGGATGCGCTATGTGAGCTGCCGTGACGACCAGGGCGGCGTGGCCGACGAGTCGGCATGCGCCCACCTACCAAAGCCTCCTTCAAGGGAAGTGTGCACAGTCGTGGCATGTGGACAGTGGAAAGTGCTGGAATGGACAGTGGTAAGAAGACCAACATGTGTATATGATTGACTGACTCAAATAATTCAAATAATTAAGAACTTGCAAAAGAGCTTTTGCAAATAATTATTTCCTTATAGTGACAGATTAACCTACATTGTGTCATCAATATTTGCCATCCAGATGTGTTTCTCCCCCCTCCATGTTTGCTCCATTGTTCACTGTAGACTCATTTTAACCCTGACAACCAGTGTCTGCACACGCTATGCAGATGTTAATGTGTTAGCCAGCCAGGATGTGGAGACAGGGTGGCAGCTGGAATGCGTGGATGTTGGACTGGAGGAGGGCTGCAGTGAAGTTGTGTGTGTGTGTGTGTGTGTGTGTGTGTGTGTGTGTGTGAGAGAGAGAGAGAGAGAGAGAGAGAGAGAGAGGAATCAGGAATGAAGTTCTTGAGCTGGGAGATGCAAGGGGCTGTAGTGAGGGGCTCCAGTCTTGTTTACAGATGTTTCTCATCAGAGCCTTAGCGATACAGTTCAGGCGGACTGCAGGTCTGGTCACCATACACATACACAACACACACAAGCACACAACCATGCACACCCACACATGTACTTCCAAGCCAAAGACACTCATTGACCCCCTGAAAAGAAATATCCTAAATCATCCCAAAGCCGCTAAAAATTTCAGAGGCCTATCCCATGTTTACACACACACACGAACAGAAGATTGACAACGGCAGATTTATAAACCCAAAGCAAATCATCTTTTTCTAGCTCGCTGTTACAGAAAAATCCAAATTGAGAGATTTTTGTGACTGCTCTCCGGGCCAGTGCAGCTTGCAGTACAGTACAGCTCGATGTAGCGTCACAGTATATACATCAACTTAATGCATGCAGAACCATGTTACAGTATCTGTAATAACATGAAACATCGTGACAGAGTCATGTAAACCTCTGGATAGGTCATGTTTTTTATGAACTGCTGTTGCATAAGTGAAATGGATCACGCGAGACACTGAGTGGACTCTGCTAGGGAGGAGCAAGATTGGAGACACCATTAGCATTTGGTGGAAGATCTGCCTTGTGTTATTTTTCTAAAAAATGTCTACCAACTCATTTAGAGTGATACTGTAAGTTTTGCTGTAACCTTAACACCAGGTTAAGTCTGGGTTAGCTCTTTGGTAGCATGAAGATGACATCTTTTTGTATCTGACATGGTATCTGGTTTGACCACGAGCAGGTCACAATGAACAGAAATGTCAAGAATCTGCTATCAAAGAAAGTCAGCTTTCCTTTTATGGCAGTTGGATTTGTGTATATTTGCATTTACCTTTCCTTTTCATTTCTTCACCCTCTCCATGTGTTTGTGCTGTCAGTGCTCAGTCACCTGTGGCCAGGGAAAGACGACGCGACAAGTGCTGTGCGTCAACTTCAGTGACCAAGAAGTGAACGCTAGTGAGTGTGACCCAGACGACCGTCCTGCCACAGAGCAGGACTGTGCCATGTCTCAGTGCCCGTCCCGCTCCAGTGATTCCCGACCTCCGTCCTCACCAAACACCAGCACCAGGAACCTGCCACGTAGCCAATCCCACCAATGGCGGACTGGACCCTGGGGCGCGGTGAGGCTTCCTAAACACAACATCATGCTGGTCAACAAACCTCAGGGGTGTGATATTTAAGATGTTGCATTAATCTTGTGGGACCAATCACTTCAATAAGTAAAAGGTTGGCAGACTTTGTTACCTTTGTGCTAATCTAAGCTAACAATCTTCAAATTCTATTTAAATATCAACCATAAAAACTTCCTATATAGATCTATGCTCTTCTTACAGCAAGGGCAGAGTGAGGATAATTTGGACTATTCTTTTAAGGCGCCCTAAATCAAAGTCATACTCATATATTATCTGTGCTTTGGAGCTGCAGGGTAGGGTTTAAGAATCATTGTGTAATGTCACACAGTCCTGAATAAAAGCTCAAAAGTTGGACTCTGTTCTTTAGGCCCTTCATTCTTTTTAGGATGAGATCTTTAGAAATAGCACTGAAGGACATTGTGACCTAAATGCCCCAGGCTATCCTGTCCCACTGAGCTCCTTCTCTTTATTGTTCCTGCATTTTTTTTTCTTTGTTGTTTTAACTGGGTTACTGATAATCTTTGACAAAAAATAGCCGTGACCTTTAAATAACTCTGGGAAGGATTTAAGATATTTCTGGTCACGCTTCCTTCCTCAGAACATTATTTTAGAAGCAGAGAAGTTTAGCCATGTCGCATGTGATGTCTCTGCGTTGTCAGAATTTTGTGTGGGCTTTGTGTTCACATCATATACACCTCATATTACACATACTGTATGTGCACTGATTTATTACCGCGAGGCTGAGAATATGTTTGTTAATCGCTGCGTTTAAACGAAGCATAAAATATACACTAAACTCTTTTACACCTGAATAACAAGGAACTATTTTTGTGCCCTCTTATCTCTGTTAAAAAACACAAAAACAGTGCTCCAGCACATGTGCAGGAGGCTTCCAGCGGCGTGTGGTAGTGTGCCAGGATGAGAACGGCTACCCTGCCAACAGCTGTGAAGATCGCAGCCGACCCAGCGAGCAAAGATCCTGCGAATCGGGGCCATGTCCACAGTGGGTGTATGGCAGCTGGGGAGAGGTAAGAAGGACACACTAAAGTAGTCTCACAAAAGACAGGCATATTTTGACATGAAAACATGGCTGTCAGCTCCTTTTTTTTTTAATCCACAAACTTGCATCTATAAAATGCGACCTCTCTGTGTGCCGTCCTCAGTGCACGAAGCCATGCGGAGGTGGGATAAAGACAAGGCTGGTGGTGTGTCAGCGTCCAAACGGCGAGCGTTTCAATGATCTGAGCTGCGAGATCCATGACAAGCCCCCAGATCGTGAGCAGTGCAATACTCAGCCATGCCCGTCTAACCCCCACTGGAGCACAGACCCATGGACCTCGGTACGCTCATAAAAAAAAACAAAAACCAAATACTCTATAACCGTTTTTTATTGTTGGTTTTTTTAACCTCACATATGTTCAAATGCATGTAGTCTTACTCTTTCACAAACAGTTTTAAAGAGGCAGGTTGACTGTGGTGCTTTTACACTGGAGATGTCACACTCCAGCTTCTCCAGCTTTTTACCTTTAACCCCCTCCACTTACTGCTCCCTCTCTGCAGCCGGCAACTGCTCAGTCAGTTTTTCCTCAAGACATTTGGAAAGATTCATTTCTGTTGCACTTGAATGGCAAACATGTGCTTAATATGCCAAAAAAGTACGACACACAAAAACAATAATACTTCAGTGACAGCTGTGACCGTAAGAGTTTTTTTCATGAGTAGTTAGAAAACTGTTGTTGAGCCTCGTACTAGTTTTCTCTTCTTTTTATTTTAATAATTCAGGATTACGTTGTATCACAATCAAAGTTAGTTTTGTAAAATATTGTTTTTAAAAGATAATTTATTGAGAGATGTTTTCCTTTTTATCTCTTGTAAATAGTATTAACTTTAAAAAAGTGTCTTATTTGGTGTCTTAGCTCTTTGTATTCGCACATTTAGCCAATCATTGTTCATATGCAAATACTGATGAATGTTTTTGTATATCAGGAATATACAATATGCTGCCTTGTTCTTTTATTATCCAAAGAATGGCCCACGATCTCCACGTATGAGGTGCTACATGATATAGTCGATGTTCTGTTATGAACGTAAAAGGCACCACCTTACATATTGACTGTATATGGGCTGTATACTATATATACATCTTTGTACTATATGCATCTATGAAATGGCTATTATATTAGGAATTCAATTTGTTTTAAGGCACATGTAGAGAAGTTACTAATCTTATTTAGACACTTTATTTTACAGTTTATGTATCTACCCCCCTGAAAGCAACAATGCTGTTGTCCCGTAATGACAATGACAGTGAAGGAGACATACGTAAAGTCAAAAGTGCCTGAAACGTCCAGTATCAGTAGTAAACACCAGCGAACAGTGGCTGTACTGCCACTGTAAAATAAAGTGTCTCTTTCCGACGAGTTTGTGGTAGTTAGGCCGGATAGCCATTGTATTCCAGTTTTGGGTTTGCACCCAGAATTCCTTAGTGTGGCCAAAACAGTAGTTTTAAATCCTTCAAAGGTGCTTAATATGAGTGTATTTATATTATGTTAGTTAATGTTTGCTTTGTACAGTAAGTACTTGGAGTTGCTATATATGCTATGCTCAACAATACCTCACTTGGAACAAAACACAACTCAACTAGCCATTAAACAATGATGACCTGCATAACAGTGGTGCTTTTTCCAAACAAGGGAGATATGAGATATAAATATTTTTTCAAAAAGAGAACCTTTAAATTTTTTTGGTTGGTTAGGTGTTTATTGTGGCACGTTGCCTCTTCTGTACTTTTTTTTTTCCATGAGCAGTTTGCACTGATCTGATTGATCAGCTAAATGCAAAGTGTATCACAGATCTGATGAAATAATGTTTGAATTGTCTTTGACTGTCTCAACTTTAAGAGAACGGGCTGTTAAATGTCATGCTTTGAAACATGTAATACCTGTGACCACAGGGGAAGTTAATGGTGTTTTGTATTCAGAGCTCTTACTCTGAGCCAACCTAATGTGTCTACCTCAGTCTCTGTTATGATTGCCCCCCCTGCCGTATCTTGCTCTCCCTTGCACTGGAGGGATTTTGGCTGGCTAAGATTAAGCATGAGTTGTCGATGCTACCCTGCGCAGATGATGGCCCTAAACACAGATCTGTAGCGCGTGTCATCTCCTGCCCCGTAACGCTTAACATTACTGTGAGGACGGTTCAAACTGATCCAGAATCTGTGGTTAGGGTCAACTTTGCCTGAAGCCCACCCAGTTGACTTCTCTTGGTCATAAATGTCTGTACCAACATCACACCTTATTTTAAGGGCCTGTTAACACAGCAGTGAGTACATTTTTACCACACGTCATTTACTAATGAGAACTTTTACTTGTAATGACTCCCATGTGTGATTGTAAGGCAGCACAAAACCAAATCTAGGTTGAATCAGTGAAAGTGGAACACAATAGTGAATTATATCATAATCCCCTCCAGTTTCATTTGTCAGTCTAAGCAGTCAACCTCTTGTCGCAGAATAGCAGTATAACACAAACACTATATCAACAGGCTCTTGAAATAAGTATAATGTATGTCTCTTATTCACAAATGGCAGTATTAGTCTATGTTTCAAGAATATTTCTGTATATTTATGTAATTACTTGTATTTATTGTTCATTCATTATAATGTTATGTCAATATTTAATTTTTTTTTACAGATTTGTTGGATTTCTGTTCATTTGCAGAAAAGGTTACAATTAAAGTGAAGTAGAGGTACTATCGAAGGCTTTTTTTCATTCTTGCCTGAATAAAAAGGTTTACATCACATACAGCGACCACACCGAGGTCGCTTTAAATTGAGGGAAAGACACGACTTAAAACTTGCTGGTGATTTGCACTGACTGGCTTTAAAAATAAATGAAATGCTGAAATTGCAGTAACTGATCCCTGTGCCAGCCTTTAGCAACATTCATTAATGCTAATAGCATCAGTGCTTGCAACACTGTACTCCTGCTGCTAACCCCCATATTAGGATTTCACCAGCCCAAGCTTTTTGATAATTGCAGTGTGTTCATGCAAAGGAAGTGGCTTTTATTGTTTAGTGCTTTAGGTTAAAAACTGAGAAAAGAACGCTTGCAAATAGGTTATAAAGAAGTCCTCTTTTCACGAGCGTTACCCTTGTTGTTTTATGCGCTCAGGGCTTCTGTTGACCTCTGTCAGCGAGTATGTTCTCACCATGTGTCAAGAGTTCAAAGCTGTTTCCATTAAGGTAAATCTCAGTCCTGCGGGACAATGCCTCGACGTACTTCCCATTGCATTTACTGTGCTCATTCACTCTTAATGCACGCTGAGGCTTTTTCTGGGAAGCTCGGCTATGGAGTTGCTAGCGCCCTTTGCCCCCTTTCTGGCAGGCCCCTCTGCTCTGGTCTAATGCGGGTTAATGACAGTGGACCATTGTGGGGGCCTTTGACAGTGACTTGAATAAAAGGTGGCGTCAGCAAGACTATTCAGTGGTGCATTGGCAGGTCAAAGGTCACATTTGATCTAGTGAGGGGCCCCATCCTGATTCATCCCTTCAGCACAGACAGACTTGTGGGAAATTACTCGTGATCTAGATTTAGAAAAATGAAATAAAAGACAAAAGCCAAACAAAATAATGTGACATTGGTGGAGGGCAGATAGATGCCATTCCACAGTGTGTAGACCAAAGATCTGCCACTAAATTTCATGGGTGGAAATCGTCTTCTCAGCTATGTTTATACATCAGCACTGTCAGTTATTTTACACCAATATATGAAAAAAAGTAATATATGCTATAATAGTAATATATGAATAGTACATGCGATAAGCACAAAGTCTCCTTAAAATAACCACACTGTGTCGATATGACTCACGTTTGTCTTTATTGATTGGATAAACAATTTACCTGCAAGACAATTACGATAAATTAAGTACATTACAAAATGCACTGGCATGCCTGCGTTTATAAAGGGGAACAAGCACTTTAGTCGTCCCTCCTTTTACAAGGCTTCCTACCTTTTCACCTCGTTGAATGAGGCGAGGGGTCACAGCTTGTTCCTGTCCGGTACAGTCCCTTGCTGATCAGGACAGAGCCACATGCTGGGCCACGTACTCGTTCAACTCTGAGCCTGTCGCTTCCCATCCATCCCCACATGCAACGCCCCCTTTGATTATCCAAGCACAGTCCAGCCCAACTCACTCCTCCCTTAGTGCTGCTGTGTGTGTGTGAGTCTGCCTGTCACACTGAGTTAGCTTTTCAGTAACGCGGTGAACCCGGAGGTGAAACAAACTGCTGCCGGGATGATCAGGCACGCTTTACCATTGGACCACCTCTCCCCATGTAATCGGGTCTCACCTCCTTTTTTTGTGAGTGACAAATAGGGCCCACGAGTTCACAAATACTAATGAGATTTTTTCTTCATTTCTTGTTTATTACATCCCATTTTTAATGCTGAATAATCAATTACAGTTAAACTTGATATCAACAAAATACCCCCTCAATAAAAACAATAAAAAGGAAATTATTAATCTGAGTTTCATTGTTTTGAAATGTGTCACTTTTTACGCTTTCTGCTTTAGGTTAAAACATACTTCTGCTTCTTATTGGCCTCCTTATTTCCATCTTGCAGTGCTCAGCCTCCTGTGGAAGAGGTTTCAAATCCCGCAAAGTGAGCTGTGTGACCCGGTCAGGACGTCCTGTCCCAGAGGAGTACTGCCAGCACGCGTCGTCCAAACCCAGCGAGCGGCGCCGCTGCAGAGGTGGACGATGTCCTAAGTGGAAAACTGGCAACTGGGGGGAGGTAGGACTCTCTGACCCAGCCATTAAACACTTCTCAGCTATTTGTTCTCACGGTGCCAGACATGTTGGATTTGTTTCTCTCTCGTAGCCCCACTTTAATACTTTGCAGCTTACAGGCAAGTATATCCATATGTGTGAAACAGGCCACAGCTGAACCTGACTGCCTTCATGGACAATGCTAAGCCACTAACTGAGGCGTGATTGCTTTTAAACATCACATGGTGGTTTGCCAGGGTGGAGCCAGAGTCTGAGGTGGTGTACGCTGGTGCTACGGTACCGCCGTCCACCAAGTTGGGCGGCAGGATGGATGTGCACCCCTTCCTTTGTATTTGAATTAGAGCCAGTGTAAATCTACCCCTTTCATCTCTATAGCTTCTTTTTCTGTGGTCCTCAACTTCCTCTCCTCTCTGTCTCCATTCATCCCCTCTCCCACTTTTTCTTCCATGCCCTCTTTCCCTTCTTTCTCTTTTTTTAAATTTTATTTTTTGCCTCACCAATGGGAACCACATGTTGGTCTTTTGAATGTGCTACTCGAGGCAATACACTCGCATCATCACGCCAAACAAACTCAACAAAGTGCACCTGGTCATTGCCTTTCAACACCTTTTCTCTCAATAGGACTGAGTGGACTGAGCACACAGAAACATCTTACATGTCAGAGAGGATGTGCGTCCCCCTCTAAACAGCTGTGGAGCATGACGCAAGGAGAAAATGATACTCCACTCGAGGCTCTTAGTCAAGCACAGCACAGCACACTGGAGTGCCTCAAAGTTCAGCTGCTTCACTGAGTTACAAATAAATGGACACATAAATATGCCTGTAGTAAATGCATCTTTATAGGTTGAGCTCCAGAACACAAACTGCCTTACACCGCCATCACTTTATTTGTCTCTAAATCATCTGTTATTACATAGGCGTTATGTGATCCAGGAGCATTACATTTATATCAGTGAAGTGCGGTCTGTCTGAAAGGAGACAAAAATTGGTTAGTGTAAGATATCGTCTTACAAATATATCTCAAACAGTCAAAATAAGACAGTTGTTTTACGTTTCAGTTAAGGTTAAGGGCAGAAAACGACAGGCATCCCCCCACCTCCCAGTCTCATTCATTTTACCCTCGACACGATGTGCTCTGTATGTCAGCAGAAAGGACACGCTTTCATTTCAAACATGCTGCTCTAGATTAAACACAGATGTGCCAAACCACTTTCCAGACTTCAACTTTGATTCTGTACATATCTGTAGAACTGGCATTGATCTGATACAGCTTAAATGTTTACACAGATGCTTGGTTGCTTTTATCATTAAAATGTAATTTGCATAGTCTTTTATTATCATTGTTATAAAAGCATCTACCTGACATTACAAATGAATAACATAGTCATTTTGGCAAAAGCATTCCCCATAAATAAATACTTTAGACTAAATCAGTTATGAGTCTTCTATATAAAAATATATTACAATGGATAACTACTAACACAGATTGAATGATTTCATTGCAAAGCTCTTACCTGCCCTGTCTTTAGTGTTCAGCGTCCTGCGGCGATGGCATCCAGCAGCGGGAGGTGTTCTGCCAGTTTGAAGACCAACGGAGCTCGCAGGAGACCGGCTGTCCCCAGCGCTCCCGACCAGCGTCCAGCCAGAGCTGCCGGGTCACCGACTGTCCCTCTCGCTACCGGTGGAGAGAGGAGGACTGGCAACCGGTAAGCCAGTAGAAGTCTGCACAAACAAACACTGTAATCTGCATGCTTAAACAAGTAGTTCTAGTGCCGCGGATGAATTTGCTCAGACATATCTGGGCAAGGATGAGAGTCTCTGCTTCTGTAGGAGGCACAGCTGCCTGTCAGGAGGCCAAAGGGGAGGGGAGCAGAAGAGGCAGATGAAAATCAGACAATCCCCTTTTTTCCCCTACCCCAAAATAACTCAAGTTCCTCTCATTAGCGAATTAGTCTATTTACTTAAACTCAAAGACAACGCAAAAAGTATTCAGTTTGGCAAAACTGTTAATTGGCACTGAGGATCCAATAACCAGTCAGATGGTTATTCTAATCTATACTCAAACAAAAGCGCTCGAAAATTGGTTGAGAATTCAGTGAGTTGTAATGATTCTCATTTACACAGATCTGCCTGTTACTTGCCCCATTATTAGTGCCAGGAGGGAAATGTACTCTTTACTGCTAAGAGATGGAGTTGGAGATCTCCAGGGTGGAAATGTTACCTTTCTTTTGGATATATGGGATCGAATGTGACTTACCATGTGCTGCTCAAAGTGACAAAAAACCCTGTCTTCAGAAATCATGAAACAGTAAATAAAGAAAGAAAGAAAAAGAAAAAAAATCAACTTTTGCTGTGAGCTTTTATTTAGTAACTATTTTCTTTCTTCTCTGTTTCGGCCAGTTTGGATAGATGAAGAGCAACAGAGAAAAAATAAGTAAATGATTTTGGGGTGAGCTGTCTCTTTAATATTAACCATTTTTATTTGGTGCAAAGTAATGATCAGCTATTTTCTGCAGGATAGAGTCTGCACATGTTTGCTGTTTATTAGAACGGGAAATGCACCAGGAGCTCCTTCTTCACTTTGCTAATGTGATGGTGAATGTGCGTCACTAAACAACATGAAATGCCTTTCTGAAAGAAGAGTCCAATCACTCTGCAGAAGTGCTCGGAGGTCCCTGCCTGGGTGTCCCATTTAACAGCTGGAGGCAGTTAAAACATTTCAACTAGGAAGTATTACCGTGTTTTAGACATTTACACTGTACCCACACATAAGATAGTTACATCTCACACAGGCAGTATTTCTTTCCCTGCCTTGTACAAGGACAGGACAGAGTATCCTGTCCCGGTACATCTCAGAATGAAATATAGTATCTTTGGCTACCTAAAACCTGAGTACCTCTCAGGACAGCACAACTCGCTATGACAGATTAAGGTAATTCAGTTGTTTGACAAAGTTAAAGATATTAAGAGTGAAAAAGACCTGCTGGTTGACTGCTGAGTGTTTCTGACACACGTGGAAGCCTTTCTGGACCTCTGATAAATCTTTATGACTCTAGCAAACTTGAGTGTTGTAATATCCGAACCAGCACATAAGCCCCTTTACAAGGCATTATTACAGTAGTTCCATGATTAAAAAACCAACAAATTAATCCCAGTCACCTCATTCTGCTGCTCTTATGCTTTTAATACTTGCCACGGTGACTTGTGCAATGGCACGAAATGGTGCTAACTGGTTTTTATTGTGCCCATTTTGCTTTTCCAATCTTTGAAATGGAAATTTATCTAGTATAGGTCAGGGGCTGATCACGCAATTCTGCACTTACTATTAGATTGTTACACCCTGATCATAGATATCTGTCTCTCTTTCCAGCCTTGTATACCACAAATCTCCTCAGAGATATATTAAGCTGTGCTGCTGATCTGCGCTAAAGCAGCTCTGTTTAGAAAATATACATCATTTATATTAGGTCTGATCTAATGGGCTGTTATAAAAGAATGGGATGAATGGGTACCATGCTTCAAGTTTTACTTTCAAAATAAGAAGATGATTGTTGTCTGACAGTAAGAAAAAAGCTCTTTTTTGGGCCAAGGGTCTAGGTGTTGAAACTTCATCTATGATCAGACATGTTGTTGGCACGGGATGTGAGCACTGTGTTTTCCCCTCCTCTTAACATCTGTATAGCCCAAAGCAGTGCTTAATGACTGAATGCATGCTTTGCTTGAACTGGAGCTTCCTTGCTGTGTGTGCATTGTATATTGCAACTTTAATTTGGCAGTGCCACAGAGTTTCCAATAATACCGCTCTTTTTCTATTTGTACTCTCTGTGAAAGATTGTTTCCTGTCTTGTCTCCTCTACAGTGTAGTAAGTCGTGCGGATCGGGTCGGCGACAACGAGCCTTGAAGTGCGTTGACCACAACCAGCGGGAGGTCCACGAGATGTACTGCGTGAACCAGATCAGACCCCCAGAAATAGAAAGCTGCAACACCCACGCTTGCGAATTCATCTGGATTACAGGGGAATGGACTGAGGTGAGAGTCAAACAAGCAGACATCTAGATCATTTTTTTGTCTTCAGGTCTTAATTGTAAAAGTTGTGTTTGAGTTAAATTGGTAATGCTTTGCTCTTCAGAACGAGCATGCAAATCACCACCTTTCAGTCCAATGACGCGCACATGATGGAAAGTACGCTGTTCTCTTTTTTCATGCCGGTGATTTATGCTATCCTCCAGTGCTCAGCCAGCTGTGGCCAGGGCTACCGCCAGCGTCTGATCTCATGCAGTGAGGTGCATGTGGAGAATGACAACTATGAGTATGGCCATCAGTCTTTGTCCAACTGCCCTGGGACCCCTCCTGAGAGCTACATGCCTTGTAATCTGGGCCCGTGCCCTCTGCTGCAAGAGTGGAGGGTTGGAATCTGGGGACCGGTGAGTGAGTCTGGACTGCCTAAATGAGATATAGCGATTTATCAGTATATCAAAGGCAGATTGATGTCAATCCTAAATGCTTGATAAAATGGACTGTTTTTCACCTCGCCAGGCATGACTATTGACTTTAAATTTTATATATATATATATATATACATAATTATTTTGGATTAATATAATTAATCCAAAATATATTTACTCTTTTTTTAGTGATGATTCATGGCTTTCTTTGACATTAAAACAGTAGCAGTTGGCTGATTGTATGTGAAAAATCTTGTCTTCAACTAGTGTTTCAGCATTGAGCTTAAACCCTGGTCGAATGAATCGTGTCCATTTTTTAAAAAAAGTGACACTTTGAAGACAGAATGTCATGTTTCGGCTGTGTGCAGGCAGGAGAAGGACCCAAACGCAAAGCTCACCACGCAGGAATTAAACTCAAAAAGCTGCTTTATTGCAGAATGGCACAAAAAATAACAAAATTAAACTGGGACATGGATAAACTGACACATAGGGAAACACAGCCATGAGGGAGACTACAACACTGACAAAGAGAAACACAGGGCTTAAATACACTGAGGGATAACGAGGGAATGAGACAAAGAAGGAGAGCACAGCTGGGAGTAATCAGGCTGGACGAGACAAGGGAAGCAAAACTAGAAACGCTGACATGAGACACGGACCTTCAAAGTAAAACAGGAAACACACTGACTGAACTCTAAACATGTAAACTTAACAGCAACTGGGGAGACAGAACATAGGAACCTGAAACATGGGACAGAAAGGCACAGTAGACACAACGTGGACATAACAACGCCACAGGGAAAGAGTAAGACAAAACACAGAACCTCTTAGAAAATAAAATAGGAAACCTAATGAAACGTAGACATGACTGCATGAACTTGACAACATAACAGACATGAAACACATGAAGGGCAAGGGAGACTTAACAGGGACACAAGGGGACTCTAATAACAAATGAACTAGAAAACCTAATGAGCTTAACCATATACTATAAACATCAAAATAAACTAAAACTCAAAACGCTAGGTCATAAGACCCAGGATCGTGACACAGAATTTCTGACAGACTTTCACCTGCAAGAATTACCTTCGGACTGTTATGATAAGTTGCTTCTTTTCAGTGTTCAGTGACTTGTGGAGATGGAGTGACGGCGAGGACGGTGCAGTGTGTATCAGCCGGTGGTCAGAAAAGCGACGGGTGTTCCCCAGATGTAATGCCAGAAGCCAAAAAGGTCTGCAGGAATCCAAACTGTGAGTGCTGAGATAAAACTCTTTTCTTTTAACAAAGGTCAAGACTACTAGGATTAGACAAAATCCAAGGAATGGCTCAACACGACCTAGTCATTTCAGAAATCTGGCCTTTAGTGAAATATTTATGAGCCGAAGCAAACATCAAAGATTTACTGTTTAGCCTGTTTGCTTCCCCACGGTACCGTGGGACATCAAAGTGTGAGGGGTGTTTCATTTTCTTTGGTTCGATAAAGAGATTTGCCCCACTTGATGTGACTGCCAACATTTGCACATTTGTGCACCGTGCGAGCCCGTATCCCCACAGAATATTTATTTATTTCTTCTTGTGTTTCTCCAAGGCCGTTTGCCTTCTAGCTGTCAAGAGATCCAGACCATGAATGGCCCCATGCCAGACAGTGAGCATTTTCTCAGCATACAAGGCAAAACATTCAAGGTAAGATAATATCAGCTTATTACACCACAACTGCTCAAAGCACAGTGTGAGGCCACAACTGGTTTGATTAATAATGGGGAAAACGCAGCTGAAAAGTAGGTTGCTCTTGAAATATTTCTAATATCTTACCCGTTATTTTATGTTTTTTTATGTTAATTATTCCGTTTCCTCTATCCAAACTAAATAATTCAGACCCTGTCCGTACAGGGATTTTTGTGGATTCTCCAAATCTTTTAGAATATCATGTACCAAACAAATCCCTTAAAGTGCAACGAATCAGTAGATAAAATGATGATACTGGCACAACTCAGGACTTTATTTCTTGCTTGCTAACATATAAAATAGGAAGTGACAAACTATTTAAAACATTTTTGCTTGTTCAAATGAAAGGACACATAATCGGTGAGCATTTCACCAAACAGAAAAGATTTTTCTTTGATTATTAAGCTTTACGTAGTGAAGGTGCTCACACACAGTAAAATATACAAGGCTGCGAGCTCCTTAACCAGCGCAGTGCCCCAGAGCCCACGCAAATTATCCTGAAGGTCTTCCCTCCTGAGTTAGCTCTCCGTGTGTGTGAGAGAGCTCAAGGTCCCAGCCTTGTGCTGCTTAGGAAGGCCCAGATGATTTGTAAGTGTGTGGCTGCCTGTGCTCATAAGTCCTACGTGACGATGCTGCCTGAACCTCTCTGCCCCACCTCTACTTCTGCACCTGAGCAGAAACCCCCCACCACCACACCCATATATGCATATCCGTCTGCTCCACATCCCCCCAGTTGTGTTTGTCAGTGCATCTCTCTCTGTTGGCTGTGTTTATCAGTGTAGTTTTGACTCCGTCAAGAACAGTTTGAAGCCAGGTTATGGTGCATCTCGTCTAGTCATCCTGATAACGCTCGCACTCAGCTCACAGCCAAAATCTCCACTCATATTGTCAGTCGCCTGCACTGTGTCCTCTGCCCCAGCGTCATGAAAAAGGAGCCTCCCAAACAGTTTGGTTTGGTCATTGTGTTTTACAGAAGACAAAGATCTTAAAAAAGCTTTATATACCAAATATATACACCTTTATATTAGTTAAATGACGGTGTTCCAGCATGTCTTGAGGAGAGATCCTACTGGGAAAAGTTTCTGTCATATTATGTATATTAAGATGGACTTGGCTCCCAGGTGTGGAAAGTGAAGCCAGAGCAAAAGTGCATCAAACCTGCTTTCTGCTTATTTTCCTTGAGTGGAAGCTAAGAAGGTCCGATTTGAGGATCAAAGAATGCTCCTCTACACTGCTCACATACACTGCTCACATCTTTGATCTCCTCACGTGCACACTTAACTGTGCCGGCTGCTTAAAATCAATTCTCACTAAAATCTTTAGGTACTTTTCGGACACTGAGGCTTTGTATATGAGGTTGCAAATAGATGTAGTACTTTTTATGTAACAGGAAATCTGTCTTTTTGTCTGACCATTACATACTATCATTTGCCAAAATATCCACAAGCTCTTGCAGGATTTAGGGGGTTTTAATTGTTCATTTTAACATTTCTCTTCTTGTCATTTTTTTTTTCAACTCCTTACGAGTGTTATTTTTATTTCTTTCCTCTCCTCTGCACCTTGTTTGTACTTTGACAAATCTTCCTGTATCTTCCTATCACCTCTATGCCTTTCCCTTTGCCCCACCTCTGGTCTCCCTCCTTTACTTACCCTCTTGCTCCTCTGCTGCTTTTTCTTCCTCCTCAGGTCTTCTGTGCTGGAATGCAGACAGAGGCTCCGCGGGAGTACATCACCTTGGCGACGGGTGAAGGGGAGAATTTTTCGGAGATCTTTGGCTTCAGGTAAACAGGAGGATAACAATAAAAACAGCCATTTTCATTACAAAAACTCCACCTGACTCCTGGCAGTGTTATGTTCTCTGTAAATGAAGAAATTCCATGGAAGTGTAAAGTTAAGCTAAGGTATCTGGCAAACGTGTGTTTTCCCAGGCTCAATGACCCCACCCAGTGTCCAGCCAATGGCTCTAGAAGAGAAGATTGTGACTGTCGAAGAGACTACAGTGCCGCTGGCATCACCACCTTCTCCAAAGTCCGCCTGGACCTCAGCAAGATGAACATCATCAGTAAGTTGCCCACAGTCTCACAGCATCCTGTGCAAAATGTTAACTCCACATTACTTCAAAATGAGAACTTCCTTTGGCATTTAATTATGTTCATGCTCACGAGGGTTAATGGGCTCAAGATGTCTTTAAGGTCCATTTAAGGAACACATAATTACAAGGCTTGAGGGGATTAAATGAAACTGCTCTAACTAGATGGAATTATACTGATATGAGTTTGGCTCAGCCTGAAACGCAGGCTGGATTTATAGGTAAATAGCATAAGATTTGCTCACCATGGCAGATGCAAGTCACGATTATTAAGGTTCATTCGAGCTACTATAGCGACTAATGCCTAGAGAGACCTTTTACGAGATCACTTTGTTGCTTTATCTTGATCTATAGCTACAGACTGGCAGTTTGCGTTTACCCACCAAGGCAAGAGTGTTCCATTTGGTACAGCTGGAGACTGCTACAGTGCCGTTCCTTGTCCGCAGGTGAGGATGATGACATCTATTATAATTATTTTGCTTTTCATATCAAGAAAAGCCAAACTGTGGCAAAAAATAGATAAATAAAATGTCAAATAAACTGCTCAGCTGACCAAGGACTGCTTTTCTTATAATCTAATATCTAATCTATATGATAAGTTGTCTTTTATGTAAATAATACAATTCATTTGCAGTCAAATATATATGTTGTGCTTCTTTATTTTTCTGTAGCTCACTGCACATCAGGCACTTAAAGGTCTCTGTATTACTTTCATTTCTGTCCTTTCTCCATCCATCTGTCCTTTTAGGGCCGCTTTAAGATCAACCTGTCAGGAACAGGGCTCAGGCTAGCTGACGACACCTCTTGGATGTCCCAGGGCACCTTTGTAGTGAAGACGATAAAAAAATCACAGGTAAAACATCACATACATGCCCAGAGGATTAATTCATATACTTGCTTTGTGTTTGCACAGGCTGCAGATTAAGCAGACATAGCTACAAAGGAGGTTCGGTGTTCAGAGCTCCTTGCTGAAAGAGAACCTTTATTGGGCAGCTGCTCTCTCTCAAGTGCCCCCTACAACCACCCTCCACTTTTTGAAATGGAGATCAGGCTGGAGAGTGCTTTTTGGCAGGGCAAAAATAGGAGGAAGTAGAGATGCCAACAAGTGTTCGGAGTCTGACATCCAAAGCCAGCTGGCCCTCCTTTGGGCACTCCAGGCAGTTTAGATAAAGCCTTGTTGGGACAGCGGGATGAAGACAACACTCCAGTGAAAATCAGACAAAGCGCTTACTAGGCGCTCTGGCTTTCATGTCATGGGATAGTGAATTTGGAGCACTCTTCTAATGCAGTTTCCAATTTGCTTCTAGATGTTTGCATGAAACTACTATTAAGTTGCCTGCTTCTGTTACCTATGCTAGTGAAATTCTATTAGCTCACATTTCTAGCTTGTTTCTAAGAGGCTGTTTGCCAACCTTTAGAAACAAACCTGCTTGGTGGGCCTCAGACATTGTGTGTCTTTTTAAAAAAAAACCCAAAAACAACACATTTCAGGGTGCATTTAAATTTACGCGTCAGGATCTTTTCTACAAAGATTCCTAAAATCATTGACAAGAAAAGCAAAACTTTAAAGAGAAGAATTCACTCAGCTTCTTTTGTACCTATCCTCAAATTCTTGAAACAGCAGATAGTCACAGTACCCATGTTATTATTCTCGTGTCCACAGGATGGCAGCAGAGTGTCAGGAATGTGTGGAGGCTATTGTGGTAAATGTATACCGTCCTCTGGTCACAGTCTGCCCATAACAGTGGAATGAACACAAAGCCATCAAACAGGTGAGGTAAACATGGATAACAATATGTAAATATGAAAAATTTTCTGTCAAAAAACAGAACTATAATCTGCTTTTGCGCTCACCGAATGCATTTTTTGATGTACTGCTACTCTGCAGGGTAATTGGCTTTCGTGGCTCATGTCTTCTATCTCTCTTTCTTTGATCTGCAGTGTTGTGTTCAGGTGCTCATTGTGTGAACATGTCCCTCCTTGGTGCTACAGCCAACTTTGAGTTCAAACCGTTCCAAACAACCTCTTTTCCCTCCTGTGTGTTTTTAGCGTAATTTAAAATGATGTAAATACTGTAAAGAGAAGGATAAAATTTATTATTTATTGTACTGTGCCATTTATTTTTTATACTGTAATGTAATTTAAGTGTTTTGTTTTCCAAAGCACCACACCGTGCATCAGGCAATAACACCACACAGTTGCCTTTTTGTGAGATTTTTACCAAAGTAATGCGCTTTGTATTTTGGCATTTGCCTGTTTAACTTTTTAATACTGTCATTACGCCACAGTAATTCTGTTACAGCTATTTTTGTTGTAGTTGCTGTTGTTGGTGGGTAGTTTTTTTTAAAATAACTATTATTAAAGTTGTATTTAATCCAGTAATGTTATTGTGATGCTCACCAGACCTGTGGTTCTCATGCAGCGAGGTGTCTCCAAGCTATCGGCCTTTTTTTTTTATAGCTTCAGAGTTTGTAGACGCATGTGTAGATGGCCATTATGTTGGCCACTGAACGGAGGTGTTCATTTTCCTCCTTTTGTGTGATGAGATGACCTCTTGCAGTAAGTACATCAGACTCTATGTACAGCTACTTCAACTTTTTTCTACACCCTGTCAAAGTCCAAATTTCGCCGCCTCAGCGAGATGTTGTTTGATTTTTGTCAAAATCATCAACAACTACTTCATCTATTAATTGTAGGTTTAGGTCATCAAGCACGTATGCAGGGAAGAGGAGAGTGCATCTTTCGAACTGAGTTACAGCCTCATCAAATGATGAGTACCAGGGTCAGGTGCAATACAGGTCAGGTGTTAGTGCCATGTATTTTTACCGCTATCCTGGAGATGCTGAAAGTTTAGTAAAGGTATAGGTTATAAAAATGGTTGAGTTAAATGGACCAAACATCAGATTCTCTGTGTTCCTGCATATCTCTCAAGTAGCGTGCAGTGGCTGGGGAGAGCCATTAGCTTTTAGATCTTACAAAACAAGCAGGTTATCTTATCTGGAGCAACTTGAAAGAATTTCATAAGAGAGAGAAGGGGGGGGGGAAGACTTCACCTCAGGCCTATAAAATCCTAGCAGTTATTCCGGAGATCCATATAATGTGATGGTCCATCCCTGGAGACACCCTTCAGACTGCTGAGCTCACAGGCCCTGCAGGCCCTGATTTCTGTCCAGATGCTGCTTGCAAACCATTACCTCCTGTACCTCACATTCTTTTATTCCATCTTTGTTTTGAAGAGTCTGTCCAAACTGTGCATACTCATCTGCTCCTGTTTAGATCAACCTGACTTGTTGTTCTGTGTGAAGATATCAGGGTACTTCTTATTTTGTGTAAAAAGTCTGGGTTTTGTATCTATGAAGCCACTGATGTGCAGTATTGTGAGCTGTCCTTGTATTCTGTTTGTTCTGTGTGGTACATCATGCAGCTACATCTGATTAAGAAGCCTTATTTGTGCATGTAAGCTGCTCCATATGGTGCTGTTTCAGTGCCTTATATAAAAATGTGCACATTCAGCCAATGCAGTTTTAATCTGCCGCCAAACAAGTACAAAAGACACAAGGAAGAAGATGTGTTGTGTCTTAATGAAGACCACAGCTGACAGGTGCTCTTCTCACTGCGAATGTCAGAATGCAGTTCTCAGGTGTCATAAAAGAAGGGATTCTTGTATTTAACTGTATTTATCTTATTATTATTTGTTGCATACCTGCTGCATTTTTATCAGACATATAAAAGTGTATTATTGTCTTCATATATATTCTTTGTTTTATATGCAAATATTTATTTTTTTCTTTTCTTGTGAATGTACATAAGCCTCGATCATAAACGACTATGAATCACAGCACAGTATTGCCATAAAATGAAGCATCTCGCCAAGCGTTTGTTGTTTTATGAGTGCGTTTATTTATGTGTGTCATATTTGCATAAATTGTATAAGCACAGTTTGGTGGTGCCGCGTGAAAAGGATGATTTATGTATGAGAGCAGATGAAGCAAAGATTGGTGGGTAATAAAATGCCTGGGGTGCACTTGTCTGTCTGCTTTTTGCACTTATATATCATTTTCACTCCAGTTTGTCCTTCACGTGTCATCTGATTTTAATACCAGCCATAAAAAATAAAATAAAAAAATCATGGGAAGATGATAGTCTGGTTAATGTTTGCACCATAAAATTCTCGCTCCGTAGCACTTCTGATTTATATGGTAACACATTTTATGCCATCGTTGTAGCAGTCGGACTTTTAACCGGGCAAGCGTGGAAGCTAATCCAACCTCTGTCTGTCTTCATAATTGTGAATTATCAGGTCATTTACCAAGTGTCAGCACTGGTCCTCCAAAATAAATCTAATTCACCGATGAGGAGTTTTCAGCAGAAGGAAAATATGAATGTTTATAGTTGGCAGATCCCTAAACTGCAGTGCCAGTTTAGACTCACATCCAGTCATTGTCAGACATTTTCTGTCCATAACAAAATGAAACAAAATCTAAATTTTATAAGTAAATATTCTTCATTTCAAATGAGCACAGAGGAACTTGGCCTCTTGAGCAGATGCACATCGGGCAATATAAACAGAAAGAGTCTGGTTCTTTATTTCTAGGAAAAACTGTAAAACTAATGAATACAGTTAAAGTTCAGAGTCTCCAGAGCCATCCAGTGGACTGGATTCTAGTCTTTGTCAGTCTCGTTCTGTCCCCCGGGCCTTATGTTTAACACTGTCTAAACCAGGTCCACAAAGCTCAGTTCCATGTGGAAAGCTGCACATAAAATAGTTGCTTGATTGTATTCAGCAGACAGTCATCCTGTACGTACGTAACCTGATATTAATATTAAATGGAGCAAGGAATGAAGTGCCAACTGTGTGGAGGCATGAGTATGCAGCACTGACCACCTTGCACCAGCCTCCGTGTTCTAGTTTTTCTTACTGTTTGTGTTGGTATTCCCAGGTGAGCCATAGCAACAGGAGCTGGCCAGTCACTCTGAGGCTGACTCTTCAAATGTCTGTCAGCAGGCTGAGTGAAATGCTGCTTCAGAGCAGCTGTTTAGCAGGAGATGGGGAAAAGTGTGAAAAGGAAAGAGAGAGAAGTCAGTTTGGTGGAGAGAGGAGCTCTCAGCAGCTCCACAAGGCTTGTCTAAACTTAACTACGTGATTCAGGTGTAGATGTGCAAACAGCCCTGGGGTCAGTTGGAGAACTCTGTGTTTCCGCTTTTTAAAAAAGTCTAACAGCGTTGCTATCATGACTGCAGCATGTCAGCAGGTCTCCGTTGCATCAGATATTCCAGAAAAGGAAAGAAAACACTTACGGAGAAGCCTTCTCTCCTCGGCAGATTTAGACAAATGAAATCCTGCTCCGAGTTTCATCACTCCTAAAAGCCAGGATGAATTTCTCAGGTATGGTAAAAATGCATTTAACATAAAGATTTAAAAAAAAAAAAAAACAAGACATGTTTAGCTGGAAGACTGGATCTGCCACTGTTTCCAGGTTTTCATCCAAGATGTCTTATCTGATTAAATGACTGGATTTTACAATGACACACTAATACACTTTTAATCTTTACAGCCTTTATTTGATATAATTTCTTATTAACATCTACTCAGACTCCAGCAGCGTGTTATCTCAGGCTGAATACAAGTTCTTGTTATTTTTCTTCTTATCTCCAGGTTCAGTGATCCACAGCACTCATCAGGTATGTTTCCCTTGAAGAATGAGCACTTTTATCGCTGACTGAAGAAAACCACAGAGGTGCTAGAGGTTTCTCTTTCCTCTAAAATGCCTTTTGATTAGTCTGCAAGTGCGTGACCAAGATAGTTAGGGTTAGGTGGAGACAGAGAACGGGCAATATTTGATACAAGTGTTCCAACAATAAGTCCGCAAACTGACACAGTATATATCAGATTTTTCCACTGTTGGGGAAATGAATAAACGAACATTTACACATTTACATACTCATACTGCGATCAGTCTGTGTAGCCTCCATATTTTCATATGACTGTTTTTTGCACCCTTGTCTCACAGACCTTCCCACAAGGATTATATGTGTGATCTAAGCTGCTGTATTAGACTTTCTCAGAACCTTTGAACGGCATTTCCAAAAGCTTGCGAACAATGACTCAAAATCAGCCCTGTCAGACTTCTGTAGGTCAAAGGTTCACAGGCTACATGGTGAAAAAATATGAGCAAAAATGGACCTAATTAGAAGATCTGAGCGTGTGGCAGCAGCAGTTCACTGTATAAAAAAAACTCACTTTACCCTGTTTAGCATGCAACCAAAAAAGGAGCTTTTCTTGACTGCCACCTAGTTCTTGCATTGCTCCTGGAAATAGCATGAAAGCTGTTTTTGATTCTGCCAAGCTTGTTTAGACTCTTAACCTGAGAGTTAATGAGGGGAATTTTAAAGTCATGAGTCCCCAGGGTCAGCTTCCCTCACCATCATTATCATCATCATTCCTAAAGGTAATCTGGGCTGACTTTGAACTGAGGCTTAGTAGTAAGCCTGAGGCCCGACATGCACGCACAAATAATTTGGATACCCAGATACACTGGCGTTATGTGTTACACTTTTTCCTCAATTGCCTTGCCACATTTTTTGAAACATTATCAAAGCACTTGAAAATGCATTTTCAATAGAAAAATAGAATAGATCTACTATGTATAATAATATCCATCCATCCATCCATTTGCTCCCGCCTATCCTTTTCAGGGTTGCGGGGAGCGCTGGAGCCTATCCCAGCTTGTACAATAATATACTACAGTAAAAAAAAATTATGATTAAAATGAAGAAAACAAAACTGCCTAGGTGTTCTTCTACAGATTACATTGTTTTGTAATCTAATCCATTTTACATCTACTGTTCTGCATTGTTACTGTAGTTGGAATATGTTCCTTGCAGTTTCTTGCCTGTTCCCCTTCCTTTGAATTCCTATTACTATACTGCCACAGATGCTTTCTCTTTTTCTCTTCTGTCACCAAGTTATTTATCTGAGCAGGCTCCTGCATGTTCACAATTTATATTTGTTGCATGCAGTAAATATGTTTCAGAAAATGCTCAAAAATCTTGAGGTACTCCTCATTTCTTTTTCCTTCTTAGCAGCCAGGCTTTGTTTAATTTTATAGTGGTCATGACTAATAGTTCTCCTTCTTTTTCACTCATTTTCAGTGCTTATTTTCAAAATAAGTTTTTTTTTTTTAATCATTGAACAACTTAACACTGACCTAGGAATCATTCAAGCACAAAAAGGCACCTAACTCAAGGTAGGAACCAATGTTGTGTCATAACAGACAATTTGGCAAAGTGTGCATTTTTTAAATTGCATCTTTAAGTAATTTGTTGCTAGCAGCCACTCACAAATGGTCTGAGTGGAAAAATGGCTTAATGAACGGAAGCAGGGAGACAAAACTGGACAGAAAATCATTGGTAACAGGATTTATGGAGTGATAAATCCAAATCTGAAATTTTTGGTTTGAATCATCATCAATATATATGGAGTAGGTCAGGAGAGATGGACAGTGAGTGTCTACAGCTTTCTATAAAACATGGTGGAGGCTTTTTCATGGTTTGGGAATCTTGTCAAAAATGATGGACGTTTGAATACAGAAAGGTAGCTTCAATATTTGATCCACCATGCAATGCCATCTGCAAAATGTCTGCATGCATGGCCAGCGTTCAGCATGCCATTGTTCCCAAACACCGCCAATGCAGAAAAAACTTACCTGGATAGGAAAACACAATGGAACAGTCGGTGAGTGGCCTCCCCAGAGCTCAGATCTAAACATTACTGAAGCAGTTTGAGATCATCTTGATGGAGAATATAACAAAAGGCAGCCAACATGCAAAGAAGAGCTTTGAATATCCTTCAAGACATCTGGAGAACTATTCCTGAAGAATACTTCAGGAAATTACAAGAGAATCAGAATTCTACAAACTCAATGCATATTTGCAGATGTTTCAATGAATCATTGCACTCATTTCCCATTTTCCTGATGCAATATAAAGAAATGAAAGATGGCTAAAGGCCTTTGCACTCTACTGTATGCAACAATGAAGAATCACAATCAAAGAATCACACATTTTCTTCCCCATGTGCTCAGGCAACAAAACACTGAAGAATTTCGTGTAGCTAAAAGGTCAATCAAATGATGAACCCGAGCAAAGGTGAGCTAACCTGAATCTGGAAAGGTAATTGTCTGTTTTGTGAGCAAATGTGGATTCATTTTCCTGTTTCTCTGTTATTCTTTCACACTGCCATCGTTTGACTATTGATGCTTTTTGCCTTCATCCATTGCTACATCTGATTATCTCAAGGTTGTGATTCTGTCCTTAGACAAGCAGACATCTCCCAGTTTGTCTGTCTGCTCCTTGTTTCATCCTCTTTAAAGGAAACAACACCTGCAGGGTTGTCTGTCTTCGTTCTTATCAGCCAAAACCCAATCTGACAAGAGACGCTTTTTCAAACAGTCTAAACAGATGTCGAAATTCAGCCTCCTTTTCTTAAGCTGTGCACAGCAGCAGTACGACTGCAAGTCTCTAAACTGACCGTGGAGTTGTATTAGTCAGCAGTGACATTTGTGCAATCTTACCACTTCATTTAAAAAAGAAAAAAAAGAAAAGAAAAAGGAACCCCATTACGTCTAATATAAACGACCAAAACGGTGCACAGCAACCATCACACATTACTGTTGCATCCCTGAACTTTAAGTTGGCTGTCAGAGCAGCATAAAAGCTGCCTGTGAGTCAGATCAGTCTTACACTGATGTTAAAAAGCCTTTTCTCTGGTGATAAATGGAGGGCGATTGTTGGAGAGTCAACGCTGTCAGACCAAAGAGAGGAAGGCACGGAGGAGAGCTCAGTGCAGGTTTGTGGTAAAGTAAAAGAAAGATTGCATTATTTTCTCGCTTTTTTCTTTTTCCGTTTTGTACCAAAGTGCTATCATTAATTCATTCTAATAGAGGAAAAACAAGAAACAGGAACATGTATTTCCTCAGTGATAATTCTGTTATTTGTACCCATCCACTGTAATAAGTGGACATCTCTCTCTCTCTTTTAAAAATATGTGACTTTTAAAACTTGCTCAACTTTCAGCCCAAGTTTGCTGTTAGCTTTTAAGTAAAACACAGCAAATTAATTAATTAATCACCACTTTCAACAAAATTTTGTAATAACCTGTTTTCTTTATTTCTTTTTTTTGTCCAATAGAAGAAGAAGAAAACCCACACTGACAGATTTCCATTGGCTGTGGATAAACAGGGTGGAGCTGTTACCCGGAACAGCGAGGCTTCATTCATTAATGAAGGAGGTTAATAGGGCAGGACAGCCGCCAGCGCTCTGCGCACTTTTAGACAAATCTTGACAGGTTTTTTTTTTTTTTTAATTATTCTTGTTATTGTTATTTTTAATCCCGAGTTTTCTCTGTGCTCAGTTTGTCTCTATAGCGCACGCCTGTACATCTGCTCTTCTGGGTTCAAGCGGTCATGTTCAGTCGCAGCTCCAAGAGAAGAGATCCCAGCAGATCGGTAAGTTGGCAGGATAAAGTTAGTAGAGGTTTGATGGTTTCCATAGCGCTGCTTCAGCTCCCACTGCACGCGGTATGCTCGTGTTTGTTGTGTGGTTTTCTTCTCTGTATCTGCTCTGCCCTGTTGCTAAGGAGATCCAGTATAATCTGAGCTGTCGAGATATGTAACTCAAGATGTGACACAACAGCACAGTCAGCATGATGATGTTTTCTGTTGCGCACAGTTGCTTTCTGAGCGAATTCTGAAGCGCACACACATATTTCCATTACAAATACCCCCCATGTGTTTTTAAGTCATATTAGGGACGTCATTTAAAATAGTGTTACACTGTAAAAATGCAATGCGTTCAATGCGTTAAATAGTCTAAATTACCAGCTAATTAACGACAGTCGTTTAAAGCCCCATGCAGTGAGGAGTTTGGGGGACCTGCTATTGTGACCTGTGTTTCTTTCTATAGAACCCTGCAGATGAGACTCAGAGAGGACAGCCCTGTGTCAGCTGTGGAGAGCAGTGTCCTGGCTTTGCCCTGCACAAATGGAGGTACAGCACTTGTTCACCCAGATGGGTGAGCAATCCATATCACACCAGTGATGGGGGAAGGTCCAATGTTTCTTTTGTTTTTTACATCTTTACAAGTCACTGAATTCATTCATTGAAAAGGGTTAAAGCGAGAGTCATTTGCCGTGCTCCTGCACCCAGTTTGGCAAAGCAGCCGTTCTTAACACTGTGATTTCTTCTTCAAGAACTCTTCCAAACTCTTGGGCTGTTGAATAGAGTCAGCCATGCATCATACTGTGAGGAAACAATTGTTGTGCCCCTGTGTGCTCCAGGATAATAGTTTTACAGTAGAGACCATTCATGCAGCAGGAAGGATTCAAGCCTGCTGCTTCTGCAGTCACGCTGTCACAACTGTGAGGGTATAAATGTGCTTATGCTGCGAAACAAACTGCATATTGTTGGAAGACGTAATCCTGCTGTGGAGTACGGGAGGATTGGGTTAGAGTGTGAATGCCGGTGACTGTGCTTGTGCAACTGTGGAGATGCTGTGAGCATTGGAAAAGAATAGGCTGCCTGACCCCACCTCCTAGTAAGGCTTACATGGAGAAGAGAAGTTCCAAGATATAAGTTCAGTAACACTGAGAAGTTTGTGTTTTTACACCTGTGCAGCCTATAAAGTATGACCTTGTTCTGCAGCATGTTAGAACTATTTTAGTACCATTTTTCTCACAGATGTAGAACGCATCAAAAAGACGTTATAACTCACCGCAGTGTTTTGGTAAAACAAAAGTCAGCTGGGTCGGAGACATTTCATTCAGAGAGCGTGGATTTATGAAGTGTTTTGTCTGTTTGATAGGAATCCACAATAGGCTGGGAGTTTCTGAGCCATAAAGACCATCAAGTCTCCTTTGCCGGTAACTATACAGAGGCAACGGCAGCCTCAGGAATGCAGCCTTTAATTGCTCGTCTGTGCAGTCCCACAATAAAAAGTCAACCCACTCCCCACCCTCTAGCCCCACCAAGCTGGAATAAAAAGTCAGTGGACACAGACTGCCTGCAGGAACACGACTGTGTGCTGAGGCAAAAGGCTGTTTTATTGCTCCAGCAAGTCTTTGTGTCTGAGGCTAAACAGAGAAAAAGACAGGGTAACTTCTTAAGGAATGTCCTACTTCCATACCAGGCCAAACTTAATGGGTTTTCATGCTTAAAAAACATTATTATCCTTTTTTTAAGGCGTAGTTGTAATGTTTTGCAATGCAGTGGACTTAAAGTGACCCTTGGGTCAGAGATAGGAATGAGAAGGGGGGAAATGTGTGCGTGCATGTGTGCACACTTACTGTGTGCTCTGGTCACAGTAGCTGTTTGACAAAAACAACACACATTTGTAATAGATTATGTGGTAATATCCACCCTACTGGATGATCTGCCGTGACATTTTGGTTCATATATCCATGTATGCTGAAGGTTGACGCTTTGCTGATGGACTCAACTTAAAACACTGTTGTACTACTCTTAGTCTTTTCTTTAAGCTGAATTTAAATTTGATGACGAGCTTGATTTCCTATCTGGGATAATTTAGGATTAGTCTTGGGAGTTATTGGGATTTCAGGTGGTTGCTCTCTTTGTGTTGCTGCCAAATTTCTTAATATAAATTTAAAACGCTGATAAATTTATGTAATTGAAAAGAGAATTTCAGCATTGACATTTTCTTTGCCATTTAATCCTCTAAATGTAATGTGTATGTGTTAGTCCGTAGGAAAATTACTCCTCTGCATTTAACCCATTCACCCAGTGAGGGGAGCAGTGTGTAGGGACGGTACCTTGCTCAGGGGTACCTCAGGGTATCCATTCAGTGGAGTCGAACCCCCGACCTTCTGATCATGGGGCAACCACTCTACCTACTGAGCTATCCCTGCCCTTATATTGTCTATCATTGTGTATTATATTGTCTATCCCTTGTTCTTATATTGTGTTATTTGCCATTTGATAAAGTAGCAAAAAATACCATTCTAAATCTGAGGGTAAATGCCCCCTCTGATTATTATCTTTCCCAAATACAGTCTGAAATATTGGGATATGTTTTTTATAAGAATATTAAGAGGAGTAGAATAGGAGGGATCATGGCTGAATGTCCTGTTAAAAATTTGAATGGAGTAAGGGGTCTGGTTAAATCTCTGACATTTCCACATTTTTATAGAAATTAGCTAATCGTGCTAAAGTGAGGAGACAATCCCTTTGAGAATATGCTATAGCTGTTGTTTTACTCAAATGCGATCATAATAATTATTACTGATAAATCCTTCATTTATCTCGCTGAGATTGAGAGCTCTTTTTCTGGAGAGACCTGTGTACAAAAATAAAAACATGGACAGACCAAAGTAAACCAAATGGTTCCGGTCTGCTTAATGTTAAAGGTTCAGTGGAAGGTCCAGGACATCTAAACGTCTTTTGGGATCTTTGAAGTTGCTGTCCTGATGTGGATACAAAATGGACACATGAAAGAGTTTCGGTTTGCTGGCTGCTTGTGTGTTAGTGTCCATGTGTAACAGAGTAAGCCAAGTTGGCTGCTCTGGGTAGGTTAGTGATAGGAGCGGATTCTCTTCGCTCAACATGTTCCTGCTAAATATTTAATACTTGCCTTTGGCTTGATTGATTTTCTTTGTACTAATGAGACTCATTACCAGCCTTATTAACATTAACCCTGAATGTGAACGTTGCTGTCTGACCCGCCGGATCACATGACTCTTCTGCATGACACCAGTGTGTTTTCACACCTGAAAAGTTACTGTCGCTTAACCTGTTTTTAACCTGTTTTTGAAGCCTTGAGTCAGTCCAGGCATGAATCAGACTGCAAATCCAATGGGATCTTGCCATTAGCAGTTTTTCATTTCCTCCAGCAGCACAACATAAAACTTAATTTAAGGCAGTAGGTTTAGTTCAGGTTTTGCCAGAGCTGACTGGCGCTGGACAAAGCCTGCCCTTGTGTGCAGCGACGCTTTGGCTGAAACTTCAGCTGGCTAAAAGCAGTACTGAGCAGATAAAGAGAGAAGCAGAAAAGGACAGAGGAAGGAGGAGAGATGATGTTTGCAGGAGAATAAGAGGGATCACGGTTGAGTTTTAACCCGGCCCTGAATGGCTTGCTGACGTCTGTCCCCTCGGTAACCTGGTGTGATCTGCATAACACAGGCTGGGCCCCTCAATTCACTGTGTTAACAAGACGATCTGGCAAATAAAACTGTCAGGGTGCCCGGCCATTTGAATGGGTTCTGGCTGTTGCAGCACTGAAGAAGACTCAGTTTTAGGTGAGGGGGAAGGGAGAAGGAAGCCAGCGGTGGCCGGTGCCAGATAATGGAAACTTTAGATTTATCACCAAAGCTGTGTCAGTGTATTGGCATGTAGATGGTAAGCATCTTTGCTTGATAGTTTCCAGGGATGAAAACATTCCCTGACCTGCTGTGTTTTCTCCTTTTCAGGGCTTGTTTGGATGCAGAATGCGTCAGCAGCGTCTCCTAATAGCATTCATATGGGTCAGGAAGCGAAATACTTTACTAATAAACTTGGCTTTTTAATGTGTGAATGGCATGTTTTGTTTCTGCCCTTTGGCGGTTTATTTTGAAGGGGTTTTATTTTGACAAACCTGCAGGAACTTTGGTTCTATGCCTGATGTTTACAGATAATGCAAGCCTAGGGAGCTTTGACTCCGTGATATCAATCATAGTTTGACCTTTAGGTTTTCGGACGGTCTCGGGCTAAAGTCAACCCTTCCTATTTCTCTGCTTTCATTAACTGCTGGCTTTGTCCCTCCCTCCTTTCCCCCTGCCATTTCTCCTCATATTCCTCTTTATCCGAATCACCCCATAATTGACTGTAACAGGCTGGTCTAGATGGGGATTACGTATGTTGGTCACGTAAATGAGGATGGCCTACGCATGTCGCCGGCTGATTTCCTGCAGGGCTGGTGGTTGCCTGTTGAATTCCAATGATATCCTTGAATCAAAATTGAACAGCCAGGCTGAGATTATAGACTTGAGCAAAATTCCTGTACTATGCCTTCTCTTCTGCATTTGGGAATTTTAATGATAAGCATGGGTAAAGGGATATTTGTTTGAAACAAGCACACGATTCTAACATATTCCCTGCTTTCTAATACTGATTGTGCACATTGTTGCAGAAAATACACGAACACGTTTATTGCTTCTTTTTCCCGACACAATAGTATCGACTGATCTCATCCACTGTGATGGACTGGCATTATACTGGATTTCTTCTTTTTTTCCTTTTGGTTTGGGACTCATTTGTAGAATCTGTGAGGACGGAGCCTCACATCTGGTTTAGATGCAGCTTGTGGTGCATTCACCAACAGATCAATTTGATCCCTAAGAGAAGGATGGGTGTAGGTCACAACAGCAGGCGGCGTCATATCATCCACCAGGTGGGTTCTGGAAGTGTAACAGGACCCCCTGAGAGGTGTTGGGTTTCTAAACTCTGTGCTTGCGTAATTGGCTTTTGTAATTCTCTATCATTAGAGCTGTAGTTGTTTACTGACAGACTACGCACAAGTAAAAGTAGATTCAGTGATTAAAAAACTGTGTGCCTTCAGTTTACATTATTCACATGCCAAGTTTCAAATAGTTTAATATAACATATTATATAATCACTGTGTGTGTGTCTGTGTGTGGGGGGATGTAAGAAATGTCATATAACACAATTTATTAACAATTGTAAAATGGTTTTAAATTTCAACATTCTTAAAAAGCAAAACTGTAAAGACCAGTATATTCATATACTACATATCAATATGATCTAAAAAGCATTTTTTAAAAAAAAAAATTGTTTTCTTGTTTATGTGTTGAAAATAAACTGACCAGCAGGGGGCAAACATGTCTAATAGACACTGAACTGTATTAACCACTTTGTTTACTGGTTGATTGGCTCCATTGTCTTTTAATTCATGCCGTCAGCTTGTTAATTCTTTTCAAAAGGATTCCAAATTCTTAACAGTTCCCCATCTCTTCCTGAGGTATGACATTAACTCATTATGATAATTGCCATATACAAGTTTGGCTTTTGGCCCAACATCCTGATAAGCCTTCAGCTCTCTCTAGCTTTAACTTTTCCAACATTAACAAACATTGGTAACTCCCCTTGATTTACATTCTAGTCATGCTCATTCATCCTGACGTTCGCCCTGGTGGTGATCCATACCTTAAAGGCTTTGTGTGTTGAGCTGCCTTTGAACTGTCATTGAGAATAAAGCCAGCAGGTCAACAAGTGTAACTGTCTGTCAGCTATGACTGTACAATATTTTGTACTAATCCAAGTTAGTGTGGATACCTACAGAATAAGTGGAAGGGGAATCCATGACAAACTTGCATTTGATCCTGTGGCAACCTTTGATATATGTTCATTTAGTGTAACTTAAACTGAAAAAGGGGGAGACACTAAAGTCATCAGGACTGACTTTATGCATATCTCTATTCAGACTGTCTTAACCCTCCCTGCAGCCTTGTACCCATCCCTATTGCACCCATTCCTACAGCAAACATGACTAAGAACTGAAATAAATAAAAAGCTCCTGGAGACTGCAAATAGTTTCTTGATTCGTCTTTTAAAGGACTGATAAGTCATTGAAGCCGCAAAACAAATTCTTTGACTATCAGTTCATCAGTAAACTGATTTCTCAGTTCAGGAATAGGTGGGTGGTTAGACTGACAGGGAAGGTGAGACTGGTGGAAAATGAAAGATTGACAGTAGTATAATGTCACCTTGTTCTGCCTCTAAAATGAAATGCAAGGGTAATTAGCTTATACTTACCCCAGTCAATAGTTTCCATTGCTTGTTTCCTGCTCATACACCTGTAGTCATTCTGTCTCATAGTGCCACTTATCACTGCTTCACCTCAGCTCATTAACCCTTCATCTTGTGGCCTCCTCTCTCAGTCCTGGCATCCTTCCATTCATGCATCTCCTCATCTCTGCAGTTTAAAGACTGCCAGACCGCTGCGGAGGTTTACACAGTGCTCCACTTCAAAGCCTTCTTTGATTCTCTCCTCTTGTTTTATCCACCCCCCCATCCTCAGTTCTCACCGTCTAGCCACCTGTTCTCATTCAGGCTGGGTGTGGAAGGGAAAAGCCTTAAGGAGCTGTGCTAACACCACAATTTGAACACACAATCCTACAGGCATTTCTTGTCTTTGGAATACTTCCTCAGCTGTGGTGATTTGGAGGGGATAAAATGTTCTTTGGTTTTGGGTTTTTTGGGGGTTTTTTGCAGCCAACAGAGGACAGCATTGTACAAGTGCAACATGGATTCATCCAAGTTGAAATCCTCATTGACTAATGTGTTAACTGGAATATCAGAGATGAGAGATTTTTCCATAATAGCAAAGCTTCACACCTGCCGCACTAGAAGACACTGGCGTGGTGTGGATCATTATTTTATTGGGGAAAACTCATAAGTTAGGAAAGGGTGACAGTTTCCTTTTGACATTCCCATTACTTTAATTACTTGTGCTGTTTTTTACAGACCCCCAAATCCCAGTGGAACACAAAGCCTTGTTTGTCTTAATTGCAAAACAGAAGCTTGATGACTCTGCATTGTTAAATTATTTGATTGGTTTATTGATTCAGCCAGCCCCCTCAATATTGGTTGGCTTAAGTGGCATGTGGACCTAAGAGAATTGAGTGTCATCTATTAGTCAAGAAAGGAACCGGATAACCTCTCTATCAAAAAGGACTGAGTTTGGACCATGTCGATGCGTCACTTTGACCAAGTTTGTTAGCTGAAAAAGGAAATTCTAACGTGTTGGATGAATTGCACACATCGCCACAGCTTTGACCCTTTATCTTCTATTCCTCCAAAGCCCCTTTCACTCTTCATCTTTGTCTCTTTTCCCTTCCCACGTCTGTCTCTGTGTGTAATTTGTCGTCATCTGAAGAGTGGGCGAGGTGTCGTCTTCGTTCTGCTTGCAGGTTTGCGTGAGTCAATGCTGAATCTAATAGGCATGCTGGATGAGCTGTAATGCTCTGCTACTGTTCTGCTGGTTCATGGACTTTGTCTGTTGTGTATCTGGCATTTTCTTAAGCCCATGTGTTTGTGTGTGCTCATAGAGCTGTGTGTGTGTGAGAGAGAGAGAGTATTAATAGCAGAGAGGCTCTTAAGTGAAGCCTATATTTCATGGATGAGAGAGTAGGCTGGCTCTCATTGCCAAACTGTACAGGTATCTATCAACTGATCTGAGTGCAGTCAGAATGGAGAGGGGGCAGAAAAAAGTCGAAGACAGCTCTGAGGCATGGCCAGCTACCTCTGATAAAGGCCAGAAGTAGCACTGCCTCACCAAAACATTAGAACTCACACACACCAGCAAATGGATAACATTTTATTTTTATGGCTGTGGTTGTAAATTTTGGGGGCATTTTGGTATTGAGAAAGTGTTTGGAAACATTCTGCTATAGCTGGCAGGTCCGTATTCATTCCTATGGTGTTTTAGTCAAAAACTGGTGTCAATAACTATATTTAAGAATCTGATGGTTATTTATTGATTATTCTTATTAGTTTTATTTATTTGTATGTGCTCTTTTTTTTAATAAGAACCTCAGTTGAGATATTTGGATCTGGATCATCTAGGATACTCTAGGATACTCTAGTACTACCTGGTCCATCAGATAGTACAAGAATAGCTCTGAGCTGTCAAGGCGTGGACTCCAAAGGTGCTTTGTTGTGTTTGCAGCAGATGCTTTAAGCTGAGGAATTTCCATGTTAGATTTGTTCAAGCACACTGCTGCTGGGTCACTGTGTGTCCCTGCTGCTGTTACTGTATAATAGACACAGTCAGTATTTGAGTGGCTGTAATTTTTTGGCTTGTTTGTTTTTGCAGTTGCCCAAAATTAGTTGTTAGTTATAGGGTGTATGTGAAAAAACTACATACACCCTATAATTCAGTAGCTTGTAGAAGCACCTTTAGCAGCGATAACACAAAGTGATCTTATTCTGTATGACTTTATCAATCTCACATTGTTGTGGAGAAACTTTGGCCCGATCTTCTTTATAATCTTGGTCATTGAGTTTTGCAGGAATTTGTTTATGCACAGCTCTCTTAAGGCGTCACCACAGCATTTCAGTCAGGTTGAGATCTGGAGTTTGACTGGGCAACTGCAAAACTTTAATTATTTTCTTTTTCAGCCTTTCTCTTTAACATATGCTGATGTGATTAGGATCATTGTCCTTTTGCATGACCCAAGTTCAGCTCAGTTTAAGCTGTCGAACAGACGCCCTCACATCTGACTCTTTTCTTTATACTTTGCAATCAACAAGGAACTTTTCTGTATACCAAAGAGCTTTTTTCTTAAATGCTTTGTGTTACTGTTTAGGTACAGAGTGGAGAGACATGATCTGGAAAAGGTAAATGGATAGGCTGATGATATGTGACAAATTACTCAGGTTGAATTTAAGTGCATTTCACTTGCATGGTACATGTTTTAGCCAGTTCAGACATGTGGATGTGAAGTAGCTTTACGTTCTCTTATAAGGCTGTGTGTTGCAAAAAAAACGGCGTGGGCGCTAACGAAAGACAAAGACATTGAATCACTTGGATTAAGATGGATAGAAATGAGAACTGGTAATGGAGACACCTGACAAAGTTATCTTTGTGATTTGATTGAGGCCATCATCACCCTTATTTTGCAAAATGGTTCCGTTTCTCTAGCTTAACCGCCAAGAGCTCTGCATATTTGAAGGTTAGACTCATTCTTTTTCTCTTCTCCAGCAATCTTTATCACTCATCTGACAGAGTTTATTTGTGCAGGTTGACCAGTTGCCAAGGCAATGATGAATGTGCTCTAAGTTTGCTGCTGCCTTGACAACAAGCCAGATAAGTTGTGTATTATCAGTAAGACAATAGGAGGACCAGTGAATATGGGCGGTAAGCAGACATGGGAGAAGGGAAAAAAAAAACCTGGAAATGAAGAGGCTAGTGTTGCTCATTTGACGTCAGACTTTTTGAGTGGGTTTAAAAAAAAAAGTTTCTTTTGATGTATGATCTTGGTCACAGTTGAATGAAATGTTAAGCAGCATGATCTGAAAACTGTTTCAAAAACCTCCCAAAGAAGAGCATGAAGAGTTTTCTGTTCTTTATTTTAATCAAATGTCAAATTTAGCTACAATGTGTTTGCAAAGATGAAAAGTCACTATGAAACTGGCCCCTCATTTTAAATGGTTACCTTAACTAAGTTATTTAAGGTTATCAGTATCAAGAACTTTTGCCAGTGACATTTGGTTAACTCCCTCACCATGAAACGTGGAACAGATGCATCAAAAGAATAAAAAGCAGACTTTTGTGGAGTGGTGTGGCCCCAAGAGTACTTGAGTTGTGGAGGTATTTGTATTATTTGAAAATCTTGTGAAACCAGAGAGCCAAGTAACTCACCAGCAATGTAGCCTTCCCTTGTAAAGTCCCTCTGCGATTTATTTCTCAACCTGATACTCTTGTAGTTGTGACCAGCACACAGATTCCAACAATTTTTGAATGTGATGTTGAAAGAGTTCAAATTAGCTTTGACTGTGCTTAGGATATCCAACACTGGAAACATGCATGGCCAAATAGGTTTTATAAAAATAAAAGCCAAATATGCACCTGCAAATGTGATCAGAAGTGCCCGCAGACTCACCTTTGACTCTCTCCATGAATAGTGTCGCGGTTTTAGTCTGTCCAGCGTATGCAAAGTATTGTGCTGTAACACTTAGACAGTCTGCACAGTCCCAACTGCCTTCTGTCACATAATAAAACCATGTTATCCTGTTAAGACTTGGCAGTGAATGTGACAGAGTGACTGCAAAGTCCAGAGGCGGAAAACAGAATGAGCTGATGTGCTGAATCAAAAGGCCGTTGTATGCATGTCAGAGGTCAGCTTTTAACCAGCAAATCCCCTTTTCTCTCATCTAATCCACCAAGCTGGGGTTTTCCCACACCACAGGGCACATCTCAGACCAACCAGAGTGCAGGCAGACAGGCACGATGGTGCCTGATAGCGTCCACAAGGCTCAGACCACATTATTTCCATCAAAGATCCTTGGCCTGCAGGTATGGAGGGACTGTGGGTCCAAATTTATTTGAGCAAGTGTTCAGATAAATTAAAGCATAGAAAACATGTCTCTTTGTTATAAAATGCACAACTACCGATTCATTTTTACTGTTGAACTTCCGTTATGGTCTGTCCAAAGGCTAGCGTGTCTTCGAAGATTGGCTCAGTACAGCATCCATGCCACAGATGGCACTGTAGTAAAAGTAGCTTGCTTGTTTCAGTAATGTACTGTAGACATGTTTTCTTTTTTCTTTCCAAAGTCCATTGAGACACTTTTCTAGCTGTGCAGAATCTCATGAGGTAAATTAACCCTCTGTAAAGTTGTGCATTACTCATTTTCTCCATTATGCATTGTTAAAGATTTTAAGAACATGTCATTAGCTTGAAACTGATAACAGCTGGCCACATCTCAGTTTCAACCATGCACTAGCTAGTTGCCTTCATTAAACATGTCTTACTATTGCAGCATTTACAGGGTCTAGATCAGACCTTTAATGCCAAAAGCTCAGCATTCTGGTTGGCAATTTAAATTTGAAAGTATTATCACACATTTCGAATATTGCAAACTGTCAAGTGATACTTGGAATAATGGCTACAAAGGCAAAGTTCCAAAAGAGTGTCTGTGTGTGTGTGTGTGTGTGTGTGTGTGTACACCACAAAGTGTATAATTTTAGCTATGCCATTGCTATGATTAAAGCTGGCACTGGAGGTAATCATGGTGGAGTAATACATGAGCTGTGCTTAATGAGAATAATGGATATCAGGAAGGAAATAAAGCAACAGTTTGGGCTGTAATCCATTTAGCTAAAGACTTAGAACTTTCTTTTGAACTTCTATCCAGACTCATCTGCAGGGGTCCAGGTTGTCTGTACATGAGTTAGTTGCACATTTTATTCAACTGAAAGTTGGTCAGGAAATTATAGCATCAAAAGTTACCAAGTATTACTGCAATATATTAGTGCTGGTAGTCTACTGTATTTTTTTGACTCAATGGGAACCTGGAGGCGAAAGCTAACATACACTGTGAGCAGCATCAACGCTTCTTACATCTCTCTCCAGCATGGCATCATCAGGTTACACGTTTACAGAGAGTCAGCAGTTTAGCCCGGTAAAGCTGACTGGCCTTGCTTTGTCAGAAAGGCTGTGATGTGCGCTGTATATCTCTGCATTCTTAAACAATGAGCTTAACTTCGCCTGAATTCAACCCCCTCTAACATTATGTTGCCTGTGGCACACACACATCACACACACACACACACACACTCATCATTTCCCCCACAGACTGAATCGCTCATTTGGTGTGGGGATCAAAGACTCCAATATTTATAAGTGGTCTTGGGGTGTAATTTGTTTCTCGTTTGATTCTGACGAGACCATTCCCCGTCTCCTCTTTATTTATCTATGTGTTTATTTATTTATCTGTTTAAGCCAAACTTCTTCTTCCTCATTACAGCGGCTTTAATGTCCTCGCTGAGCAGAAACTAATGGTGATATAATGAACGGCGTGCAAGCACATTGAGAGTAAAATGTAAATTGTTTGCCTGGAGCGCTGGTGGTGAAACAGGAGGGAGACAGATTGGATAACCCGCAGTGTATGGAAAGTCCTGTCTCCTGTCATGTGGGAACACAAAGCTCACACTGCTTTGTGTTCCGACAAAAAAAAAAAAAAAAATAAATATATATATATATATATATATATAATTTTTTTTTTTTTTTTTTTTTTTTTTTTTAAATGCCACATTTTATCTTCCATCTGGTTGGCTTATGAGACTCTCGACTTTATTTGTTTGTTTATCTTTTAATGTATTCTAAGACCATTTCCAGCCTTTTATGAGCCTGTGTTTGATCTGCATCTGTGACAAGTTTGTGTAATGACGCCACAGTTGTTTCCAGGTCTGGTTTGTCACCCCTTTTCACCTGTTTTTGGTCATTTTAAAAATTGTTTAAAATGTTTCTTTTTTAATGTGTGTGTGAATGTTTGGTGTTTATCGGAGGGGGTAATAGGAAGCTTCTTTCTTCCCCTGTATTCCCTTAATTGATATTTGATTCCCATAACAGGTCGAATGCAGACAGTGTGCGCAGGTGTGTGTATGTTTAGAAAGACACATCTAAGTGGGGTGGCACTGTGTGTGTGAGAGAGCAGGTGCTAAATGCCAGACACTTTAACTCGAGGGATGTCTTAGATTGTGTAGCCCATGCAGAACTCCGTGCACCTGTGTTTTGTTTTTTGTTAGCACCGCCACACGTGCCTGCTCGTGCTCCCAGCCATACGAAGAATGGACTATACAGACTTTAAGCTTGTAATATTTAATAGCTTGACACCTGAGCCAGGAAGCGTGTCTCCTTTTATGCCAGATGGTGTTCAGCTGAAATCTCATGTTCCATTCTGACTACAGTTCAAGCTGGAGTGGAAAGCAACAGGAGACCAAATTGGTGTCTTTACAAAAACCACCCCAAAAAACCCCACAAAGTCGGTGTGTCACGTGAGAATAAAGCCTACGGCCATTTAATTAGACGTGTGTGTCTGCCTGTGTGTGTGTGTGTGTGTGTGTGTGTGTGTGTGTAGGGGGGGTTTATATCTATTAATTACTGTTATGTTGTATGTTCCACCTGTGTCTACATGGGTCTCCTCCGGATGCCCTGTCTTCCTCCAACAGAGCAAAGACAAGCATGTCAGGTTAGCTGTGGATGTCAGGTAAAATGCTTAATGTGCATAGACATTGGTCAGGAAGCCCTATATGAAGTAAAAAGTATAAAGTAAGGGCAGCGCAGTGGCAGAGTGGTTAGCACTGTTGCCTCACACCAAGATCCTGAGTTCAATTCCATCATCAGGCCAGGGTCTTTCTATGTTCTTCCTGTGTTTGCGTGAGTTCTCCCCGGGTATTCTGGCTTTCTTCCACAGTTCAAAGACATGCAGTTAGTGGGGTTAGGTTAATTGGAAACTCTAAATTGCCTATAGGTGTGAATTTGGGAGTGAATATGAGTGTGACTGGTTGTCTGTGTATATGTGTTAGCCCTGCAACAGACTGTACCCAGTCTGTTGCAGGGTACAGACTGGGTACCCTGTTAGGGTGCCAGAGTGTCAGATTGCCTTTCTATTTGTGCCTCTCTCTTCCTTTAGGTAAGCAGGTACGTCTTGCTATTTGTGGTTGCATGAAGATGGAGTTAAAGGTACTTTAGACAGGCTGCAGAGGACTGTTCGCTCAGTTTCAGCTCCACGTCTGGCCTGTTTGAGTTCCAGATGCTCTAACTCAGACAAGCTGTGCTCGAGAAGTCCCTGAATAATGAATCTCAAGCACAAGAAGACTGGTTGATGTGAGTGTGCATTTCTTTGTGTCTTGTTTGTGAACTTTTGGCACATTAGCATTCCACTGTGTTTGCTCGCAAGTTGCTTACATTTCTGTTTAAAATCTGAGTGCGTGACAGTTATTTGTACTAATTATTGGACGCATTACATTGGATCAATAGAGATGCATCACATACTGCGGGCGCAGTAATAAGCAATCTCATTATTCAATCAGAATAACCGACTAAATATGACTATCATAGGTTATTGGCTCGTTCTTTCTTAAAAAAGTAAAAATATATAGATAAATATGGATATTTGCTTTTTTGACAGAATTTGCATGTTTAAGAAGATCAGTCCAACTCATTTGTTTATGTGTAAACAGAGTAAGTCAAAAATCAACTAATTGGTTAAGTATCTTCAAATTCAACTTCTTTTTGTGTGTGCAACTGAGTGACGGAGCTTTTCCTGCTGTAACTGTTTTGGGAGGGTGTGTGTAAGAAGACTCATTTGGGTTATCTTAGGAGCTAGTGGTGCATGTTATTAGCAGAGAGACAATCCCCCCCTGTTGAGCCTGATTAATGATGTAGGACAACAGAAGGGTGTGTGGATGAGGCAAACATAACAGACCTACACTGGACACACACGCACAGAGCCATACACAGTTTGTTTGCTCTTACCTCACTGCCTGCCTGGTGCAACAATCAGATTTTAGTTAGCCGACTCCTGTGAGCTCCAGCAGGTCATAACAGGTGAAGGTTTCTCACATGATGTCATGCGCACATTGAGAGTTGTCTGTTGTATTGGACGCGATAGGATCAGTGATTGCTAAAGAGAAATGTGTATTTCCCAACTGGTTGTCAGTGGTTCCCAGTGGTTTCTGGGCCATAAACCTTCCCTTGACTGCTTTGGTTGCTAGCTGATTGCCACGGCTGCCTGTAGTTTTTCACGGTTGTCTGCAAATACTAACTACTAACCAAGCAGCAGTACAACTGGAAAAGGTGTGACACAAACTGGAAATGGAGGTTTCCCTTTAAAGTAAGAGCAGATGGGCAGTTTTTGTGGAAATGGCCGTCACTTCAATTCAAACTAGCGGTGGGGAGAAAAAATTGATACAGCATAGGACCAAGTTGCAATACTCGTGACCACTTTGATTGGAAAGCCATTGCACATTCGCCTGATAGAAGATAGGCTGCAACTGCTTGCAGGTAGGTTGACTTGGACTGACTGCAATCACTCTCAGAGAGACTGTGGAACATTTGCAGATAAATAAATAAAATGCAGACCAATTGGCAACATCCTGCCATCAGTCTGAATGACTCTTGGTCCATGAGAACGACAAGGGGATAAATCGCAATATATGTTACAGCAAAACTCAGCGTGTCACAAAATGCATGTCACTAAAAAGAAGCAGGGTTGAAATAATACTGTCTGGTGATTCCCAGCTTTAAATCAAACTGCAGCCATAATTTTGGCTGATACTGAGTTTCACAAGCCTCAGTGAAAGTGGAAGCCACTTTAATGATAGCTGCCTGACAGATGCGAAGCATCGACAGAGCACTTGGTGGATTTGGCGGTTCCTCTGGAGCATGAGCGTACTTGGCCTTAAGAGTTTACAGTCAGTGTTGCACAACAAGAAAGACATCATTGCCTGCACACGTCGTGTCGAGCATCACTTGTGCTATCAGGGGCTTCTGACTATGCCGTTTCTTGGAAGTGTTAGTTTCATAATCAGTGAAATGGTGTTTTTTCTTCAGCAGCCACATCTGTGCCACATTGGGTTGTTTTAACAGTGCTCAGCTTTTAGTCGGCACCCTTCATAGTTGCATAATACCAGAAATGGATAGATTTATAACAACAATGTCAAATTCAATTCATTTCCCAGAACGCTTTGTGGTGCTGATTAAATGGAACTCGTCTTTCTTCATTTATCACTTTTGCTGTGTGAGACTGTGTTCTTACTGTGTTCTTACTGTGGGAAGTTTTTGTCCACATCTGGGTTTTTTCTAAGTCTTTGGAAGGAGAGGCACATCAGGCATCTGCAAAACTAGAAGGAAGTATTTTGAAATTAAAAAAAAAAAAAGTATTTTGCCGTATTTTCCCGTTAGTCCACAAAAATTTGGGGACGGCAGTTGGCTGCCCATCCCTGAGCCTGGTTCTGCCAGAGGTTTCTTAATGTTAAAAAGTAGTTTTTCCTCCCCACTGTCATCAAGTGCTTGCTCAACGGAGATCGTCTGATTGTTTAGGTTTTTTTCTGTATTATTGTAAGGTCTTTACCTTACCATATAAAGTACCTTAAGGCAACTACTGTTGTGATTTGACACTATATAAATAAAACTGAATTGAATAGTAACAGTTTAACAGTGTTATGGCCCCTGGCCTCGTGTGACATGGGGAATCATCTTAACTCTACTATATTTAAATCTACTTAAACATTTAGCTACAAAAAAATTGAGCAGTTTAGGTGTGTGTGTGTGTGTGTGTGTGTGTGCGCGTGTGCCTTTGCTTCTACTGTGTTTAACTAGAAGTTGACTGTGACAGAGTTGGACTAATCCTCAGGCTGCCATCTGTTGTTTGACCTCCTCCTTATCAACACATAACCAGCCTCCACAGGTCCAGTGTGTGTTTGTGTCCCCATTCCCAGTAATGAGGTGTGTTTGTTTGTGTGTGCAGAGCATGACTGTCAGTCAGCCATCATGAGCCAGACAAGTTAGGAGGGAGTGGGGTGGGGATTGTCATTAGCACAACCTAACACAGGCCTTGTTTGAGGTTAATAGGGTCATGCTCCTGCTAAAGGTACACATGTGGGACTTATTTCAGACCAAGGGTTAGATTGGCAGAGAGGGGAGACCAGTTTTGGGTCCGCTTGCCTTGTGGGTATATGTCACGATCATATTTCAGAATAGTTCCACTTACGGATGTCGGCATGCATTGCAGTTCCAGAAGCTGATTGAAATTCATTCTATTCATTCTAAGACCAGCCTGAAGAAATGAGAAGTGAATTCATTATTTTTGTCATTTGTTGTTCCAGCCTTGGAACTCCTTTGTGTTGATTTCCATTTGAAATAAAAGTCTAGACAAGTTTTTCTTCCCCTTTTTTTTTTTGCTTTGTGTCCCATTTAAAGCTTAATTGTGTTTGTGAAATATTTTGTACCTTCCATTACAGACACGTTAACATTAGCAAAAGTAAATGTCACAGTCGGTGAAGGTTTATTTATAAAAACTATGTTATCAGAGGCGATGTCATCGCTGTGAAGTCTAAAGGGTGTGGAATCATTCGCGATGTCACAAATCAAACGTATAACTCTACAACAGATGATATTAGGCAGTGGCCCTCGGTGAGCTATGGAGGGATCTTCTACTGTATGTATAACAAACCTATTGTATGTGTTGTGTTTGGGACGCTAACTCTGCCGTCTTGATGTTGCCCTAATTACAGTAACTAACGTCTTTTTTTCAAATATATATTGCTACAGGTTTTTGATTAAGTTCATTTGTCTGGCGCCAACAATCAGCCCCTTGAGAGTCTTGGCCCACTAATCTTGGCTAACAAACCAGTTCTAATCTATCTAGCATTATCATAGCTTCACCACAGTAAGCTAGGCAGCTGCATACTAGCCACTGTGAGACTTGCTATGGTTCATCTTTCATGCTGGAAACAAAGTCCCATCTGTTTATTCTTGTTTTAATTGTCGTTTTATTGGTTCTTGAACTTCTGACAGAGAGTTGATGAGATTAAAACTTCTCTTGTTTACAATGTAAATTCTAGTGCAGGGCCTTTTCAAAACATAGCTGTGTGAAATAGGACATTGGGCCTTTTGCTGCCATTTATGGTTCTCTCTTCCCCTCTGCTTTCTTTCACTGTTTGTGAGCAGAGAGTTGTTCAAAGGAACACAATAGGAAAAGGAAACTATAACCAAAATATGAGACCTGCTCATCCAGACAACTTTAAACTTGACGCTTGACTTTTTAGCTACCCAGCAATAGAGCAGATGAAGGACTCTAGCTGAAACTCAGAACACACACAACTTTTTTCTTCTTTCTTTTTTTTTTTGCTATTGCCAGCAGCCCTGTTGCTTAGCACCAGCCTTGTCCAGAAGTAATAAAATCAACCTACAATCCTTCTAAAGATCACAAATTAACCCATTTTGTTTAATCTGTACAAAATCATAGTGTAAAACAAATCGAGTTTTTACATGAGGTTGTGAGACCATTTCTTGACTGGGAAAAGTCTCGTGGTCACTGTGGAGTTCTCAGGTGACCAGCAGAGACTACAAGAATTCATCACCCTCCCCCCCCCCTTTTTTTTTGTAAAATTTGTTATCTTTGGGAGGAGTCGGGTAACACGTGTTTCTGTGATTTTCATACTTTGTGCTCAGCGAATTATGTTTAAAGAGAACGATGTTTCCATCGAGAGGAGATAAGGGAGCTGAGAAGTTGGCTGAGCTATGTGGCTCACAATGAGCAACATCCACACGTCACTTCATATCTTACACACTCGCATGTATGTATATTAAATATAATATTGATCTCAGTGGGTTTGATGAGGCATGTTTGTTCTTTTTCTTCTCGTCATACTGAAAAATGTGATTTCCTCTCTTCACCTCAGTATATTTTTACGCCCACTCGGCTTCTGTTCTCTCTTTTTCCATTTCTACGTCACGTTCTTTGACTATTCTCAGTGATATTTCTGACAGGCTTTTTTGGTGTGAGTCATCCCACTTCACTGCAGTTTTGTCCCTAAATAGGTTTGAATAGCGACAGCGTCAGTCTTTTTTTTCTTTAGGAAGATAGCTTTTAGCTCTGCAATGGTAAAACGGTTGAAGCTGAGTCGTGGTTTGTGGATGAAAGCACAGGATGATGTCCGGAGCTGCTGCGTGGGATGTGCACTGTTGGCTGTTTGAACTTTCTCATTCACAAATTCTTGCCTAATGTCCTATTTTGGTATATGTTTCCATGGGAAGACAGAAATTATTTGGGGCAGAGGATTGTTAAGACCTTTTTTTTTTTTTTTTTTTTTTTTTTTTCCAGGCTTTGCTTGTCGATATATTAAGGATGACAGAGGTGAAAGTAAAAGATGTGTCCCATTCGTAAAACGCTGAACAGAACATCCTTCCTTCACACGACAGTCGTACACTCCTGGCAAGTGTGGACAGTTCCTCTCAGCATTGTTCAAATCCCACAGCTGGGGAAGCATCCAAGGCCAGACCTGTTCAACACACTAGACTGTCTAATGATTTGTGCCGTGTCTAATTTGTTCTCCATATGGTGCATACACACACGCACAGACACATAGACACAGCGAAACCTGTCTGACCTTTGTTCCAGCTCTCTCTTTCCAAACTGCTAATATTATTTGCTCTGCTGTTTGAGAGCTGTTTCTAAGGGAAGGTGCTGGTTAGCTGTCCTGATCAACTAGCATTAATCCACTTGATTGGATTTAATGAGCCACACAGGATTCATTTACCATTCAGACCTGACTGGAGCTATGTGCAGCGTACAGTAGGAAATTGGAAAGAATTGCGATGTAGTTTGGAATCAAAACAGAGCATCTGTGAATACCTAGCCTTGGCCAAATTACATAGTTACTTTATTAGAACATCCTCTCTGATTGAATCAACAAAGAGGAGCAGTAGGGGATTTGAGGTGGAATTAATAATGCTTTACTCGAAAACATCAGGGAAACGGGTCAAATCATCCCTGGATGAGCTTGAGAGGGTGCAGCGGCAGGTTAAGCCCTTAAGAGCTTCTTCTTTCTATAAGAAAGAAGAGCGAATGAGGTGGGAATGAGATGGGCAGGAAAAAAATTGTATTAGGATATTTGCTTTGTACCCAGGTGGTGTAAATTGACCTATTGCACCACCAGTACATGTTATTAGTAGAGCAGTTCCTTTTTCTCTCTTATTCTCTTTTTTTTTTTCTTTTGAGCTCCTCTTTTCATTTTTGCATTGATTTACATGTTCATGGTTTCAACCTTTGTAGTGCAAAAAACCCCTCTAACTTTCATTTTAGCTAATGAGTGCTGAATTTGAATGGGGGTATTTTTTTGTAATGAGGAAACCTTCTCAGGTGAAATTTGCAATGCAAGTGGCATGGATAGTATCATTAGGAAAAATAGGGCAGCAAGGCACATTTGGATTATTTTTTTGGTTTGAAGAAGTTCCTTTCTTCTACAATTATAACACAAAGACAAATGTAACACTTTTTTTTTACCAGTTAGGAAGTTTTTTGCAGTCTGACTTTACCAAACTTCCTTTTTTTAGTTTGAGTGAAGAGCAATTAATTTAAACTGCAAAGATGTTATGAAAATGTACCACTGTAAATGTACAATGAAAGTGTGGGTGCTCCACACTAACTATGCTGGAATAAAATATAAATGGTCGACAGCAGGAATACATAGCATGCAGGAGAAATATATACAGTGAAGAGGGATGTATACAAAACGAGAGAAATGTATACAAAAGTGACATAAATTTTGTCATCAGGCAGCGAGAGCGGATGTCTGTGTGCTTGTTTTCCAGTCTTAAATGAAAAATCGAGGATACCCATGATGCTTCATTTGGGTACAGCTGTTATTTACTTTCAAATGCTCTGAAAAAGCTGTTTCTGCTGCTGGGTTCTTTCTGTCCTTCATATTCTAGTTAGATTTGTAAAAGGTTTCTAAGCCTTGATCAATAAGTTTATTAAAAGATAATGACTATCATTATTTGTGAGACTGATACAATTACTGCTGCTCTTTTCTTTGTTCTGTTATCCAATTTTCCATTGGAGCTAACCAAGCATCCAGTTGAAGCCAGTTCTTTAAATTAAGCAATTACACCTCTCTTTATTGCTTGTCACAGAAGAAAATCTTTTAATTTACCACCTTATTTTCTTGTGGCGCTCTTCTTTTAGGTTTTGGTGTTTCAAAAGAAATACCTCATGGTGGCTGTCTGTAGCCTGGTAAAGCTGCTCTCTTTTGGTTTTGCTAACTACTTCTAAAGTGTTTTTGCATATTTAGAAACCAAAACAAAACATAAACAAACATTAGATGATTATTTCTCTGAAGTGATTATCTTATATTCCATTGCTCCACGAGTGTTCTCAGTCTTTCTTCCTTAAGAAACGGCTCTGTTCAATACACAGCTGACACAAAGCAGTGTGCAAGATGGCACCACTCCAAATTACTGGTGGGTCTTTCTGGCCATTTGTATTTTTTCTGTGTCCGAGGCTGGCTGGGGCCGGGCTGGTAGCTGACAGCAGATGATCCCTTTTTTAATGAGATTTTTTTCCCCTCCCCTCTCTGTCTCGCTTCATGGCGCCACAAGGGAATCATCTTAGTCAGACAGAAGCCCTGAACCATGAACAGAAAAGCCTGGACACAGATAGGACACCAGCAGACAGGCAGGGAGAACGGGAAGGATAAAAGGAAGGACGGAGGGAAACCTTGGGAGGGGGAGAGGGAAAGCAGAAATTATAGTTATTGTTATATACTGACAGACAGTTCCCCTAACTAGTTGTCAAGTCAGTTGAGATTCTGATGTGCATTTGAAATAAATGAGTTCAGACTTGAATTAGCTTTAGGTGACAGATTAGGCCAAGCCACGTTTTGCTTTTTAACTTTAGATTGAATAGATGCTGTTTTCAAGGACACAATCTATTTCTCATAATGACTATGCATAACTGATGTCTTTTATGTCAGTACTTAGTAATTTTCACAGTATGTCATTTATGCTACATTTGAGACATGGGCCTTATCAAGAACATTATTCAGGTTCTAAAATCTGAAAACATTTTCATCCTAATATTAGATTTACAACTCTCTAGAAACCTCAAGCCAGCCTGGAGTCAGAGTGATGGGCTCTTTGAGGATAATACTATACTGTGAGGTCTATAAGATTTGATGGGGCCTAAATAATCAAGACTTTCCATGTGAGAAGGATTTAGACTTCTGGTTAGACACCATATTTCAGAGATTTTTAGGGTGAAATATAATGACTTTTTTTTTGCCTGCCTGTATCTAAATGTTTTGTGTCATGTGACTTAATAGATCATTAACACTGTGTATCATCGGCACATCAATTAAAATGTTTGGATGTTTTCTAATAATATAATGCAAAAATATATTGGTAGCAGCTCAAAACCCCGTGGAACTCCATGTTTACATCAACATGGGCTCCTGACTTCATATTTACACAAAAAATGAAATTTGCTACATCTTAAAGATGGCTTAGTTTTACAGAGGGCTTTGACATAGAGCAACAGGCCAAATGAAGATCTTCTAAATGAGTGCAATACCATTTTCTTCCATACTCACATGTTATCTGCTTTAATGCATGCCATTTGTGATTGGTACCAAGGAGTCAGCAGTCACCTCTCAATTTTTAAAAAAATTTTTTCCCCCCAAGAGGAGCTACAGAGTCCAGCACTGTACGTAGTGAGGGTGTAACACTACTAACCAGACAATTGGCCTCTGTGGCAGTGAAGTTTAGGTAGTTGCTTTGCATTGTGTCGGCACATGGTGTTAACAAGATAACTTAAGCACTACTTTAAATTTCGTTACAGTACCTTCAGAAAGACATCTAGTGTAATTACATAGTTGAGTGTTTAGTTCTTTGCTATTTTAAATTTAAATGTTAAAAGATGTGTTAGAGTTAGGGGGGTTTGAGGACATCAGATGCTGCTGGACCGGTCACCCAAAGGAGTGGTGCTCAAATGGTGATTGTAACAGTTGGTTGGTACATCTGAGTAGCAAGAGGAAGATTGGTAATGTGGTGTAAACCATAAGATCCACTCACCCATCCATTAATCACCTGTTTTGTTAGTTTACAGTTAATGTGTCCGGACCGTATTTGCATACATTCTAGGGGTGGGGGAAAAAATCGATACTGTGTAGTATCGTGATATCTTGTTTGCTAATAATGTATCGATACAGGGGCAGCAGAAATCGATATTTTGTTACAAAAAAGTTTTTGTGGACTGGAACATGCTCTGACTTCAGAGCATGTTGATCAGCTCCTTTTTCTGAGCAAGAATCCTGACATTCCTTCACTGTCCAAATGTGTTTAACTTTTTTTTTGGCTGCAATAAACATGACAGTTTACTTATTTTAATTTAAGACATGTTTTATTTTAATTAAGCTTAAAACTTTTTTATTTAATGTAAAATTATATTTTGTTTTAATTTACTTTCAAATTCTTCAGTTGCTGAAGGGGCTGCATAGTTTTCATAAATTGCATAGTTCAGAATAGCTATAATTGTACCAGATGGTTGCATTCAGTTAAGTTGGACTAGACTGTAATACAAACCGTTCAGTTTGTCAACAATAAAACTGACTGAAATGAGAGAAAGACTGAGTGTGAGACTTTGATATTAGATAAAATGAATATTGATAAAGTTTACCTTTATGTACAGAATCTGAATATCGCAAAATATTTTAAAAAATTGCAATAATATTGTATTGTGGGATGTATGGTGATTCCCACCTCTAATACATTCATTACATTTAGTCTAGTGGAAAACCAGAGCACAATCTACTCTTGTACATTATGTTAGATTTTACCCATACAGGGAGAAAATTGAGTTTTTTATTTAATGCTGCTGTAATTATATTAATTTTGTGTGATGGGGAAGACTTTTGAAATAATCAAAGTGGCACGGCTCTAAGGATATGGAGTGTTATTTGATCTGTTGATCAGGCTTGTCCACTAGTTTGGTTTAGTCTAAAATATTTTTAAAACTCTTGAATGGGTTTGCCACAGAACTATGAAGACATGCATAGGGTCCACAGACAACGTAGCTTAAAGAATAATCATTAGCTGAACTTTGTACGTTTTTGAAAACCTAGTTTTATGATTAAAATGTCTACCTCAGTTGTGCTTTAATAGTGTCAATTATCAAATGTTAGCATAGCATGCTAATACTCCTAATTGAAACTATGGTTATACTCTGTTATTGATATGGACAGCTGGATACCTAATAGTCAACTTGGCTTTTTTGCTTTACTTCTTTGATGTCTGGTTGACGTCCAGCACTTGGCGTGCAATGCGTCGTTGGTGAGCTGTGAAGTAAAATTTTCCACGATCAGTCTGCATGGTCCCAAAAAACAGGGAGACACACAGACGTATGCTCTCACTGCCTGATGATGAAGTTTACATCACTTGAACTTGAGCCGACTGTAGCTGACCTGCGGCATGATATGGAAATATAATCAAGCCTTAAGATAGTGATTATCCTAAACAGCAGACGTGCAAAACAATTTTTATGTGAGTCTAATGTTGGCAAATCACGACTTGTCTCAAAGCACTGTGATGGACTGTTTTTTTTGTTTTGCTCTACGTTTATAACTTCACATATGTTTAGCAGGCTGCATTGCAAAATGACTTTAAATATACTGTACTTACAGATGTATCTCAGACTGCACATCAATCTTATTTTAATAATGTTTCATCAGCATTTTTAGAAAACATTTACAACCAGATTTCATGGGTTTCGTCTAATTAGTGAGTTACTATAATTGGCACTAGTTTATGTTAACACCAGATGTATCGGGGTCATTTATCTGCCCATTAATCTACCAATTTATCTAATCACCATCTAGCCATACTGCCAGCTACCTCCCCTCTTTTCTTTATGACTGATGACTTCTACACAGCACCAACAAATTATAATGAGCCCATCTGACAACCTTTATGGTGCATTTTAGCCTGAAAGCAAAGGCACAATGGGAAGTCTCAATGGAAAAGTGAGTTCACCACCAATTACTTCCTTTATTGTTTAGGAGAGAAAATCTTGATGGTAGAAGAAATGAAGGAGAGGAAAAGTAGAGTCAAAGATCTTGTGAATGTTTAATGCACAATGCTGTGGTAACCACATCCTCACCATTGTTCAGTGGGATTGTCTGTGTGCATGCATTGTAGCATGTGGGGTCTGATATTATGCTGCCTGCTGCTTCTAAAAGGCTTTCCCGATCATTCCTTTGTTCCTTGTTTTGTTTTTTTTTTCTCTCGCTCTCTGGTTCCTCCCTTGCTTGCTGTTTTAGTGTAGCGTCCTCAGAGAGAGGTTGATATATGACATCTGTTTGATGAAAATTGGACTGCGAACATCCCATGTGGCAGATGGAAACGCATCTCCAGTATTTCTCGATGCGTTGTGCATCTGGGTTGAAAAATGAGACTTTAGAGAGGGGAAAGAAGAGGTTTTCTAAAATGACTCCCTCAACCATGATGGAGAAGGTCGGGGAAATATGAAAATGGCAAATGAGGCAGAATTCATTGAGGAAAAGCAGGAAAAGTAAGGCTCTAAAACAGGAAAACCAACACCAGGCCTCGTTAAACAGGCCGTTACCATGAAGCTTATTGTCCTGTCTCCATCTGCGTTTAAGACTATCTTAAGACCGTCTTTACTTTGAATGCATTTCCTGTCTAAATGTACATCCACTCATAAAGTACAGGAATTAGGCACTTTAACAGCTTTATGTTAAATCCATTAATGAGGAGGGATTTCCTTTGTCACAGTGAAGTTGTTGACCCTTTTTTCTCAGTCTTCTTACTAAGTGTCAGAATAGAGGATGTTCACTGATGGGACCAGTAGCTTAGCTTCCTCACACAGATGCTGATATGACACATGGCTGACTGGAGCTGCATCAGCCGAAAACGTGCTTCAGTTACTGCTTGGGGAATTTGACATTGTGCTTCTTACCTCCCCCCCTCAAAGGATTTCATTTTATTACAACACATTACATCCTGTTAGTTACAAAAACCGTGTCAGCTCTAAAACAATTTTTCTTGCACTAGAGCGAAATGATGAATTCAACAAGCAAGAAACACGAGAAGTCACACGATCATGCAAGCTGAAGTGATTAGCATCTTATTTTATTATTTGTGATCTATAACTCAATACAGTAGAGATATTAAAATAGCCTGAGCAATAGCATGACTGTCTTGACGGGCTTTATTATAATCCAAGCAAGAGGTTTTTTGAGATAATTCAGCATTGAAGTGTTGTTCACGTGAAACATATTCATTCCTAAAAGGAAAAAAAATGGAAATGTGACACACACTTGCATTTAGAAAAGCTTCAAATTAATCTTTGTTCTGACAAATGGCTTGGAGGCAGAATTTAAGTGGGAATGTTGAGGTTTTTGTCTGCTTTGCTACAATTAGGGAGTGATCGGCCATTTGCCGCTGCTGTCTTATTTTCCATTTCATTTCCCTGTCTTAAACCCCCACCTTGCAGCACTCATCCTTAAACTGTGACTACATTATGCATGGACCAGAAAGTGTATCATAGTAGATATGAAATATGCATGAGCTTTTGTGCAATGATGCCCCTCCCCATCCCTTGATTTATCCCCCAAAAGGAAGGAATCATTTTGTGTTGTCTGATTCATTTAGGGGCTAGGATCACTGAATTCTTGTGGGGAGGGGGTGAGAGGTGTCTGGTTATTTGTGGTATTTTCTTCAAATGGCGATAGAAATGAAAAGAATGATGGTGGTGATAGGGACAGAGACAGGAGTACGGGATGAAAGCGCAGAAAGAAAATGGATATGGACTTAAAGGTCAGACTTGAGGCTGAAAGAAGGAACAAGGAAACGGACGAGTGAAGTAGGATAGAGAGACAAAAGCAAGTGTGACACATCAACGGAAGATCAACAGAAGGAGTCTTCTGGGGACTGTCAATAGAAGCGATATCAACTGATTGATTGTTTCACTGTGTCACATGGAGCTGATCTCTAGAGACTGTGTGTGTGTGCGCGCGTCCTTGTGCGTATGTGTGTGGCGGGGCTCAGGGCCTCAGCTGTTGTCAGAGCAGAGGGCCACGCGCCTCTTTTGGAAGCACTCCAGAAGTCCCATATTGTGAAGCCACAGTCCCCACAAAGGGAGCGCCTCCATCTTGTGGAAATGTTTTTGCTCCTCCACCCTGTTCTCAATTTCTGATTGCATTTGTTTGGGTGCAGGAGAGACAGAGCATGGAGATGGCTTTTTAATGATACTGGAGCGCAAGGCACATGTTGTGTGTATGGTGAGAGGTTTAACTTTGCAGTGTTATGCTTGGATCTGGTTATTGAGAGGTTTCCACCCAATATTTTACCCCTCTGAGGTCTAAAGTGAGAGAGGGCTCATTTTTAGGATTTGCATGGCATGCGGCTTTCGGCCACAGTTGTGGCTGTGGTGATAAACAAAGGCATCATCTCTCCCACACAGAACCACAGCTGTGCAGATGAACACGCTGTACACAGATGACACAAGCACAACTGTCTTGTAGAGAATCTGTTTTAAAATTTGTGGTTTGGTTGAAAGTTTGGTGCCTACATCACTCTGACATTATCCAGTAAGTGGTGACTACTTGTGTGCGCATCACCATGACAAATGGAAACACAAACACACAATGATTATACAGCATACATCCTTAATGACTTTAAAAAGAAGAATTGGGTGCACAAGCTTAAATTTATTTTGGCCTTTCTCTGATCCACACATGGTAAAAAGTATACATACAGTCTTAAGTATATACAGAGACTTGCTCTTTTATTATGTTGTTCTATAAGGTTCTTTAATATGAACCATGAGGCCAAGGCCTATTAACTTATTGTTAGTGATCATGATTGACTACAGCTGGTAGTTTCTTTTTGCAGCATTAAAATGAGAGCACTCATTGTTTTGATCAGTCTGATCGTCACTGTGTTCCTCTGACTTTCCTTTTGCTCTAAAAAAAAGAATTTTAGGTTCGTATGCTGTAAAGTTCTCTTTGATCCATTTCTAAACAATTACATATTCCAAGATCATAAAACAATGATACACAAGTACAAGTTATTTCGATGTTTCTCCCAATTTCTGGAAGAAGACTCAAGCTGTCACCCTCAGATGAGAGAAAACTGTTTTAAGATATTCAGAAAAAAACAGGAGCCACCAGGACTCACGTCATCCATGAAGTGCTGGAACACCAGCAATGAAGTGAGTTTTACATCGCTATGGACTAGGGTATTGTATGGGGTGTTGGCCAAGGCAGAAGCCCCTACTTAAAAATTGACTTCTTAAAGCTTGACTAAAATTTGCAGCTTCCCACATAGACGAGCAAATTGCCTTTGGAGAAAAGCTTTATGGTCGGACAATGATAAGATTGCGCTAGCAACAGTGACAAGAGGTATGTTTGGAGGAGTAAGGCTTTCTAACCTAAGAATAGTGTATGGACTGTCAAGCATGGTGGTGGTAGCATCATGCTGCGGCTGTTCTGCCCCAGAGCTGGGGCTGGGGTTGTTTTGCTGGATGGAATAATGAAGGAGGACTACCTACAAATTCTCCAACTGGATGTTCCTACAGGAGAGTGGTCCCACATACACAAAACTGGTTTTGGAATTGATAAAGCAGGCTTAAGCTTTTGGAATGCTTTTCTAAATTTCCAATCTCAACCGTATTAAAAATTTATGGGCTCAGTTCAAAGGAAACTAACCAGTTTAGATGAACTCCAGAATAATGCCAAAAACTTGTTGATGACTACCAAAAGCATCCAGTCACCTCTAGTGCACCTTACTAAAGGACATTTAACAAAATTGTTCCTGAACATCCCAATATATACATATACATACCCTTCCATATGTGTATATATGATCCTTAAGTGTATTTTTGTGGATTAGAACTATGTATTAATACATTAAATATGTATCTTGCTTAATCATTCCGCCCTGAAAAAAGAACCAAAGACATTCTTAAAAGTCTAAAATTACTTTGACATTTATGTTCATGATGAATATAAACTTTTGTATGTAAAATCTGTAGTTATGGTAAGTTTAAAGGAAATTTTTCACAGTTAGTTTAATTTCCTCAGGACCTCCCTTGAGTTCCCCTGCTGTGCATGGCGGATGCTGTCATAACCCTGACTGGAAACTGATTCACCAAACAAATCATTAAACATTTAACAGATGATACTTTCTGTAACTGGCTTCACCTCCTCAGTCCACTTCAGCATATTTGATCTGTTTGTAAATATTCTCTTAGAAGACTCATCTGCTTGGTCACGCAACTTGAAAAGATCCAAAGTTGAAAGTCTTGTCACACTTCTAAAAAACTTAATACAAAACAAGCTATTAACAATGAAATCAACCCTTTATTGAACTGTCTTATATATCCTTTCTTGTACATTCATGGGAAATATTTGCGTAATGAGATGTATTAAATAAAAATTTTTGGGAAAGGGTTGGGTTTTCTTGAAGTTTGGAGGCTGCATTTGAAAGCTAGTATGAGACCAAATGTGTAATTTCAGGCAAACATCAGAAAAATGGTGTTTGAAACATCTGGAAGATCATTTAAATTAATCTGAAATAATGATCAATGAATGAACCTCTGCTGCACACTGCAGTTTGCTAATTGTATGTATATATATGTGTGTGTTTTTTAATTAGATCGGATGCAGTAGAAGCTGAAACAGGATCAAATTCTGCTAGAAGCATAGCATGCATCCTGAGAGTTACACATCTTTAAATAAAAGTCATTTCTCTGCTCATCACTGCAGTGGTGCTTTTGCTTTGGATTGTCCAAAATTTTCAGTTTTCAGAGCAGTTTCCTTGTGTGCTGGAAAATGTGCTGTACCAGAGGAATGACCCACAGAAGCGAAAAGAACTCGTATTTTAAGAGCGTAGCGCAACTGGCATTTAGCTACATCACTTCCTTCATTTCCCTTTAAATGAGGGAAATAACTGGGAAACGTTCTTTTGCATCCTGATACATTTCTTAAATTGCTATATAAACCAATTAAAATTTGAATGTGTGTTAATAAATCTCTTTAACTGAAAATTATTTCATCCAGTTCAATGTAGCTATAGCCTTTGCCACTACACTGACAGCTGATTTTTGCTTTTTGGGTTAATGCACTGTTTCCTGTTAGTTTGACTGACAGCTCTATCAAATACTACGAACATGCTATTACCTTGTGTGTACCCGGCTACAAATTGACTGATTGACTGAATAGTTAATATTCAGTCAACTAACTGAGGAGACTACAGAATTCCATTTTAGTGAATTTGCTGTGAATAAATATCTGTGCGTCCACTATTCCCAAGAGATTTCTGATATCCATTGATGGAATAAGATGAACAAATTAAAAGATGAAAAGAAAGAGAAGAAGACACGGAGGAAACGAGGCCCCCTGTGAACTTAATGCCTTGATGTCCTTGAGCTCATTCCCATAAGAATGTGTTTCAGCGTGCATGTGCGTCGTAAGCAGGAATTTTCATGGGCTTTACTTGTGCAAGTAAAACAGCTGGATGTTGTGAAATCCAAGCATCAGTCTAAGTAGCAGGCTCTCAAGAGCTCAGCAAGGACATTGTTAATTCCTAGAAGACTCTGTTTGCACGAGGTGATGGCTGCTGACTTATTATCGCAGAATAAGACGGCATCTCCCGCCGGTGCTTCTCTCTTTCCTTTCTCACTCCCTTCCTTCCCTTTTATTTCCTCGCTTTTCCATTCCTCTCTCCTCCTCATGTTCCCAGTCCACGTGAAGCACAAACAGATCGGAAACAGCTGTGAAAATTATTCTGTCTAATAAGGGCCAATTTTGGCTTCTCGGTTAGCCTCAGAGTTAAAGAATGGGGGGGAAAAAAGCACCCTGCCTCGAAAATCCCCTCAAAGTTTGCGGTGATGCTTTGACTTTGCTCCCTGTATTTGTGTGTGTGTGCGTGTGTGTCTTTCTTTCTCTGCAGGGTTACCCATATGCAATGGATACCAAACATTCTGCCAAAAGGCTGACTGCCAGGCCAGAAAGAAGAAAAGAAAGGGTGCTAACTCCTCTTTCTCATCCCCCTCTCTCCCTCTCTCTCTCCATTTCACTCTCTTGACTGCTCTCCCAGCAGCACAGTCCATTTATTTTCTTCTCTCCTCATCACTCAAGTTTGTATTCTCCTTAAAACAAAGGCACGGCTATTTCGGTCATTATCATCTTCTCTCTCTGTACGGGCCCACTCCATCTTTTCCATCCATATTGCTTTTGCCTAATTGTCAGTTAGTGGTCTTTGGTCTCACCACTCCCCTCATCACCAGGCACACTGTGTGAGAGGAAGAAGCAGTCGAGCTAAAGAGCAGAATGAGCTGACAACTAGACGTCATGAGATGAGTTCACTGCTGAGCTGTGTGGACATACCAGGTCACAAGGCAAATTCCAGGGCTTTTTGTGGCTGCACGCGATAAGCGTGGCCTTGAAAAGTGTCTGGATCACAGCTCACACTCTCTAAGGCTTCACTCGTTGAAACGTGAAACTTTGTATCAGGAAATCTTCTTGCACCTGAGCGTTTCCCGAGATGGCTGAGATTCTGTTCTTGTTGTTCACAGTCATTTTAATGCTGATCAATCTGATTTTAGCATGAAAACTACTTGACTGTTGAAATGGGTACACTGCAGTGGACAACTAGTGGAGTGGGTGCAGCTTTTTGGAGTTTCCAAGGATTTTGCATTATTAACTCAAAATGTGTCTATGTCTGTAAACGTCTGTGCTAACAGCAGCTCCAAGAGCTACTTGGAATCAAATGATCAAATTAAGGAGATGAGGTCAAAAGAGAAACTCACATTGGTGGTCCTCTCTATAAATAAAGTTTTTAGTGTCTTCTCAGATTTAAATGATTTGGGAAGTAAATGAAAGCAGTGTTCCATGAAATTCCTAAATAAGGCATGTTATTAAAAATATTGATATAATAAAATGGCTCTATTCTATAGAATGATTCAGATTTATTCTAAAGGAATAATCTAAAGTGTCCACTTACTTTTCCCAGTCTGATTACTCTGTTTTGCAGACACTGTTTGATCAGTCAGATTGTATGTTTTTCTATCATTGCAAGCTAGATGAAGGGGTCTTGATCAAACTGATTCAGAAAGCTGAGCGTGCCAACTGATTGTATTGCACTTTCTTTTAGTTTTACTTTTTTTCTTCCTCTGCATTTGTTCGGAGCAGCGTTCAAGTTTTCAGAGAAATTTGTTTCTAGATTCTACAATTAGGGCTCAAGAAAACAGCATGTTACATCTACATAGGTTCTCTGTGGGTACTCCAGCTTCCTCCCATACTCCAAAGATATGGTTAGGATTTAGGTTAGTTAATGACTCTAAATTCTCTCTTTTAACTCGGCAGCATATTGGTAACATGTCCAGGGTGTACCTGGCCTGTCAACCCATGGCAGCTGGGATAGGCGATGGATGGATAGATGGAGTCTGCAATTACTTTGTTCTATTAGCAGATGTGCCTTGCCCATTTATCTTGTGTGCAAGGCATGTGTCTGTATCTCAGACATCGGAAAATAAAAGAAAAAAGTCTCATTTACAGCACCGTAGAATTACTGTATATACTATACATCCTTACATAAGATTAAGAATCAGTTGTTTTTGGATTTTTGTTTTGTTTTATTTCCCTGTAAAACTAATATTTCTATATTTATTTATTTTTTACTTTCTGATATCCTCCTTTTTAAAAAAAAAAAATATGTTGTATAGATGAGAACTATTTCATATATAGATCGTTTTAACTTGATGAAACAAAAAATCTTTTATAGCAATAACTTACTGTGTATTGAGAGAACGCTGGAATATGAATAACTGCAAATCACACACATAATTGATCTGTACATAATGGGCGTTTAGTACAGCTCTCTGCTACAATGCTGCAGGCTTTCTTCTTAAAACAATCAACTTTTATTTTGCAGTGTTTTTGGCCACCTCAGCTTTGCTCTCTTCATGTCTCTGGTCCTCATTTCCTTGTCTCTGTGGGACTGTGGGGTTGATTGATAACTTCATTTGTTCCTCAAGGGAAGAGGGGGATGAGTCGATGACTTATCCTCACTGTGTGTAGATGGAGGGAAGAGGAGATTTTTTTTTTCCCTTTCCCTCTCTACATTTTCCTGGACTCACCTCAGGCTCTCTTCACCCACAGCTTCTTTTCAACCATGACAAATGGTCTAATTTTTTAAAAGCATTAGGTCGGTCGTTAGGAAAGTGAGGTGTGAGGGCTTTCTTTTGTCTCAGCAGAGCTCTTGCAGTGTAGTCAGGGGATGCCCTTTTCCTGCTTGTTGCTGCTATTTTCTTCTGCACAAATGGGACCAATTGTGCCTGGCACAGCAGGCTGATTCTCAGAATATTTTGAGCATGATGGGAGGCTTTTGCACCAGATTTGAGTGATGTGGACTGCAGCAGATCAGTTTCCATAGTAGCCAGAAAGAAAACACAAGATGTGGTGATTTGTTGCCTATAACTGCTTTAATCTATGCGGATGTTGCCAGAAATTGTGTGTTTTTAAAGCTGGTGACCGTAATCTTGTTATCATAATTGTTCCTGTATGACCGTCTTTTTTGGGGGGCTGTCATGTTTAATCCGTGTTTCTGTCTGTGTTTGATGTGTAAATGTAAGGAGAAAACCTGTGCATGTACTCAGGACACAGAACAAGTCTTTGTTGTCAGGTGCGGACAGGAGCCTCCTCTCTTGGCTGCGGTCCTGCTTGTTCTCCTGAAATCCCTCTAGATTTACAGCTGTGAATCTAGCTGTTCCACACTCCTGAGAACAGTAGGTGCACAGTGTGAGCGCCACTGAAGAAGTGATGACATCCTGCCCACATCACAGTTGCTGAGTGTGCCAGAAACCTCAAGCTCACACCGGTGCAGAGAGATCCTGCTTTCCTGTGCTCACTCTCACTGCACCGTTTCTCTTCCTGTATTTATTTGACATATGACTGGCAGGGAGGAATGGTGGTTACCTCCCTTAAGAGTCAGCCATTTTGGGCTTTGGTTGGTTTAGGAATCGGCATCCCGAGACCCATTACAAGGACGCAGTCAGCTCGGGCTGATTTAAGTTATCCGTTGCTCACTGAATGAACATTAGTGCAACTTTGACAGAAGAGGGCTTTTTTTGAAAGTGCTCTAGCAGATGTTTCCATAGACTGCTGCCCCTGTGGATATAGAGGAGGCAGAGCAGACTGATTAACTGCTGAACAGGGACTACTACATTAATACTCTACTTACTATAAACTTAAAGATCAGTCCTTGTACAGCTGCGGCCAGCTAATTGGCATTAAAATTTAATACAGTTGAACACTGGTGCTCATTCATGCTGCATCCTTAAAGTGTAATATCCACATCTTCAGGGTCAAAATATTAAGCTGCTGTGTGGAAAAGACAGAACACACAGGCTTCATACATTCATGTGCTGCCACATAAATTTGGAACATTTTCCAGTTAGCTGGAGTCAAATTTGTCGCCTGTTAGTTCAAGAAGACCAATCTTTCATCGAATTCATACAATAATCCCATAAATAATCCCATAAACCTAATGTTGGCATAAAAAAGCGCTCTTAACTAAAAGAATACTTTAACATTTGTCACTGCTACTGGCCAAAAAATTCTCCAACATAAAAATGAGGTAAAGGGGAAATCTGACAGTTGTATACTTTAGTTTAAACTGTGTATAATTTGTTAACGCCGGTGCTTTAGAGGCAATGGGAGGTGTGGTACGATGCATTGAAACAGAGCTCAGCTAGACATTTCTACGTGTTCCAGTCTAAGCCAACTTTCTCCTGTCGTTACTAAATATTTACTGTATGGTGCAGTCATACCTTCCAGTGACGGGGGGGGGAAGCCCGGTGATTGCAGAGATTTTTTTGTCTTTTGTCTGAGACAGATTGCAAGTAGTTGCGGTGACCCCTTTTGATCACAAGTCGATTTGTACAGCTTGTCTGGTGGGACACAATCTATCTCAGAGCAGTTGGGGTCCTACTCAGACTATCTGCAATCACGCCAGACAGATTGGCGAACATTTGCAAATAACTGTCACTACTTTGCAAATGCAGACAGATCACCAGCAGGTTGCAATCAGTCTGAGTCGGTCTGCACCGATGAGTGCAACTTGTCTTTGACATATCTCTTTGCAGCAGGGGACTCAAGTGTGAAAGTGACACTGTTGAGTTACTGGTCAGTCTAAGTTCCTGCCCTCACCTGTGACCACAAGCTCCGGGTGGTGACAGAGTGAGATTGCAAGCAGTGGAAATGAGTTTCCTCTGAAGGGTGAGGAGCTCGGTCGTTTAGGAGAGGCTTGGAGTAGAGCAGCTACTCTTCCACATGCTAGTTTAGCCAACTGATGTTGTTGAGGTATCTGACTAGGATGCCACCTGGGCGCTTCATTGGTGAGGTGTTCCAGTGTTCCAGCCATGAGCAGGCCCTGGGGTAAATCCAGCACATACTGGAGAGATTACACCTCTCAGCTGATTTGGGAGCACATTGGTGTGCCACTGGAGGAGATAGAGAGAGGGAGGTCTGAGCTGCTTAGACTGCTGGCCCTCATGACCCAGACCAAGATAAGCAGCAGATGATGGATGGATGGATGGCTTTTTCTTTTTTTCAAACCATATGTGGTGAAAAGTCATAGACATTTAGGGATGAAATCAAAACAGCTGCAGAACTCCATGTCAAGCATTAAATAAAAATGGTTGATTACTTATTATTTTTGTTTTTATTCTGGAATGTGTTCTTCTATGAAAATAAGAACTACCAATAACACGTTAACTCTTACCCACACGTTGTGTCACTTTGCTCATCCATCAACTCTCAACTGACTTTAATCTTCACTTGTACTTTCTAACTCTCTGAAAAATAACAGAATGTGCATACTCCAACCAGGAATGTTGCTTTTGTTTGCACCAAAGTTTTGGTCTAAAGTTTGTTGAAATCCTGCTTGGTCTTCTGAATCCTCATGCATCAACTCTACATCCCATTATCGCATGATGTCAGCAAAAGAAAACTGCCAGAGCATTTATGGGTTAAGTGTAAGTGGGGAATGAGCTTAGGAAAAACGCTGACTGCTGCTGTCAGGCCGTGGGTGGGGTTAATGTTGTGGACTGTTTGCCCTCTCAGCAACCAGCTTGGTGGTCAGCCCTGATTGCATCCGTCTGTTGAAAAACTCTGTCGTTCTGTCACTTCCTCTTTTGCTTTACTCACACACATACTGCCCTCACCCTGCTGACCATCTGCAAGCTCATCTCCTCATCACCCCAGCTCAAGGCGATCATTTCTCTCTCTCTCTCTCTCTCTCTCCCTCTCCCTCTCTCTCCCTCCTCCCTCTCCCACATACTCACTGATCACAGAGCAATGAAAACAGATTTTTTCAATTAAGAAGTGCCGCTGAAAGTGTTTGCTTCAGGCTTCTGCCCTGCTGCGGCTCTCTTTGCCCCCTCCTGAGATTGTCTGTCGGTTAGTGTGTTTCTTCCCCCCTTCCACCTCATTCCCAGCACAGCCAGGGGGGAGGGCAGGAAGCGGTGAGTAACTTTTAAACATTGTCATCCTTTTTCCTTGAGCTGATTTGCGGAGACGAGTTGTCTTTGGCATGGTGTCAAGATTTTTCCCCTGGGTGGTGTAAATTGGGCATTTTTGACACCCCCCACTTTTTTTTTTTTTTTTTTTTTGAATAGCTAACCCCCTTGGTGATTGATTAGTTTTCTTAAGGCTTGTCTTAACAATATAGATTTGAAGGAATGTTTTAATTTTTGGGAGTGTGTGCACATACCACAACTATCTGGCCATCTGTGATGTGCTTCTGTAGGTTTACATCTGCACGTGTCTGTGCTTCCAAAAGCATGCGTAACGTTAAGTGACTCTGCCAGCAAGTTGGTGTGCATTTGCATGTCTGTGATGTACGTTCTCTTTTTCTTAGCAGTACATTATCACAGAGTAATGACGGCTGAGTTAAAAACGTTACTTCGGTCTTGTCTTTTCCGTTCCCTCGAGTGCTGCTTTGTTGGGCTGCCAGTGAAGCTGTCAGAAGTGGGTTGCTTCATCTTTAAACAAGGGGGAAAAAACATGTGTGTCAGGGGAGAAAGAGTAAAAATGCTTAAAGGTGGTGGGATGGATTGAATTAGAGGAATAGAGGAATCAAAAGTGAACGACAGAATGGAGAAGAAGGAAAGGCAGTTGAGAATCAGCACCTTGTCATCTCAGCTGTTGTGATTTAGATTGGCTGACAGCACACAAAGCTCCCAGCATCTCACAGCTGTGCGACATGCCTACTCTGTTTTATTTTTAACCTGGACACCTAAATTAGGCTCCTAGGTCCAAGCAGCATCCACACCATTGTCTCCAAAGCCTGTATGTATGTGTGTGTGTGGCTCCTTATCTTTAGATATGCATGTGCCAGGGTCTGTGTTTGACTGCGTCAGTAGATGCCTATATATGTCAGTGCTATGATATTCTACCACACAACACTGAGCGCTCCTCTGGGCTGTGCTCTGACTCAAATCGAGTCAGATGTGACAAGTTTAAGAACAGTTTACATGTGCAAGATCCGGGGTCGGCTCACCAGCCTTTATTGACCGTGTGAGTGTGTCTGTAAATTGCCAAAGTGCATTCCACACAGACGTGCTGCCAGCTCTGTTGATGGCACCCTCGTGTGAGAGGCTGGTAAAAGACTTACATGGAGGGGGGAGTGAAGGGGGGAGAGAAAGAGGGGCTTGGATAAAAAGCAACTTCCTGTGCTCCAGGGAGCCGACAGTATCTTCACCTGGCCTGTGAGCAACGGTCCACAGAGACTACACCTATTTAAAAAATATTGAGCAAAATCATATCATCAGGAGAATTAAAATGGATTTAGAGACAGTTCCTCTCCTGTCATCCTATTACCACTTGTTTCCGGACCTCAAGACAAAAACATCCCTCACTACAAGGTTTCTCTGCAGTGGAAGACTAGAATCTGCTTAACTGGAAGGAAGAATAATGTAAGGGGTCAGGGATGATCGGAGGGGCATGCAAAACAGGGGGATAAATGGATTAAATTCTGAAAGCAGATCTTTAGATGCTCCTCAGGCGGTGAGTGTGGCAATTGATTTGATGAGTGAGCGGTCCCCACACCCACAACCCCCATCCTTCTTCCTGCTGCCGGTCCTGCTGCCTGCATTTGTGCACCATGAACCAATCAATATCAGGGAGTTGGCTCGCAGTGGTGTATCAACTTAGAGTTACATTGATCTTACTTGCATTGATCTAACTCCTAATTATGTTTTATAGTCTGAACACGTAAACACATCTATACACTCTAAATGTAATAGCACTAGAGAAAACATCATTTTTACTAATCACAACATCAAATTTATAAATGATGGAATTTTGGTCACATTATTTTGAAGGCCCACCTTTTTAACACTTCGGATTTTAGCTGTGAAATTTCACCTCCCACATCATTCCTCACATGTCCGTCTTCTCCTGGCGATGTAGCACCGTCACAGCCGTGAAACGAGATGCATGTTAACAAATAAGATCAAGAATCCGCAGCCATGTCTGTGTGGTCAAAATAACAATGATACTGTGTAGCAGGTATAATTTTTGCCATGTTCACTACATGGAAAGTGTAGCTGTCATAGTTCATCCTCCAACACATCACAAAATCCTGTAGGATTCGTCCTCTAGGCGCTGTGAATATCTGTGCTGTTCTAACTAGTAGCTGTGTGACTTCGTGGCAGGTGAAAGATCAAAATTCTGAAATGCTGATGTCAATACATGAAGAGTGAGGCTGCCAGAACTCATGTTTTTCATCTTCTTCTTCTCCATGACTCTTTTTGCACAAACATTCACTATAATTTGTGCAAAAATGAAATGATAAACATTCCCATCCTGCTGCCAGCGCAGCAAAAATGTGCTTGTACTTGTCAGGCTCTATGCGCCTCAAACAGCTGGACGAAGAATATAATTTAATAGCAGATGAAAAGGCACGAGATACAAGGCGACTTTGTACCTAGAAGAAATAGAGTTTCCTCATGTGCAGTACTTTATCTCCATCCAGTACTGGACGACATCAGACACATAGGAGACATAGCCAGATGCTCGCTCTCAGTTTGGCTAAATTAGAGCCAGTATGATGGTAGTTGAATGAAACGGCAGAGAAATTGGGTAACTGGGTCATGTCACATTTACCACTCCTGGCAGGGAGATGAAGGGAAGAGAGTAAATGGGGTCATTTTAATTTAAAAATATATCTGCAGCAGCCTAATTAAACAACTGATTGCAATTAGAATTCTCTGTGTACTTAGACTTTTTATCACACTGGCCTGGTCTTGGATGTGTTTGAATATGCACACGCATGTGTGTACACAAAGCTCTGGAGACAAAGAGTGCGTCCAGAACAGGCTTGCTGCCACTATGCTCTGCCAAGCTCAGCCACTGATAAGGTTGACCACAGGGAGATGTCTGCACTCAGGACCCGTCAATCAAAACACAAGAGTCTGCCTCCACCCCTACTTCACAAGAGTGCGATAGGAGAGATTAGGGGGAGGAGTGTTGTGAGTGAGAGAGATGGACAGGCAAGGAGACAGATATAGAGTCTCACGGGCATAAATGGATAGAGGTAGTCAACTAAGGGAGAAGGGGGAAAACACGACACAATCCATGAAACTGTAAAAGATTAGTAAAGTGAGCAGACAGTGATAGTGTGTGTGTGCCTGTATTCTCTGTGTAGTGGATCTATACAAGGATTGTGACCCGCTTGTCATGTGGCAGCCAAACCACCTATCTTTAATAATGCTCCATACTTTCACCCACTGTTTTTTTTTTTTTTTTTGTTTGTTTTTTTTTGTAAAAAAAATGTACGCCTAAAGCCTTGATTAGGTTACAGAGAATAAGTCAGTTACCATAAAAATCTCATGGAAATCAAGTCATTGTCATGCTGAGACTTGGATGGAACAATAGAGCTTTGTTGAAGGCTCACGGCAGAAGACATTTTTGGTAAACACGGCCCAGACTAAAAAATGTGGTCTTATAGCAGCAGTGTTTTGCAGCATAAGGGGTTGCTGTGAGGTGCAAGATAACTTGGGTGAGGAATGGAGGCACATAGCATACTTTAGTTGAACTTTATCTCTCAGAAAATTTCTGCTGACAAGGGAGGAAATTTGTTTTTGCTTATTTTTGGAGATCTTTGCGTCACACTTTATTAATTTCTGCCCTCAATAAGACACAGAAAGGGAGAAATATGTTAACACTTGACTCTCTTTATCCATTTTTGGCTCCTTCCTTTGCTCTCCTATGTAGACTCGTCAGTGATCAAAGATGCTCCAGATGTTTGTTTTTTACACATCATCGTTCACCATCTCTTGGCATGGTTTGAAAGTGGCTGAGGACCTCTTCCAGTTCTGTTGAGTGTTCATTAAAAGGGAAGTGATGGATTGGGCTTTTGTGGGATGTGCATTAGCTTTAGATCTCCTGCAGGATTTAATAGGGGAAAGTGACACATACACAGCCCAGTTGCAGTAGTAAGGGCAAGCTCGTTTGATTTTTGACTCTTGTTGACTCTCTGTATTCTTATCATATAAGGAATAAAGTGCCCTGTCACAACACAACACACTACAACACACCACCTCTGTCTCTGGAAGTAGTTTCATGGTGGAAAATTTGGCAGTGGAAATTCTTTGTTTTTGATCCATCTGCTCCATGTGCCACACTAAACAGAGCTATTTCTGGTTTCACAGCAGGCTGAGGAAGTGCTGGCTCTCTCACAGTTCATTAAAGTTTTGATGGAAAATAATAATGAACTGAATCACAGCTCCTTATTACAGCTGTGTTCATAGCAGTTTTTCTGTTTTTCCCAGTGCATTCAGTTTCACTATTTACTGTAAGCAATTCCCACCTGGGAAGTTTGAGGACGGCTTCTCCATATTGACCTCAACCAGCAGGCTCATGGTGATGTATTACGTTTCTACTGTCATATGTCTTCTGTTTGGGTCACCCTTACCTAGTCCCAAACATGGGGTGTACTCTGAAACTCATGGCCACTGGTAGGCAAAAACAAATATGCCTATATGAAATTGAGAGTTGAATAAAAAGCATTTCTGCCCAATTCCAAATATAATGAAGGCACTGGGTTGGCTAAAGACCTTAGATTTTTGTCATGTCAAAGATTTTTTTTTTTTTACACCATATGTCTAAGTTGTTAGAAAATCATTAGCTATGTTAGCAAGCTAACAAATAGGCCTATATGTTAGCAAGCTAACATAGCTACACTAGCTTGCTTACTTTAGTTAGTTCATCAGCTCATTAGCTGTAGAAATGCTTTAGCTTAACATATATGTTAGGGGTATAACAATTCACCAGTACCACATTTCATTTCACATGTGATATTGTAAATGTTTCTACTGGGTTCAGTCCTAATTTCAGAATGAAAATGTAATTTAATCTCATACAGCAGCAACTTGTCAATCACAAGTTAGCCCCATGCTAAAGCATACCCTGTTTTGTCCTTATCTTTGATGCTAAAGCTGGACTACAATTTAAAAAATGAACATCATGGTGTATTCAGAGACTTCAAACCAATGACTGAGACCATAAACTCCTCAGGAAAATGTTTATTGAAGTCACCGATCGAGAGAGCCAAGAGTCTTGTCATAGATTTTTGTCCAACCAGACTTCTCTTTTGCATTGTTTGGAGTTTCTCCATTTGAGCGAATGCAGGTTTAAGCCATTTACACACTGCGTTTACTTTTCAGACCCAGAAGCTATGTACATCTTTTTATAGACAGGATGTTATATGGTCAGGATCCCACAGTTTTTCCATTCCTCCTGCTGATACCTCATGTCTTATTGCACTGTTATCCACTTGGCCTATAAAAGGCTCAGTTTTACACTTTATAAAATCTTACTCCTGGATTCTTACCCTGTTGGTAATCCATCTTGCTGAACTGCAGCTTTTGGACAGTTATCAGGGGTTTTTTATGTTTTTTATTTTATTTTTTTGTTGGCAGACAGAACTGACAAGGAAGCACTTTCACGCTATGCAAAGTCAATGGAGAGTCATGAATTGTTTTCCCCTCTGGTGTGGGCAGCACTTATATGTGCTCTTTCTCTTTAGAGAGTGGAAAACACTGTTGAGGAGTCTACTGTAGGCTATATAAGTGTCAGTATGATCAGTGTCATAGGTGGCAAGAGTGAGTTGGGTAAGGGTACATCTGTTAATCTTTCAACAAAGCATCATTATTTTGGCTATTTGGTTCAAAATGATTTTTTTGGTGTGATATGCCTCATTAAAATACATCTTTATGACTCAAAGTCAACTAAAAGATGATTAACAGTGAAATCACATGTTAAAACGCAGTGGAACGATTTACAGTCATAATGTGAGCATGTAAGTTGGCATTGCTGGTTAGCTGCTGTGTTGCCTGGGAACTTTTCTCCTGTCTCTATGGCAACATGCACAGAAATCAGAGTTTTCTCCAGTCTCTTTTTATCCTTGTCTATTTTAATGCCAAGTTGCCATAAATACAGGATTTAGAGGAGCACTTCTGGTAATACACCCAGTTTGTGGGCCAACAAATGCTTTAATTAGGCTGAATGCCAACCATATGGGATAGCAGGTAGGCGCCCCACTCTTATAGTCTAAACACACCCACACACAAAAAATGCAATGTATACTCACATTATTGGGGTTAGGAAAAGTTGTGTGAGAGCCAATCAGTAGATTCCGGTAGATTCTGTGCTGTATGTGTATTTTTATCTTTTTTTTTTTTTTTTTTTGGGGGGGGGTTGAAAAAAATTAAAAGCCTAACTGCTGCCTACACTGACCAGTAGCTTAACTCTTTGGATACTATGGCCATTTGCTTTGTTTCTACAACCTGAAAAGGGAGATTGATACCTATGGCATTCTTGTTTCACTGAGCTCCATAGTCTATTGGCCCTCAGCACTCACTAGAGAAAATGGAACCTCTCTCTCTCTTTTCCAAATTTAATAATATAAAATAAAATCTGCCAACAACCACGTCTGAGCCTTCCTAGTTTGTGCATACCTTGTTTATTAAATCAGTGTATAAAGGTAAATGTATGAATACTAGTGCAGGGTAGAAAAATATCTAGTAGCTGGTTGACAAATTGTAGCTAATCAATCTGTTCAGCAGTTCTGTGCAGAATCACTGTGACTGTAATGACATGATTGGGAGGTTTCTTTACTCAATTATTTGTCCCCAGTACAATTTTAAAGCACTTAAATTTAGCGTTAGCCAAAAAAGGGTAGGAAATGATAGACTTGCTGTCGTGCATGTGTTTTGCATGCATAAAATGGACTGGCCTATAATCAGACACGTGTGAGGCTAACCAGCCAGTCACTGGTCTTGGCCAAAAATGTTGGAAATCGGCTGATTCCAGTCCCTGGCTGATTGATCGGTGCATCTCTAGTTTTAGGGCTGCTCATTAATCATAATTTTGCCAGTTGTCAGAACTAGATTCAGATGTTATCTACAACAATTAATATACACGCGAACTTTTTAAACTTTTTCACGACAGCAAACACGGTACACATGTAGATAACTGAAGCACGTCTAAATACTTTATTTGTGATTGTAGTAACTTACTGTATTGTAACCCTGTTGGCTTTCATTACACAGTGGCTGTCAGTATAAGAGTCCGTCAATTCCCACAACACTGGATCTACGTCACATACAGGTTACTTACAAGTCCACATTCTTTAGCAGGAAAGGCTCGACCGGTAACACTCACTCAACCTCAGATTTGAGCTTCTCTCATTAGTTAACCACTAGCAGAGCACATGTTGCTCCATGGCTAAGTGAAGGCTTGATTTGAAGAGTCACAGCCAAATTAAAAATCAGACTGTTGCTTCAGAGTGCTGACTTTTAGAGTCTTAATGTGTTTGTTTGCGTAGGTTTCCTAATAATTGATTGATGGGTTTGATCAGTATTGGTGAAAAAAAGTGTAATTGATGGAGCTTAAGTATAATGACCACGTCATTTTCATCGTTTTGCATTTCTGTGGTAACATAACAACAACCTGTCAACCTTATATAGCAGTGGCACAGAAACGTCCTGCTGTCTGGATTGTAGACCACATTCATATGTGCTGCTAGGAGTCTTTTTGTTTATTTCTTATTTAATTTATTTTTTGAGAGCCACAGTTGTTTGATTCCCTGTGCTTTCAGTCCATATGGTAAGCAAGGCTAATAGGCTCCCAATGCTCTGTGCTTGAGGCACATATCATCGTATCAATCTTCTTCCTTCTTCTCTTGGAAAAAAAGAAGCAAATTGTGTTTTTTTTGCAAAGCGCCAGACTGTTTACTTATACACCCAGCATTATACATCAGTGGTTCTCCAGATATTTCTACTGTCAAACTGTGATCACTGAGAGAAGGTGAAAATGTAGTAGCTTCTACACTTGGCTAATTCAGCAAACAACGACGCAGAGTCGTTATAGGAGGAGGAGTAAGAAGAACGAAAAATGACCTGAGTTGAGGGGGAAAAGGAGACAAATCCAGAAAGGCAGTTAATGAATGTGTGGGAGGAAGGTTTAAGACAGAGGACACAGAGGATTAGAGAGAGTTAATTAAAAACTTGTAAGAGGGTATTGAGTGAAGGTTAAACAAAGGTAAGTAAAGCGAGAGAGGGGAAACACTGGAGCGAAGCAACAATAAGAGAAAGTAGTGCCAGGCCAGGGGAAAGAAGGAGGAGAAGCACAGAGGGAGTGTGTGCTAAGAGAGGGAGGTGAGGTGAAAGATGTATAGGAGATGCTGAGCGAGGGACCTGTACAGCTGCAAGTAGAGAGGTGAGGTTAGAGGGAGGCAGGAGGAGAAGGAGGGGAACTGAGAGCATTGCCAAGCTGTCCCAGGGGTGATGAATGAGGCCATAATGAAGTATCTGTGCTCCTCTGCCTCTGCTGCTGGCTGGAGAATACCGCAGCCTTGGCACGGCCAAGGGGCCCGCTCAATCATGCCAGGAGAACGAACACACACACACACACACACACACACACACACACACACACACACACACACACACACACACACACACACACACACAGAGCTAAGTGCAAAGTACATGCACATATACACACTGAAATGTATGACAGATGATCTCTCCACCCGTAATGTCTCCATCACAGACATTTTTACCTCCGCTCCGTTTCTGTCTCTCCACCCAGATCCAGGGAGGCAGGAGTGTGGTTTTTGTAAAACAACCCATTGTTCGGTATGACAGGAAGGTAATGCACAAGGCACTGCGGTTCTCCACAGAAACACATGCACACAGCGAGCAATTGAAGTCAAGAAGATTGGTAAATTCCTCCTCTGCAGTAAACAAGTCCTGCTGTCCTGCGGTTACCAGTGCTGTCACCAGTACACAATGATATGTCAGTCTGCTATTTAGTCATTGTCTTCTCTGCATACTGAAGATGCATTGTTTGTGCAGCATTGACAAACGGTCTGTGCCACTTGTACGCGTGTCTACACGCAAAAGGTTGAGCAGACTTCTACAATGGGCATCGGTGGGGGGAAGCTGCCTCGTGACAAAGACTGATTGAAACCACTGCACAGTTTTATTGTTTGTGTGTTAAAACTGACCAGAACAGTCAAGGCAGCACAATCCAAAAAACAGCAGAGCTTGACTTATTCTCTGAAGTGCAGGCATCACCTCATGTCCCTTTCTATTTATTGTTGTGTTGCCTGGCAGTGATGTAACAAATGAAAGCATGACCAGAAATAAAACAGATTGTTGATTTTTATTTTTTTTTAATGATATTCAGGGTGCTTTGACTTGCAGTGTGTTTCACCTGCAAAGATCGAGATGTAGGCTAATGTCAACAAAGCTCTGGTGACCTTTTCTACCAGCATCTGCATGTGGTTACCTGTCTTCTTGATTGTGCAACGCCCCTATTTAGAGGTAGGCAGTTGAAACCACTCATTCACCCGTCAAATGGCAGAAGTCATCTGGCATTCTTTGTCATGTAAAGGAATTTTTCCCTCCCAAAAATAACATTTTTATAGTGGATGTGTGCACTATTTGCATTCTTACTTGTTTATGGATCCAAGCACTATGAATTTTTCCCTACAGTGTAAAATGGATTTCTGCTCCTCCTCTACTGTCAGCGTTCCAGAGGGGAAGCTTTGAATTAGGAGGAAACAGCACTGGATGTACAGTATAGCCTGAACTTTGCTGACAAACTATTTTTTTTTTTCTTTTTTCTTTTTTTCACTGATCCTTCCCAGAAGACCAGAAATGGGAGAGAGAGAGAAGGAGAGCTGTAAGGGAAAGTAGGACAGGGACGATGGGATGGATCTCTCATACTCTCTCTTTCCTTTGTCCGTGGCTGTCCACAGCATCTCTTCTCTGTGCCCATGCTCACATTTTAAAATAAACTTTCCAGTGCAAATGAGAATCCCGCCCCACAGTCTTGATGTTGCACATGTATAGTTATAGTCTTCTATCTGGTGCTGTGCAGGTAGGATAGACTTTTTTCTGCCAAGCTGCTTTTGGCTATTGCCTTATTCACAAGGGGTCACCACAGTGGGTAGTTTTGCATGCCTTCCTGATGCAGGCTCCCAAAGTGATTTGTGTCTCCTCCTGAGGTTGAACCGGAGATATTTCTTTTTCTTGTTATGCAAATGTGTAAATCACTATACTTTGGCATGCTAGCTCTAGCTAAAAACAATTTACAGTACCAGGGACATCGGGGTGAACCAAAAGAGGAAAGTTGTGGTTTGTAAAACGTTGAGGGGATTTAAGATTTAAGAATTCTAGATGCATCATTGTAAGTGACTGCATTCAGATTGCACATAGGTCTGGTATCACACTGGTATTGCAGTTAACAAAAAAACATATTTGTTATAATTTCAGAGGGCGATCCCCTTGGTTGTGACTTTAAGTAAGGCAGTAGAGTTTACAGTAGCTCTGTTTGTCCACACACTGCAGCTCAGCTGGTTTGTACTCCACTGTGGCCAGTTTATCTACAGGGGCTTTCCTCCTGCTTATTATAACAAAAACTGTAAGTTAACCATGTGCTCTCTCTCTCTCTCTCTCTCTCACTCACTCACTCACTCACTCACTCACTCACTCACACACACACACACACACACACACACACACACACACACACACACACACACACGGATCCTAAAACTCAATGGCTCGTGTGTGTGTTCCCTCACGCTTTCATTCTTTCAGTTATATAGATAATAGATAAACACACACAGTTAGAACTGGAGCGTGTCCTGGCTTATCATGTTCAGGGTGGTGGAGGTCACTGGAGTGCTGTGTGTGTGTATTTTGGCTCAGTTTCATACAGACATGTAGTCTGTAGATTGGTCTTGTTCCAAACAAGTCATCCTTCCAGTGAACCAGCCCACATACAGTACTCCGTAACATGTTTCTCAGTCACTGAGTTGCTCTTTTCTCTGCTTCATATCTTATCTTTGGGGCATTGTGCTTTACTTCTGTTAGCCTTGCCTTCTTTCTTAATATCTTTTATGAAATTTAGCCACTAATGGTTTAGACATGAATTCCTAACAATCTGTGATCCATGTCTCCACTGCTGTGTTTTGCCTAATCTTTACAGAGAGGAATGCCGCATTGAAAACAGACATTCACCCAGGCATAGCGTGGACTGCTGAGTTGTCACAATGAACTGCTAAGGTTTTTGCCACGTCTCTTATTCAGTAAGAGTTTGTATGTAGACTTGTGTTTGATTTGTGAAGGAGAAGAATGGAGTGAGAGATAAACATCAGCTGTGATCAAATACAAAGGAATGCGGAGCGGAGGAATGGGCCGAAAAGCAGGGAATGATCTAGTTTAGCTCATGGAAGATGAGGAAACCAAAAGATGCCTGCGTGGGTGCAACTATTGAAAGATGTGCATTTTTTTTGTGAAAAAACTTTTTAATTGATTTACTGCCTCTGCAACAGCATGTGTGACTCAAAATTGTTTTAACGTCATTGTAGCCCAACCCTTACTTATCGAATGCTCCATTTATGGTTATGGAGAGACACGGGAAGAACAGCTGTGTGTTTTGGCCTGCTATAGGATTTAGGCAGCAGGTCAGTGTTGTTTAACAGTTTAGCCTAACAGGTTAATGCAACATTATCATAGACTTTCTTTCCTTTTTGGTTTCTATAACCTGACAGGAATTCCCCGTCTGGCTCCCATATGGCAAATTCTCAGTAATCAGTTGAAACCTGCTTGATAATCAGTGAATGCTACTGAAACGGTGGTTCTAGAGGAAAGACTGTTCCCATAAGTGTGTGGGTGTATGTAACCAGGCCAGAGACGGGCCTTATCACCAGCCCTCCACTCCTGGCCAGACCTTAATTAGCACATAACTGCTTAGCGCAGATCTGGCTGAGCCCAGGGAAGTTACACGCCCCCCCAATCACAATCAAGCAATAAACATGTGAATGCATATTCTGTACGAAAACCCAATGAGTGTGTGTGTGTCGGTTGTGGTTTATAGATTGCGTAAATGAATTTGTGTGTGAAATCTTTATGTTAGTTTTGCAAAAACTGTCTCAGTGTTTAAACTGAACTAGCTCACACTCACATTTCCAAACCCAACATTCTGAAGTTCATAGTCCCAAAAGTGAATTCATTTCATGGTTTTCTAAAGGTTTCTTTGTTGGTTTAACAGTGGTTTTTCTTAAGCTATTCTTTCCCAGTAGAATCTCCTCCCACTTTCCCTTGCAGACTATTGATGCTTCATGCAATCAAAAAGGGATTACTTTTAAAAGAAAATAAGGAGTATTAAGTGTTTTTAACTGCCCCATAAAACCGAACAGTAAAATTCAGTTCTCTAGGAATTTTTCACTCAATAGATTGACCAAAAGCTTCAGCTCAATATGACACCTCAGATTCTCGTAATGTGTGTGTGTGTTGTTGTTTTTTTCAGATCCAACAGGAACAATTTGCACTAAAAATGTTCCTGAATTAATCTGAATTAGCTCTCTATTAGAGCAGGGCAATATGACCAAAAATATTTATCACGATATACATTTGAAAATTTGCGATAACGATATAACTGATGATATAATTAACACTAGACAAAATACTTTACAACTCCACAACTTTATTAGTGCAAAAAAAACAAACATCAATGTATTTTCACGTAAACAAGCAGCTTTTTTAAATGCATTAAAGTTATATAAAAAATTAACAGTGCAAATGCAAATTCCTTGCTGACAGTTTAACCAAAAGGCATTTCCAGTGGAAATTGGCCGACATATCCTCAGCATAACCATGTATAATACCCACAAAACTTAAAAAGAGGTTATACACACACAATACGGTAATATTGTGTTGAAGCACAGTACGTATCACTCCGCGAGGCTCCTGCCTACGATAGCCGTAATACTCCAACAATCCATCAAGCGGTGCGGCTTCGTAGCTTAGCAAAGTCGTACCAAAACATTTGACAGATTTTCGAGCGCCGTGTACCACATAAAATCGTTTCGAGGTCAGTAAACACAACCAGAATTCACACATAAGGCACACGGGATTATAAGGGGCTCTGTCGATTTTCAGAAAAATCAAAGGATTGATTTTAAGTGTGCCGTATTTTCCAAACAACGCGGTAATAACGACGGCCCGCTAGCATGCGCTACCAAAACCTAGTGCTTTGTTGTGTATCTGACGGATGAAAGCCAAACCAGTTCCACACCACTGAAGTTGCAGCATTTTTACAAACCAGTTCTGGTTCATCCGTTTCCTTTGACGATCCACTTTTGCTCTTCTCATTCTGCATCGCCGCCATGTGCTTATGTAAACAAAGGCACTGCGCATGCGCTTTTTACCCATATTCTCTCGTGATATTTCATTTTCTTATCGTTGCCCATCATTACACCGGTATTACCGTGAACGGTATGATATAGCCCAGCCCTACTCTCTATTCATTCATAAAAATCCCGCTAATGGTCACGTAGGCTGGCTTCAGCAGTATCGCTTGTCTAAACCGCTCCTAGCACCAACCATGCCAACAAAGAATGCCATGACATCAGTCGACTCTCGTGAGAGCAAAGTCGGCTCACGTTACATTCTTTAGTTGCGTACACCATTCATCCATTTCACCGTTCATTGAAAACATGGTTAAGCTAAATGAACGCTCTCTTTTCAGCAAGTTCATGCACAGCACTGTTTATAATGGCACTTCCACAGTATACGTGAATCACCTCCCTCTGGACTGGCAGCCTGGTCTATCACTAACCTATAACTCACACAGTTAGGTTGTGAGACAATTATTACGTCTCGGATGGCAGATTTCACTCTCTGGAAAACCCAGACCACCCCTGAATGTTCCCACAGTCTCCTGCAAGGCCCTGACCGCAGATAAGACACCCCCAGCCCCCCCAGTACTTTGAAAGACTGTTATCTTAATGCACCCACTACAGTGTAACGAAAGCAGCTGATTTTTAAAATAAAGTTCAAAGTGTTACTTCTCTTTCTGTTTCCTCTTCCTGTTTCTGTATGCAGTTTCACACATTGGCAAAGTTTTATAGCTGTTCCTCTATTACTTACACACAAACACCCTCACGTGCAGGCGACAGTCATGGTCTTTAACCCCCATCCTCCTGCCAGAAGTCAAAAATGGCCCCCCCTTTGCTTCGAATCTGTGCTAGTCGCTGGAAAGCTTTTAGTTCCGTCTCCTCTAGTGACCAGCCCTCTGCCCATCTATCCAGCCAACCAGGAGTTGCTGCTGGAAGTTTTAATGGTCTTTCTGCCTCTCGTAAATCGGCACATGAAGTCAGGAGATTTGGGGGCTGGGTGGGTCCTTTTGATCTTGGACAATGACCTCTAACTTGGTGGTTTCTGACATCCCCCTTCCTCTATACGTCTACACACCAGACTTCAACAACATCCTACTACAGCAAAAAGAGACATTTCCTGAATGATGCGCTTTGAGCTGGCCTTTTTTCCTTTTCTTTTTTTAAAGACTGTTGATTTGTTGGGGGATGCGAACATCATGGAGGAAAAAAAGTTGCTTCATGGCCCAAACTCTGTTTTAATGAGAACAGACCACAGCTCCCCTGCGCAGCGCTGCATGTGGCTGTCGACCCCCATCAACAACCATGTGAAGATAATTGGGAACAGATCCACGCTATTAATTAATCTAAATACTACAGTTAGATGGAATTTGGTCCACAAAGTTCCTCCACATATTAATGAAGACATGCACAAGGACATCCTCCTATTAGTGGGGAATTTGTCATTCATCTGTCCTAATTATTGAGGGAACATCGCAGATGTCCACGCAACACGAGGAAAACGTGACACACTGTAAGACTCCCCCAGAACACGCGTTTTCATGTTTGGCCTCAAGTCGTTATATTGGAAGTTCACTTGTCATGTGTCCGATCAGAGCTGCTGGAGTTTGCTCCATTGATCCAGCTTCACTTCCTCCTTCTCGAAAGCATGGCGTGTCTGTGTGTAAGTGAGAGCGTGTGTGTGTGAGTGCACGCATGTGTTCTGGTTCTTGCATGATGGAAGACGCTGAGATGGAACCACGTTGATGTGAATCTCCACTTCCCAGTTGTATCTGATCATTTATTCGACTGCGCTCGCTATCTTTGTCTCCTCCCTTCGGAATTCTTACGAATCCACTCGCAATCACGTTGAGGCCATTACTCTCATTTGTACCTGCAGGCACAAACATGCCCTTTGGCTGGCGTATATCTTCCCCCTCTAAGACTCTTATTTAACCCAAATCTGTCACATTCCACACTAAACAAAGGTGCAGTTACCTGGAGCTCCTTTTGATCAGGCACCACTTAGAATAAAAATAAATAAATACAGAACTGATACTCAACCATGAGAAAAACTCTTTCACTGCTACCAGTTGAGGATTAGCCCTTCGGTTTTTGCAAACATTATTCATTCTTCCTGTTAACTTCTTTGTTGACTTCACCAAGGGACACACAATAGCTCCTCCCATCCTCTGCTTATATCCTCTGATGCTACATTTAACATCTGCCTGTATGTGACACATAAGCTGGGAAGCAGGTGATGGCTAAATTGTTCACAGTATCTACAGTCCAATTCTGGTAGCTGGTAGCTATCTTGTCATTCTAAAAATACCCTCCCCTTCTTTTTAAAGCCGTAATCCTGGCCTTTAGTCTGCTGCTTTGTACAGTTTGTTTCCACAATGTCTTTTTCAGATCATCTCTGCTTAGGCGAGCCGTGGTGCGTTAGTACAGTTCAGCACAGAGATGGTATGTGCTGATTAGTGGCCAAATGAGCTGCAGCAAAGCACCATTATACTGTAAAGTGCTGACTGCTCAAACAAACGTTATACTCGCATTTGCACTTTAATCATATTCTTTCTTTGTGGTCCTGCGCTGTTTCGCAGCTGCAGTTCCCCTGACACCAGCATCCACAACTAAAGCTGTGCCCCAGCATCATAATGTAAGCTCATTCTGAGGGAATTATGCCCACATTTTCTCGTGACTGTATGACAAGCATGTGCAAGCATGCATCTGTGTGTGGAAAACCAATTGAGTAAAAACCAAAACATACTGTGTCAGTTGTTTTTGTTGAGTATATCCAGTCATTTATGGATGGATGGATAGATGGCTGCTTTATTTATTACACAAAATTGGGAAAATGTTTGGAAATTTCTGGTGACAGTTCTAAACTGCAGTCGTCAGCTGATAAAGAATGTATATTGAATAGCTTATTGTCTACTTCTATAGAAGCAAGAAACTTGTATTGGATAAGTAGGTTTACTGGTCGTATTATGTGTGCACTGGAAAAGAGACATAAGTAAAATACTAAAAAAGGGCACTGAAAGATTGAAGGTTGGCAAAGTGAAGCTATTGCTCGCTGGTGTCTTTCATTGCGAGAAATGTATGATGTCGGTTTGTGGTTGGGGTTGGGAAAAGCTCAAGGATGGGATCAGTAAAATCGTACCTAGATGAAACGCAAAAGTGTTTCTGTTATTTAGCGTTTGTTCTGCATCAGTGCCTGCCTGTTCCTTTTTACTCTCCTCTACTTCAGCCAAGCCCACATGAATGCCAGTCCTTCCAAAAAGAAGAGCGAGATAAGTGGGTACCTTTAATCTGACATGTGAAGGAGAACCTTATATTTATTCATGGTGGAGCACAACTGCTTCAAATTTACTTTTAGTTCCAATTTCTGTGTGATCCGTGGAAGGGTAAGGAGCACACATACACAAACGTTGTGATATGTACACACCCAATCCCTGGTTGTGTCCCTGACCTCTGAGGTTTGGCTGAATAGCAGACCATGGTGGAGCTCTGAGTGCCGGCAGACCAGATGTGGCTGTCTAACCTCACAGACCTAACAAGCGGCTGCTTGGCCAGTAGCCGTACAACCGCTCAGCTGCTTAGCATTCTGCCTAGAAAGCCACCGGTCACGGTAGCAAGCCACCAATAGGGTGCTGGCTTTAAAGAGATGAGGTTTTCCCTAATGTCAGGGAGCTGTGCACACCATCTTAAAGCTTCACGTTAACTAGGTTTATTAAAGCCATATCCTTATGTCTTTGTTGGTTTGTGTGCTGCCTGTTAAGATTTAATGTGGCTTTGGGTCAGTGGTAGAATCAGACAGTTTTTGATTCATGCTATTGTTGCTCATTGCTAACAGCACCAAATTCGAAAGTACTCATTAATGTGAAGAAATTGTGACTTTTTCCTGCAGAGATGCATAAAGAATCACCAGTGCCGATTCACTGCAAACTAGCATAACGAATTTGATCCCTCTGCAGAGTTTTTCATTGTTTTTCTTTTTTATCTAGCGTAAAACTGTAACTGTAAGCTCATGGCATTCTAGACCACCCGTCCCTCACCCCCCAGCCCCCTGATTACTCATGCCCCACCACAAATGGAAAGTTTTAAATATAAAAGAATGCATAAATGCAACGTTTTTGTTTTTTCTGGGGGGTTTTGGGCTGCTGGTTGTGTCTTCCACTTCCAGTCTAACCATCACGTGATGGCAGGTTTCAGTTTTAACAGGCTAAAAGCACAGTCCAACCATCTCTGCAAAGAATTCAATTCATTGTCCTTCTCCTGTGTCGTAGGTTTCAGTCAGCTCACTGTCAAGTTGTCCAGAAATCCTCAAGTTGATGATCAGAGCTTTCAGGGTGACACAGGAACACTAAAGTTTGCCCAGCATGCCCAACGTGAGGGTGATAAATTTCACCCTTCTGCTCTAAAATACTCATTTACAGCAGTGAAGAAAGCCCAGTGGTAAAACAGCTACGCTGACATTGTAGCATTGTTTCTCTTTAGCAGACCGATTTAAATTATTTCAGCTGAAAGTCTGTACTTTTCTCCGCACCCCTCAATCACTTTTTGTCAGCTCCCTTCAGGAAAAAACAAAAAACTTTTCTTACAATGCTGAAGTCGCAAAAGACAAAACCATGAACAACGGGAATAAAATCCCATCAACAGATTACAGGCTTGAGCGTGGCTTGATTTCCAGAAATATGTAATACATTGCACATGGGCACCAAATGTGTCCCAGATGTGATGGGGTTCATGTGTTGTTCACGCTGTTCTGTCTGCACCCCGAGATCTGTGCTGTGTCATCAGAAAACTCTGCTCTCGCTCATATCGGCTTCCCACCACGGGAGACATTTTCACAAGCTATTGTTTATGACTACACATGCGTCTATTCATTTTCCAATTAAGATCCGGGGAGGCTTGTGATTATTCTCAGTAAATCCAGCTGACTCATCCCATGTATTGATCGAATATTGTCTGAGAAAGCGACTGTCTGGCTCCCCGCTGTGTCCGTTCAAACTCTCACCTTCTTGATTTTTTATTCGTAATCAATAAAGTTCACAATAGTTAAACGGCACGCTGATCTCTCAGTAAGATCAGGGGATCAGATGGACAAGCAGCTAAATGCAAAACAGCTCATGAGCTTTTCTCAATGTTTTTGTGTCAAGAGGTTGACCCTCGAGGCTGGAAACTTACCTTCTGCCATCTCGAGCCCACACAAAGCCAAGTAAATTTAGATTTACATCTGTATCTCCAAGACTAGAAAGGCGTTATTAGTACCTGCAAACAGAGCTAAAATTGAATGTGTAGCTTTAGGGATAACTCAAATAACAACACTTTGATTTCATAAAAAAAGAATTAAAAAAGAGAAACTCTTACATTTTTAAAAAAGCATCTGAATATGAAGAAGCGGCAGCTGCTAAACACTAAATCAGCTTAGAAAGACTGACAGTAAACGAGTATAAACACAGCAGACAGCTTATAGTAAGCCGTTTCAGTTACAGACGCTAATATTCAGTAAAGCAGACACGATATACACAACATTCATACCACACCAAATGTATTGGAGCTTCTTGATATGTTTCTTTTTCCACTCTGTGAAGATGATATTTTATCCAGTGGGTATTAAGAGTAGATGCTGAGCAAATAAAAGGGTGGCAATGTGAAGATTTTGTCAGTGAAACCACATCTTGCAAAAGGTGAATGTTTGTTACTTTTTTTTGTAATGATCTCCACCCAGACCTTTTCTGGTTTACCTCCCCTTGATTCTCCTCCCAAAGGTTTATAGCTTCACATCTCTCTACACATAACATTAATTTTAAATTAGTTATGTGAAATTAAGTATTTCAAAAATCCAAATGTAAAAAAAAAAAATGTTATGATCCTTTTGCGTTTGTGTGGCTGACTTGCTTGTCTGGCAAGTCTTATGCATTTTGTGCCTTACCTGCTTTTGATGGTTTAATATGGACACAGGTATTTGCTGAAGCAAGCAGAAACACCTGATATACGGACATGTTGTTTTTTGTTTTAAAACCATGTAAAAAAAAAAAAAATGTAGCCAGCTTATGGTAAATGCAGACTGAAGCCGGCAGAATTTTGGTAGAGCAAAATATGCCTGCATGTTGTGGTGCTCAGATTTAATTGGGGTCTGCGAGGTAATCTTCTGTAAACACGGCAAACAGAATACATTAGTCTTGCCACAAAATGATGGTAATTTAAATGTAGGTGGGAACAGATAGACATGTGCAACTAAATGGGACTGCAGGAGGTTCTGCCCAATTATTGGTGTTGCTGCAATAGCTTGTATCATGACCAGTGCTCATGATACCTAAACAGCTCTCCCTGACACTCTGTTCTAATGCTTGCATACAGTCAGGGTTATAGGTTAATTCCAGAGTATTCGTAAATGTATTGGCATGAGGTTTGGCTGCAGATGGATGGGCTTGGTGTTACCATGTGCTCCTCCTCCCCGCTGTGTGCCTTCTCCTCCTCATTGTGTTTCCCTCTCAAGCTTTGTCTCACAAGCCTCCTGCCTTTCCCTTTTATGTTTCCCCCTCTCGCTCGGTCTATCACCCATTGATGTTGGTTTTATGATCTCTTTTTATGATCCCTCTCTCTCCCTCTGTGTCTCTCTCACTCTGAGAGCCGCTTGGTGTGTTGCTGGGATGGAAGAGCAGACTGAATGTGATTCATTCTGACGCCAGAATCAGTCTTGTGGCTGGCACAGTCTTGGCATGCTGATACACACACATCGTGACACATGCGCTTGCACACACACGCACACACACACACACACACACACACTACTACACACACACACATATATATATATATATATATATATATATATATATATATATATATATATATATATATATATACACAGCAGCCTTTCTTGTCCGGAGTTTATTCTACTGGCTGGTATGCTGCCCCAGATACCAGACAGAAGTCAGAACAGGCACCGAACACACTTGAGCTGCAGCGCTGTGATGTGATTAGACATGGCGGATATCGACTGTGCCTTTTTACAGATTAGTATGTCACTCTCTGTTACACTATCAGTGACTGAGGGCTTTGCTTGATTTTTGTGGAAAGCGGTAGCTTGTAAAGACTGATACAATTGTTTGCATGCTTGTGAGTATGGGAGTGTAAAGAAATGTCGCACATGTGTTTTTTGGCACACACACACACAGTGTGTGACTGTGTCTTTGTGTGTTTCTCTCCAGTCAAAGGTATTTATGTGCAACCATTGCCAGCAACACATGTTGAGCCCATCAACAGACTCAAAAGAAAACCAAAAACCAAAGGATAATATACAGTGATAACCTGTTCATTGTGTCATGAAGAAGATTTGATATTTTTAACTTTGAGGAAGTGATTTAAGAGCCACTCTACTGGTCATTCCTAAGCCTGTATGAAAACTAGCAGATGTAATGCTGATGAGCACTGATTTGTCATTCCTTTAACTCAAACCAGCCTTTGGCTGTTTTTCTTCCTGTCCTCTCGTGCTGTCTTTCTGTTTAGAGGTTCTTCACGCACGCATGCACATGCACGCACGCACACACACGCACAGAGGGAGCTTTATTGTCATTTCGGTATGTTCATGGTTGCCGCTTAGAGCCAAACACACAAATAATACTGAAAGCAACAGAATGCCTCATTAAGGACAACAAATTACACATGGCCAGCTCTCTTTTCTCTTTGTTTGTGTTCTTATTTCACATAAGTGCCTATCTTTAGTGTGTCCTTGTCTTCATGTCTGAATACTTGAAGGCTTATATAGTCCTCTTCCTCCTCTCATTCAGTCAGCAGTTTTTAAACACTGACCTCATTGATTCTCAGCTCTTCTTATCCTTTGCTCCTGCCTGGGACAGTTCTAACTAATCACACACTAACATTACTGTTTCCGTGTGCGCGCGTGTGTGTGTGTGCGCGCGCGCGTGTGTGTGTGTGTGCGTGTGTGTGTGTGTGTGTCTCTGAAATCACCTTAGTCTGAATGGAGATCGCTATACATGCATACAATTGCTCATGTGTGAATGTCTGTGTTTGTGTGCGAGTATGTGAACATGCCCGAACCAAGCTGTGATGTCAGATGCAGGTCAGCAGAAGGACATTATTATTAATATTATTGTTTCTGGAGCTCCACAGTGGGGGTAAGAAGTCTGTTTTCGGCTTCCCTGTGGCTGATCACTGCGGCCCCAGTCGGGCTACACAGAGGCCCGTCTGTGGCCTGCAGGACCAGGAGCCCGCGGGGTGAATAAAAACGCTGTGAAACGCGTGTTAAGAAAGGTGTGAAAGAAATCCGAGGGCGAGACGCTGCGTTTTGTGTGAAACCGCTCCCTCCTCTTTGCCACTGCCGTGCACATGCTCCCTCTCTCACACACTTAAACACACACACAAACATACGCTTGCACTTTTCCTTTCACACACACCTGGCATGGAGGTTCACAGTTTAAATAAACAGCGGCTCAAGCAGCGGGGCCGGGTCTGGCGTAAACGGCAGCAGACCGGGATGATTTTTCTCTTGGGGTAATGCTCTCTTTCACATATTCTTAATGATGCTTTAAAAGGGTAACGAAGGGGAGCAGCTGTAAGAGGGGAGTGAACTAGGTGAAGAGAAAGCTACAAGTGGGCAGAGACTCCAACATGACTACCTTTTTATGAGTAAAAATAATTACTCAGACCCGGCATTCAGAAGACGCCTGCAGTACATTTTAAAATGTAGTAGAAGGTCTGCATTTACTCAGAGACGCGCTCAATTGGAAGGTTTGACCTCCGCTTGATAAAAGTTCTTTAATGGGATTTGTCTGTCTGTGTGCGTGTGTGCTGTTTGCTGTGACTCATCCCTCCTGAGCCTTCTCCTGCAGCTTTGTCTGTCCTTGCGTGTATGTGTTTGTTGCCTACAATCTCAGCTCTCAGCAGCAATCGGTCAATAACACTTCAAACTCACCGTTTTCATCGACCCCCATGATGAAACACACAGCAAGTCTGTCACGTCCTGGAAATGGCAATTTCTCCTCCAATCCATAACGTCCACAGGCCTTTGGGACCATGTGGGGATAGGGCTGCGGCGGCTGTATTGACTGAGTGGCGTGTTGTGTATGTGATTGAAATCTACTATTCATCCATTCCCGTAAGGTAAACATGGTAACGGGTAGGGATGGGTACCGGTGTCCGGTGCCATGATGGCACCGGTTCTGACATAAACGGTAGTAACCAGACCGAAAAGCAGCGCACATTTCGGTGCTTTATTTCGGTGCTTTTTTTTCCTGAGCTGTGATACACTTCTAGCCAATAATTTTACGTTTCCGAGGATAGTAGGCGGGTCCAGGTATGTGCGTTCTTTTAGAGCAGAGCTACAGATTAAAAATGCCCAAGGCGAAGCGGTCAAAAGTCTGGCTGTACTTCACAGCAAAATATGCAAACTCAGCAGCCTGCAACAAGTGCTTTAAGCTGATACTGTGATACTGTCAAAGGAGGTAACACCTCAAATCCGATGAAACACCTGGCGACGCATAGCGGTTTTTTTTAAAAGCCCAGAAATGCGCCGTATGATAGCTTGCTGCGAGACCTCACACCGAGCGCATCTACTGTGCGTGGGTTGCCTGTTATCTGACCTGGAGTTAGCAATATCCCCCAAAAACCCCGAAGAGGAGAGTCCTGGCCCCTAGCCCTGCCAGTGTAGCAGAAATGATGAGGATGATGATGCAGCAGCAGCCGTTCTTCTCTGCGTGAGTAGCTTAATGTTCGTGTGTAATTTACGTTGAGTAGGCTAACCACGTTATTACATTAATGCATGTAAGGTGAACTAGCAAACATCATCATAGCTACATGCAGCTGTCTTCTTGTTTGATGGCAGATACTCCCTTCACCCTGGCCAAAAAGGCTAAAATGACCAAAGAAAAAGTGGAAAACAGCTAAACATGAGAGGTTTTTGGACAAAGTTTGTATTTTTTCCATTGATTAAGCACTGCTTCCAGCCAAGAGTGATACCATATATGCCCCATAGCTGCAGAAAAGGCTATCTTTTTACAAAAAACCAGCTGAACATGAGAGGTTTTTGGACCAATTTTGTGTTCTCCATTCTTTAAGCACCGGTTTGAGCACCGTTTGAGCACCGGCACCGTTTCAAAAGTACCGATTTGGCACCGGTATCGGATAAAACCTAAACGATACCCATCCCTAGTAACGGGATGAACTGAGGGAGATTAAATGGCTCAAATATGACTTTGGTCACTCACTACAGGCTTTCAGTGTCTGATCTTCTTTTTGATTCAGATGTTTATTATTTAATATACCAAACAAGCTCATACAGACATAATCTAATCTCCTAGTCTTGTCATTTTGTCATTTTGTCCAATAGATTTTGAATAAGTTTCTAAAAAAAAAAACAAAAAAACTTTTTTCAATAAGTTGCTTATACTTGACAAGGTCCTATATCACTGTTCTCAGTCTGACGGCGAAGCTGGAAATAACTGACAAATTAGAAATGGATTTGAAAACTTTTCAGTGACTTTTGAACAACATGCTCTGCCTCTAGTTCCATATTTTCCCCGATACCTTTTAAAGCCCCATAAATATAGTTTTCCCATCAGTTTTACTGATTCATCTAACAGCCTCTAAATGTATTGTTTGGGTATGTCTGCGTTTCATAGGTCCGTGTGTGTGTATGTATGTGAAACAAAATCGTCCTTCAAGCTTCAGTTGCCAATTAAATGCTTTGCGTGGAAAGACTAAAGAGCCTTGAACAATGCCGAACAGTGCTACTCCTCCCACCACAATTATGTTGCATCTTAAAGTCGGAGACAGTATAAGTGCAGCAAACCCAACCTCAAGGTGTATTCCCACATGACTATCATGACCCATGCTGAAGCATTTTTGTTGCCGTTAATTATTTTTACCACAAACTGTACACAGAAACAGAGTCTGGTTTCCTGATGGGAACACGCAGACACAGTTCGTAATAGAGTTAAAAGAATACTCTTCTTTCCAGTCACATGAGTTGTGTGGAAAACAAGTTGCAAACTAAACTCGTGGCACAGTTTTGCATAAGCTCAGCGTCCAGTTTTGTGTACATTTTCCAAGTCTACTTCAGAATGGATTTAATGCCCTCGGGCTGAGCTCCGTTTGATAGACTTATCCAGTCTGTCACTACTCTACCCACAAGTCCTCCGAAGCTAAATATTTGAGCTTTTCATAACTGAGTGTTGGATTTATTTAACTAAAAGTCTGAGCTTAAACCATGACAGAAGGGTTCTGGAGAAAGTGCACAGAATATGTCTGAATCACAAAGGCATTTTACAGTCTCCTCATTCTCCACCTCCTTGTTCATGATTGTGACCTCATACTTAACACATTTCTATTAATTTTAGTTAGGTTTATTTATTTATTTATTTTAATCACATGTCTCTAGAGATTGGCAGCTTTGTTGTGTGGAGTGTGTGGGCTGATCAGTACTGACACCTATGCTTCTCGTGAACATGATGACACGGTGGCGAGCTGGAACATCAGTGGAGACTGAGAGTGCTGAGTCAGAGAAACTACTGCGGGGTTGTGGATGTGGTTCATTCATGGAGTCGCAGGTTCATCATCTGTGGAGTTGTGGCTTTATGTGCTGCTGAGAGAGAAATGAGACCTTTATGCATTATTTTGCAACATTGTGGTATTCGACGCAGACGGGAAGACTGAGCAGACATGCCCTCTCACAAATCCTTCTATATTTCCCCTCATATCAAAATGTATTTATATTGCCTCTCCTTACCCATTTGTCATATCCCACTGGATACACTACAGTATTTTTTTTTTTACTGCCTACTACTCTTTCCCCCACTGCGTTTTTTCATACCACAGCGTGACCTAATTATGTTTTGAATCAAACTCCACATGTGGATTATGAGTGAGAAATGCTCAATGACAAACTGTCGTCGCTGGGCACAGCTAGCTGGAAACTGAGCCACATCGTCCTGGAGAGGGTTGGCTAGAGTGGAGATTGATGGCCTGATGGATAGATCAGGTGGATAGAGGTGGAGGGTTTGGTGGTTGTTTTCTTTTTTTCTTCTGTGCTGAAGTGCCTTTGAGTAAGTGGGGCAGGAATAGCAAAAATAGTTTCCAGTCCCCTTGAAAAGTAACTCTCTAAGGTCATCTCCTTGCCCTGGGCCTTTATGCGTGAAGCTGAGTGTCCATATTCAGTCTTTTCCCTCCCTCCTGTCTTTTTTCTTTCTTTCAGTCTCTCTCCGTTTTCCTTCTGCGGCTTAATGGCTTACACAGGCCTCTGTATCAGCAAGGCTTCTGCAGCAGGAGTAGAGTTTGTGTGCTAACGAACCCTCGAGCTAATTAGAATTTCAGCCAAGCTGGCTGCTCTCCTCATTTCCTAGCCATTTCCCTCCCTTCGGACAAATACAATTTCACCCCTCAACTCGTGCAGAATTAATCCAGTTAATGTTCAACACGGGATGAATAATGGCCACTTATCTGCTGGGAACAAGGGTACAGAGGAGCTGCTGGGCCCAGTGCTGTGTGTCACTAAATCTGCTTTCTAGGCAGAGTAGTTGGGCCAAAGTACTGATAGCCCCTGGAAAAAGGGAGGTCGATGTGCTCTAACTGAATATCAGCCCACTGAACCTTTTATACTCACTGGCCTCTCTTTCCTCTTCTTTTCTAACAGAGTCCAAGTGTTCCCATGAATCATTACACCCCTAATGTAGCGTGGGGGGATGTTAGCAAACAAAAATAAAGATTGAAAGCAGTCCTCAGCTTACCAGGATTATCTGGATTGCTTGACAACAATTTCCACATCGTCTCCAAAGTGCCATGCATTCTCCAGGGATGCTTCATTTGTTAATATGTAACCAAGTGCAAGAATTAAAAATTAACCCCTGTCTGCTCCTGGTTTTCTTTTAGACTGGGTTACACTTGAAAGTCACCAGTTCAAGGAGAGTGTCACCACATCTAAAGTGTGTATAGCTGATCCGAACAGTTACACAGGGAGGCGGAGTTAAAATCCTGCTGTTGCAAAGTGTGATATTTGACAGTCTGCAGTAAAAAGGAGACTTTACAATTGCGTAATATGAATCTTGATATAAATGTCCACTGAAGCGTCCACTCCTGTGGAGGAGGGGAGCTATTCTGTTTGATAAAGAAGTCTATGGCGACACTTCGCTTTGGCTTCCTGGATCTGTGGCCTCAGTAAATGCTTTTCTAGTCTGTTCATTGTCTCAGTCACTCATTTCAGGTCCTATTGAACAGGACATAATGTTTAGGGTGGGCCTACCTTATGATTGGTAAGTCCAGACCATGTGACCACATTGTGTCTCTCAGTTTTTCAGTTAGATCTACCCCTCGTTCATCAGAGGGTTCGCAGCAGAGCGTGGCTAACCAGTGGGTGACAGCTCAGTGTCTTTGTCCATCTTTTATATACAGTGTATAGATAACAGCAGTGTTTCTTAAATTAACCAGTTTGTCGTGTGACTGCCAGCCTTTTCATCATCTCATTGAAACTGTTTTTTCAAACTGCCTGACTGGAGATCTAGCAGCACCAAACTTTTGGTGTTATAAAGCTGCTTCTAATATTGAGCTAACTGTAGCAGACAGATAAGAGTTTTATTGACCCCCCCTCTTGGGAAATTTACTTGTCAATGCAATAGAATAAATATAGCGACAGAACAAGTAAGAAAGATAATTTAAAATATATATATATTTTAAAACTGTAGCAATAGAGGTTATTATAAACAGATTATTTTCAGAAAGAAATGTAATATATATACTTTATAAACTTTAAAATAACTTTAGCTTTATTCAGGTTATGACCTGGTCTTAATGAGAGGGGAAACACATTTAGTAATTCAGACTGGGTTAATGCTGCATGCTTGTGTTTATGCATTTGTTATAAAGATACAGACCGTAAAGAAGTAAAGTTTAAAAAAAAATACAGAGTACATGTGATTGACAGTATAATGGTGCAGTTCACTTTTGTGTTACATGTGCACTTGACATATTTTGTAGTCTAGACAGTATGGAACTGCACAATGGCGTCCACGCAGGGAACCAAGGGCACCCCTGCGAATTAAGGCCGTTAACGAAATTACTTCACGTGGACCCTTGTGACCACTCACAGACCGTGAATGGGCTTTTACATTAGTTGGTGACTTACTTAAGAAACCTTCTGCAGTGGTGGGAAGTGAGGCTATATGGGAAGTTGGTTCTCTACCTCCCTCCCAGCATGTCAGAGCTATCAGCTGTTGGGTTGAGTCCCAGCTGCCTCGTGTGTTGACTCTACGGTGATAGCCATCAGCATTTGCCACATGAAAGGAGAGGAGACTAGTGTTCCTAAAAGAGCAGATGAGAAATAAAGATGCAGAGGCCATGTTGGGATCTTGGCTATGTTTCAAATCTAGATAAAGACACTGATTTATCAGGAATGCCTTTTGACCATATCAGACATTATATAAATCAGTTCCTTCCTTCTGGTAAGACCTGACTAATGTTCTTGTAGGATAAGATCCTTTGAGCCAGTAAAACTTTCTTACAAATTTCAGATATGCACCCAGCCCAGGGGTTAGTGTATTTACAGTTTTGCTCATCCTGTGCTTTGATAAAGACAAAAAAACACAATATGCATACTTAGGAAGGAAGGGAGTAAACCCATTTGGCTCACTGTCTAAAATTACCAAGCAAAGGCTCTCTGTGCATGCCAACAGCCTATGCAGGCAATGCTATCTGTGGTATGTCCCTTAAGCTGGCCCCTACACTTTTATTCAGTCCTCTTGTGGCATTTGAAACAGCTCACTGCAGGTCTGGGAGCAGTTTATTAGGAAAAAGGGAATGACTGATCGAGGAAAGCGGCTGGGCCCGAGCCAGCTGACCCGTAACCTGATTGTTACGAGTACAGGACACAGTCGTTTAGGGCTTATAAAATCTTATGGAGTGCTTGTGAGTACAGCCTGAGCTGTTACTAGTATTCTTAGATTTCTAAAGGAGTTATACACGCAATGCTGCAAGATTCATCCTCCACATCTGAAAGGATCAGCAACAATGTCTGCGCAGGCTTTTATAAACCTTTTTTTTCACCTCATCTCTCATTTACCATGTTTGTGTGTGTGTAAGAGAGAGGGTGAGTGCCATCGTGGCAGATGTTCTTGTGCAGATGCCTACTGTAACAGAAAGTATAACACAGGATGTTTTGAGAACTTTTGCAAATGTTTGTCATAGCCTGTATATAAAAGATGAATGTAGGCATCATGACATCACCCACTCGTTTTGAACTCTGACAAGACTGGTTGAGTGCTAACTGTAGATAACTTGGTTAGCAAGCTGCATTTTTTGTGTGGGTTCAAAACACAACACGATACCTGCTTGGATTACTCGTGCCTAATTAGAGAACTGTTGGCTACAGCAGGAGACATATTAGCGGAGAACTTTAGCATGTGTGTGCGTACTGACTGAGGTCACTGTCTCAGGCCACAGCACTATGAACACACAGACACACACCGTCAAACAATTGTCCACTGTATTTTGGTGAGCTAGATCTTTTTTTATTAAGTAAAGGGAACAAAATGGTTCACGTGTGACATGAAACTCTTAAAGATCTCTAAATTCATTTTTCATACAGTGGATTTTCATTGCTCTCTAAGTCTTTTGTCCTTTTGTTTCAGCTAACGTCTGTTTCTCATGTTAAAGAGAGCTTATCTGCCTCTCTCTCTCTGGATGAGCGCTCATGTCCTTGCATGACCAAGTCAGCGTCCTGCTGCTGTTCTCTTTCCTGCCTCCCTTTCTGTCTCTCTTTTTGCCCCCAGCAACTGAGTCAGGCAAGTGGTTTGATTCACATGCAAATCCTGCCAGACCACCAGTCATTCATGCTGCTAATTACACTAGTGTAGGGATGCTGACTTACTGACATCACACTGGCATATTAGCATGCAGGACAGAGGAGAAAAGTGTGTGTGTGTGTGCGCGCGCGCTCACTTGTTTGACCAACCAGAGAGGGCCCAGAATAACACAGGAAGTGAACAAATCTGCCTTCAAATAGAAAGTTGACATTGTGCTGTAATTTGAAACAAAATGTGAAAATAAAATGCTAAAAGTAATGGCGTTTACAGGAAGAACAAATATATTTGCTACTCAATATCTGAACAAAATAGTAAATGTGTATACTCATTACTCATTCATCACGGACGGTATGAATTGACAAAGAAGAGAGAAAAAACTAAAGTAGATGCCCCCCATGCTATCGGTGGGTTTCATAATTACATGCAAAATTTTATTTTTATTTATGTTATTATAAATAAGAACTTAAGGTCCATTGGTCTTCTTTTCACAGAATCATTTGCACTGCAACGGACTTTAATTTAATGTCAAAAAGAGAAGAAACAGCGTTTCAGTAAATAAAACTGAATATGCGTAAATAAATGCTATAAACACAAACGAGGAAGAAAATAATAGATCGACCAGTGAACCAAACTTTTGACGTCATGCTTCTATTTTGAAAGGGTAAACCGGAATCGAGCTATTAATCTAAGCGCACTTGACAAATGGGGGGAGGATTAAAGCGCTGCTGCTGTGTGGCTCTGTCAGCAGAAAGCAGAGCTCTTGGAGCGCTCTGGGCTTTTACGCACCGAAAGTCCGCGCCGATCTTCTCTGAGACTCGGCAGCAGTGTTTAACGTTACTGCCAAAGGAGAGCTCTGTTATTCTCGTTGAGCGACAAAATCTGTTTTGTTTTTTTTCTCCCTCTGGTGGAATTTGCGCACTTACTGGACATACTGAAAAGAGGAATCCGCTTTTACGCACTTCATACTGGCTCTTCGTTGGGGCTTTTCCTCGTTTGCAGAGCCCCCCCCCCCCCCCCCGCCCGAGTGTATTTGCGAAGAGGAGAGGGTTGACAAAAGGCTTTTAAACGGCCGGGATAAATGTAGCAGAGGGGTGCGGATCACGCAGCGGGCGAGAGTGGCGTGTTTTCGTGGCGAAGCTGTTGGAGTTGGAGTTGTGTGACAAATTCTGCAATGAGGAACGCGTATTTTAAAACCCGCAACACCAAAGCCTCCGAGGTCACGGTAATGGCTTCTCTCGGTTGCAGTTTGTAAGAAGGTAAGGGGCACATTATTGATAGTGTTTGTGTTATTGTTTGGTAGCTCTTGTGTAAAAGCGCAAACGGAGACGGGGACTTTAAAGGCTCGATTGATTGGGGAATGCGCCACCAGTCTGGTCGTGAACTTTTAGTCCTGTCTGGCTTAATCCTGATTTGAATTTATGCGTAAAATAATCGCAGGACTGTTAAAGCACACTGCCTTTTTTTCTTTAAATGTATAAACAAGTTGAACCCTCTACAAGATTTTTATAGGGTGTTGCACTCTTCTGTTTCACAAGTGGGTGTTTTTTCGATTGTAAATAACACTTGAATGCAGATTGCTGAACTTTCTCTGTGGACGTGTTCTCCCTGGTTTATATCCCCCACCCCACCTCCTGTAGCGCACTGGTCCGACCAGTAATGTGTGCTGTGGACCGTGTAGCTGTGTGACATATGGATTGTATTTTGAACTGACACAACAGACAATAGTCTGCCCGAGTAAAGGTCTGCAAATTAGTATTTTCTTCTCGACAGTTTGCATTAAAGAAGGATCTGTATTTTTCTTTGTCTGATTATTTATGTCGTTTTTTCTCCTGAAGTTTGCTGCTGACTGTACGTCTTTGTGGCTTTGCATTACACAACTCAATGCAGATTAATTGATCTGTTAAAATAGTTTACTTATTACTTACTTTTAGCAGTGAAAAGCGCCGCTGGATTAGCACATGAATGGGCGACAATGAATAATGTGGAATAATGTGTGGCAGCTGGCTGCAGGATCGCTGTGCACCTCTGGTCCGAGAGCAGACTGACAGGAACCTAAACGCCTGTCCAACATCATTTCTGACATACGCAACTGTCTTTTGGGGGTGTGGTGATTCGGATGCTCATTGGTTCCTGCCTTTTCCTCACTGGCGCTTTGAAAGAAAAGTCAGCGTGATATAACAGCAATATTGTACTTTCTCTGAGAGTGTATCAAGGCCATTTAATGTGTGTTGGGAACTGAAAGAGAATGACTAACGACCTGTCACCAGAGTGCTTCCAAAACAACATCTGTATTGATGCAAGTTTGACCCTTCCATGACCTCCCATCCCATCAAAAGTATTGTCAATTTATGGAATAAGTCAACTCACAGTGACTGAGTAATGTGAGCCTATCTCATGTATAGTAAAAAAGTGTCCCAGTGTGATGTTATGCAAACACAGTCTCCTTTTATCCTTCCGTTTCATATTGGACCTGAATCGGTCCAATATGATGGCCTACATTTCCCATAATACAACTGTTAAAATATCCAAGATTCCTTGAGTTATGTTTTCAAACTTTGGCCATTATAGACTTTGACAGCTGGTTTTGCAGGTGCTCTTGCTGCTTGTGACGATTCAAAGTGCCCTTGCTGTGTTAACTTGTCAATCATCTACTAAAAAATCAGCTCACACTGTCAAAATTCAGTGCCAACATAATAGTTTTTTTGGGGGGTTTTTTTGTTGAACATGCTGTAAAATAATGTTGCCCATTAGTGTAGACCAGGGCCTAGTTCAAAAGAGCAGGCTAATCTATAAGTGGTCATGACAGGTGGGTGTGGACCTAATCTTGGCCATCAGCAGCACGTTGCAGCAGGTTCTTGCTAATTGGCCACACATGGAAAATGCCTTTATCAAGCCTGGGTTATGCCAGAGACACCTCAGTCGTGTTTGCCTGTGATTAACTCTTAATAGCTCTGAAGTCGAAAATGTAGACCATAGGTACGACTTTGTTTGCTTGTGTAGCTTGTATAGCTATAATTTGTGAAAGCAGGGCTGTTTCTCAAAGCGCCTTTAAAATTTATCTTCAAATATTACTGCCGGCAAGCTTGTATTTGCTAAACAAGAGGCCATTAAAGACAAAAGACTCTATCTTCTTCCGCTTCTTGTTCCAAAGAAAACAAAAGCAGAAGAAGAGGGGGGGGTGGACAAAAAAAACCACTTGGAGTGTCCTTGCGCCCAGCTGTCCTGTCCTCTCCGCTCTCCCTGCTTGTCATGCAACCTCTGCTTTTTGTGTAGAGCTTGCATTTAAAGATGAGATTTTAATCTGACCTTCTGATACTATGGAAAAGCTGCAGTGGTTTCGGGAGAAAATGACGACTTCTGCTCAAAAGACGCACTTCTGTGAATTGCTCTTTATCAGATGGGGGTTTTTTTTAGTACCTAACTTACCTTCCTAAAACTTAATCACCTTTAAATCAGCACTAGAGCCTAACCCCACATTTCAGGCTTCTAAAATCAATAAAATAAATAAATTCATTGAGCCCACTTTTGTTTTGTCTTCAGATATTCAACTTAATCTTACAGCCTGTTTCATTAAACTGTGAGACTGTGCTTGCTAAAGAGCTTGCTGCACTGATTGACAACAGTTAAAACAACTGTACACAATTGTAGAGCAGCCCAGTAGACCCTAGTTACGTATTAAAATTACCCGTTACCTGGGATACGGTGCTCATCTTGCAGCAGTGAATAATGATTATAATTAACTTGAAATAAGAACCATTGTCCACTGACATCATTGCGAACCACAAACATACCCCAACCACCCCATGGCCTTGATAAAACCCTCACTCTGACTGACCAATGATATATCAGCTCCCCCAGGGGACAAAAAGAAGAAGCCCAGTCACATTTGAAAAAAATAACAAGCCTCTTTACTTCCTTCCCTATATCTCAGTCATTTATGAGGCGTCAGTGATGCACTTGACTTGTTTTACCAGAGTTTCTAAATCTGATTTAATTGAACTCATGTTGCTTACACGGGGAAGCTCGGGGATTACGTTTCAGTTGAGGGGAAATCCCAGGCATGTCCATGGAGAATGTAAATCATGGGGAAAGCAGGGGAAACGGACCCTCAAGGTCTACAGACTCTCTGCTTTTTCTGATTTGAGAAAATCAGGACGTGTTTGGGGTGAATCACTGGAGGAAGGTCTCTCTGACCCACATCTGTACAGATGTGGGTCACCTCCTTCTGAGTGGACACATGAAAGGTGTGGTGTGAAGAGGCTTTCTTTCAGGTTTCATCCTTCTTAGCCCAAGGACAAAATACCTGCCTTTAAGTGTTCATATGTGCTTTATCTCGTGTGGTGGATCCACCTTGTGCTTTGACCATTTTCATTGTGATTGTGTATGTTCTCATAGATTCATGAGATTCTGTTCCCATCCAGCAAATCATCTTTAAATCAGTAATAACTGTGAAAGTGCTGGGCTGTACTGAGGCAAGCTGCTTTGCCTCCGGCTATGGCATCATCCTCTTGGGACTGGGATTTGCTAAGCACCCTTCTCCCAGTCTGCCTGCTTGACAGCTCATTGATGACTTCATCTACATCTGTTCTGTTTATCATGGTCATCAATATTCATGACAGGGATATTTGCCCACTTCAGGCATTTTCTTAATATTTATGTAGTGAGTGTGTGAAGTCTGTGGCTGCCCTTGCACAATGACAACAGAAGTTTAGAGGTCCTTCTTTAGCTGGAGGTCAAAGCATGAGCTTTTTAGGCTTCTGCCTGTCGCTAAATAATCTCTCATCCATCTTCAGCTATGTATATATACATATATTACAGGCATGTGGCTAGTTGTGGCATGCCAGTAAGACGTTTTGCTCGAACTAAATAAAGTGAGCTCCATGTGTTTCGTTGTCTATCTCATCACTCAAATCAATCACTGCTAAGTCAAATTGGATTTTGAGCTTTGTTAACTAAGGCTAAACCCTTGGACAAGAAGAGCTTTTTTTCAGGGAGAGACACGATGAAGCATTATAGCCGTTTGGCTCAGAGCACTTTACGTTAACAGGTAGTTGACACAAACGCTGGGACAGTGCCAACTGTTATTGTGACTGAGTCTTAGCTTCGCAGCCCCGCACCCATCACCCATCGGTGAGCTTAACAGACTCAAGAGTCCACAGCTACAGTACAGAGCAAAGTTAAGAAAGGCTTATGGACATATCCAGTGGAAGTGTTTGAAAATAGGATTGACTCGGCACATGTACCTAGATTGAAATTCCAATCAGACCTAATTGCTCAGTAGTCATTATAGTGGGAACAGGTTCAACAAGTACCGTAAGGTTTAAAAATAAAGTCTGCAAGAAATATCGAGCAGTTACACGCTGAATATATCACATTGCAAGAACTGATTCACAAGAAGCCAGATATTGCACACTACTTTGCATTCATTTGTTCGGATAGACTGACACCTTGGATGGCTGAGGATGTGTTACAGTGTCCTGACTGTCCCTAAGCTCCTCCATAGGGCTGTCTCTCAGACAAGCCAGCATCCCTCTGAGAAGGTAATGGGATTGTCTCACCGGTTTGGCCGCCTGAGCGGCAGCAAGGGTTAGTGGGATGTGACCTCGTTGCCCACCCAGTTTCTATTTGCAGGGTTTAGAGCTGTCAAGGACACGGCGATCTGTATGGTTGCACTGTCTCTATGCTTTGCATCAGAATGCAGACCTGGCAGTGTTGGGCTACATTTTCATTTTGGCCCATGCACTCAAGTATTGAACCCATATATTGCGATCCTTTTCTGAGCCATCTCATACACAGCTGACTCTAATAGTAGCACAGTTACAAGCTGAGGTGTCTGCAAAAATACAGCTTTACTTTGATGAACAGCAATGATGTTATGGGCTTTTAAATCAACAAGACAGGTGAGCAGTCAAACCCAGAATCATTCTTTATAAGCTTAATTTCAATCCTGTAATGATTAAATGAGCTGTATTTGGTGTTGAAACTAAAATCAGACAGTGGTACTGTGATTGGTGATGCATTATTTTATGGAAATGAAGGGGCGATATTCTAACTTGGGTTAGGAAAATTATAGGAAAGAGCAGCTCAAATGATTGTAGACCCCCTAGTGCCTTAATGTGACCTTGCTCTTGCATCTAAGTTTTCTGTGGGAATTCTCACACGGATTGCTTTCCCTGTTATAGATGGGTGGATCCCTTTGGCTAATGGGAGTGGGGCACTGTCCTCGCAAAGCATCTGCAAGTGGTTCTCGCTAACCTTGTACATAGCAAAGTGCCTGTGTATTGTGTTTGCGTAGTGCTGTTTTCCATCACTGTCAATTGCTGTATTCGGCCTATTTCCAAGGCACGCTTGACAGTAGATCTTCATACCGCAGACGAGTGATGAGCATTGCATTTGTGGCACCCTCTTTTACTGGGAAACCCACAGTGGGAATCCTCGACATTTCAACTGAGATGAATAAGAGTGCCTGTGGAGGGGGAAAAGTTGTTTCACAGACTTCGAGTTTGTGTTTCTTGGGCTAATTTTGAAAGAAAATATTTTTTTAATGGTTTATTTTCGATCATTAATGATTGATGCTAGAGGCTCACACCATGTGACCTCTTGTTCTTCTTTATACATCACTCCCAAACTATGAACCAGACTTTAAAGCTACCATTTAGACGATTGCTTTTTTTCTAGACCATTATATCTGTCCTTAATTTGCACATGTAAGCACACATGTGACATTGAACTGACAGATGGGGGGGTTTTTTTTGTTTGTCACCGGCAGGAAGATCTGTGTACACTGTAAGTGTCGTCGTGAGGAGCATGCAGTGACAGCCATGCCCGTAGAGATGGAGAAGACGGTCACCAAACTGATGTACGACTTCCAGAGGAACTCAACCTCGGATGATGACTCTGGCTGTGCCTTGGAGGAGTACGCCTGGGTTCCACCGGGTCTCAAACCTGAACAGGTATGTTTAGTCTTATTCTGCTATGGAGCACACGGTCTTCCAGCATTTCAGTCTTGTTAGTAACGCCATCTTATCACTTCTCTTGTCACCTTTTTTGTAAAATATGTGTAATTGTGTGTACCGGTCCGATCCTTTCATCTATTTTTTTTTTTATCATGTGAAGCTGAAGTTTTTGTAAAAAATTAATTGTTGAGCATTTGAATCCACAGCTTTTTTGTTTCCTCCAGTGTAGAGAATACAACACAGAGGCTAATTAAAGCTTGAACGTGAATGAAATGACAGAAGATGTGGGATCACATTACAGCGCCCTTTCAAAAGCTCCGATTTCACCATACACTGTAGTGGCAGTTGAGCAGTGTAAGTTTATACAGTGAATTAGGATAGGGCTTGGTGTTGTAAAATATGATCATGGGTTAAAGCTTAGTCTTTCAGAGATATGCACAGGCAGGTGTTAGTTCAAATATATAACACACTTTTAGTACAATAATCAGAAATCTAATACAAATTCCAACTATTCGTTTAGACCTGCATGTCGCCATGTGTCGACATATATTACATGCTGACTGCACCTTCTCCCAGCTAATGGATAACAAGGATTATGTGCTTCCAGCAGTTAAATTAATCTCCAATTCCTTCTCCCTGCAAACATGTTTACAGTAGGTTACATTGCCCTCACAACCACAAAGCTAAGCCTGCGTTAATACATAAGCACATAAAATGGACCCGTGCAGAAAATCCTCTATTACAATACTTCACTTAACTGCAGGTGCGCACACGTGGGAGGGTTTCCAGCTTTATGGGACAATAACAACGTTTATTGAAGCCGGTTTCATTTTGTTGATGAGCTGAGCTGGTCAGTATATTGTTGGCACACCCCCCACTGTTTCGACCTCAAAGGACTGAGACCAGCTATTATTCATCCCTCTCCAGGATCATGCTTACAACTCCGTAGTCGCTTAGGTTCTCATTTGGTGAAAATATAACCTCGGGAACATTCAGGAAATAAAGAGGACTGGGCTGATTAGTATGGCAAGACCAGAATGCTAAACAGCCTAGAGAAAAGATTCAGGATTATTGTTTTTTGTTTTTTTATTACTTGATTGACTTGATCATGAGAATGGAAAGAATATTAGACTGTTAAACTGAATCACTTCTAGCTTTAACCTAGCAGCAGGCAGCACATGAAATGTGCCAGAAGCTGTAGCAGTTTCTATCTTCCAACCCTGACATGACAAATCATTCAAGCTGTGGAGGCCTGGTGTGACTTTTTTCAGGAGAGTGGACATAAAGCTAAAACTTCAGGTTAAAAACTGCAGATCAAGAGTCTTCCTGCTTTGAACCGCGGAACTGTATCTGTCTCCTGTTCAGCCTCAAGTGATGTACTGCTATTCTGTAATGAGACATTTCTAAGCAGGACTGGGGTCAGTCAGGTGTGTCTGAGGGATAACTTGGGATTGTTTCTGTCAACCAAACAGTGCTGTCAGCTCTACTTTCCACTATCAGGGTGCTGAAATGCAGAGACGGCAAAAGAATCTTTAGCAACAAATGGAGCCATTATTCAGTGCATTTGACATGTTATTGGGCCATTTTCCTCCCTCGCTAGTCGCCTCGCTCTCTCCTCTTCATCGTTTAAAATAGATTTATTGGATGTTGCCAAGTTACCGTTTGTCAAGGGCAAGAAGGATAACTAGCAGTGGTCTGTGAGAGATAAGCGTTTTCTTCATTTGTAAGAGCTGCAGTCTAATATTGAAACTCTGCTAGGCATCAATTCCATGTGCCATGTCTATATAGAAATTCAATTTTAGGTTTTTCATGCAAACTTGTATCTCTGTCAGGTTCTAACATGGGCCGAGAGCCTTGAAGTAGATGAATTAAATAGAAAAGCGCCAGGTAGAGAAAGAAGCAAGGGCAGTTTGACCTTTTCCAAAATAGACCAGAGGGCAATTGGACTCATTCCGATCTGAGATCAAGAACAATAAAACCATCAGCCTCTGACTTGATTGCAGCCAGCAGCCGTGAAGGACGAGTAAATGATGGGTCAGTGGATGTAAAAGCTAGTTGGGTATTTGATAGAAAATGTGTAAAAATCCATAGTCCCTGGAGGATGAAGAGGACTAATGACTTGAATTACCTTCCTCGCTTTACCTTTGTTGCGCCACAGCGAGATTGATATTTGCTGAATTTGACATCGATAGATGGCTGCGATTCTAAAAATTTAATTTAGTGCTACCCTGCTGTCCAAATTCTGTTACTTCATAGATCATGATCACATATCTTTAAAGCTAGTAATATTCCTATAAACATCACTTCTGCTTTGTGTTTAGGTGTCATATGTTAGCAGTGTTTGGCACAGTTTTGCACCATGGGCATTCACACATGTCAGCAAAGACGTGAGAACAGGAGGGAAATGAATGAAAACTGCTGTTAAATCCTCTCTCTTCACAGTAAAAACACCCTTTTTTTCCTCCGCAGTGTTTGACTATAGCTACCAGTATTTTCTCAGCTATATAATATCTGTGTCTACTAACCGCTGCAAAGTGGCTTGTTGTGAGAATGTCAGAACTGGTGCCTGGTGGTGTCTTTTTCCCCTGCCTGCCTGGCCATTAACAGCAATAGAAACCAGCTGTGTGAAGCAATCTCTCTTGTCACTCATCTGTAAGTCCTACCATTTGCTTCAGCCTTAAAAAACACTCCCTTCAGTACAGTTTGAAATTCTGCCCTGTCTTTACTTCCGTCTGTTTTCGATTACAGTTATTATCGCAAGCTGCTTCTTCTGGCTCGCTCTGGAATATTTGTGTGTGTCGTACGTATGCATGCGTGTACGTGTGTGTATCTTTCTTTAGATCTTTTCCTCGGGGCAGTGTGCCTTTCACCTCCAGATTGTAACCCTGCTGTTCTTGGAAGCATGTTTTGTAATTTATCATTAACAGTGGGTGTGTGCGTGCATCACGAGTTTGTCTTTTTTGTTTGTCAGTGCTGTGTGATATATCGGCACTTGACCACAGTCGGTCGTTTCGGGACTATCCAGAGATTCCACCCCACCCTCAATGCCCGTCCTAAATTGTGCTCCTGAGCACAGATCTCGTGTCCATTGCCAACGCCAGCAGAGAGCCAACAAAAGCAGAGCAGAAGGAATTGGGTTACATTTACAGCAAAGAGTCTCCTGCTATAAATTCATCTCAGTAACAAATACGCTTGTACAAGTGGATACTTCAAGGAAATGAAGATCGTCTTTGATGCTGGATGTGATGCCGCACCTTTAAAGAGAGTTTTCGAAAGCTGCTCAGTTTTGATTCGGATGTTTACACACTGATGCACGTCTGCGTTATTCAGGTTAATCTGTTTTTGTGTGGCAGACCGTGTTATTGCCAAGGACAAGGCTAGTCGGTAAATCCATTCAGCTGACCTGTAGGCCATCAAGAGAGACGTGATCTTGTCAGCAAGCATCGATCACACATGCTGTCTCTCTCAAAGTCCTTGGTGTACATTTTGCCCATTTTTGCGTCTTTCCGTACACAAAGATATCTTCCTCTACACTCACATCTTTTTAGCTTTTTCCCTCTCATGTCTCCTCCTCCACCTCTCACCCTTTCACTTATTCATCTATCCTCAAACCTCTCTTTAAAAACCCTGTGGCTTTCTTCATTTGCCCCCCCTCGCCAGTCACATTCATATATAACTGCCTGACCTCAGTTATACCCCAGCCCCCCCTCATTACAGTGTAATAAAAAGAGTGTAATAAATAACACAGAAATGACACTCATTGTCTGCTGTGGTGATGTAAAGAATGTCCAAGTAATTTGAAATGTCCAGATTAGCATTAATCTGCTGCCACACGCTTGCATTGCTGGGGGCATACGTGTTGAACACTATTTCGTTTTCTCGTGTGTGTGTGTGTGTGTGTGTGTGTGTGTGTGTGTGTAATTGTGACAGGTCAGTAATGCATTCCCTTGTCAGTGTGCAGAGATGGAGAGGTGGGGTTCCATTAAGTCTCTACTGGTGGGCCATAAATCAAAGTGTGTGTGTGTGTGTGTGTGTGTGAAAGAGAGAGAGAGAGAGAGAGACTGACTCCCAGTGGCAGATCTTGATACTTTGGTCCTTGCACAGTTTTACCTTTTTAGCCCTGAAACGATAAAATCAAAACAATATCAAATAAAGGCTGAAATTTCTCAGTTTTTGTAGATGGTACAACAACAAAAGAAAGAAGTCACTTACTGCAGAATATTTGAGCACTTACCTGGTAATGAAAACAGCCCCTCAGTCCAAATGTTCTCCGTCTCTCCCTCAGGTTCATCAGTACTACAGCTCCCTGCCTGAGGACAAGGTGCCCTACGTGAACAGCCCAGGGGAGAAATACAGGATCAAACAGCTGCTCAATCAGCTCCCGCCCCACGACAATGAGGTGAGTCCAAACAGATGCCCTCCCCCACCACCTTCCATCCATCCATCCATCCATCACCTCACCTCCTTCAGGGCAATACAGAGATAAGAGGGGGAGCGGGGAGAAGACAGACGCTTTAAAAATGGAGTCTGTCTCCCTAATGGGCGAGATAGGGAAGTGTTTATCGCTGCCTATTAAAGTTGGTTACATTAATAAATTATTACCACAGTTCGTTTGAAGAGATTAAAAGACAGGATCCCCATGAAGGTCGGCTCTGTTTCCCACCTTAGTTTAGGCTAACAGTCAGCCTGAGCTGTTATTTCTTTTCACTTTATTAAGTGGGACTTCACAGAACCAATTTGTGGTCAGGTAGTGGGTGGGTTCTTAATTCCACCTACTAATCTGATTGGTCAGTTGTTTCGTCAGCTGCGATCTGAGAGCCAGTTATTCATTTGGTGATGTGGTTCCTGGTTAATCCTGATTCACAATTTGCACCCAGCAAAAGCAGAGCACAATATCAGCACTTCTTAGCAATGACAAAAACATGATGACAGTTAATTCAACTCTGGGATCAGTCACTGACCTGGCAAACATTATACAGATATTGAAATCTTAAAAAAAACCTACTTCTATTCACTTTAAGTATTATTCATTCATCCATCCATTTTCTGTCACCGCTCCAGTTCATGTTCTCGTGGTTTCATGGTCATGTGATCTTCATCCAGGTGCGCTACTGTAACAGTCTGGATGATGAGGAGAAGCGAGAGCTGAAGCTCTTCAGTAACCAGCGGAAGCGCGAAAACCTGGGTCGGGGCAACGTCCGCCCACTCCCCGTGACGATGATGGGGGCGATCTGCGAACAGGTAGCTGAAAGAAATGTCGAAAGCATAAAATATACATTTGACCTCCGTGTTATTTATTGATTTATTTTTTTTATAAATGTCATTTCTATGTGGACAGAGAAGTGACAGAAGTGAGTGATGTGGCAGACATATGGAACGACCTGCTGGCATGTCAGCAGGGTTTAATGTTGACGTATATAAACGAGGGAGATGCAGTTAAATTACTATTGTGACCTTGTCGCACTTCAAACTCTTAAAGTGATGTGTGTGGGTATGGTGCCCCCACTTTATTTTCTTTTTTTTTTATGCCTCACCAACTATAAAAATTCTGAAATACAGCTGAGTTCATTATAGTTGAGTTAGACTGCTCTAAATTCTCTAGACGCTTAGTGTTTGTACTCTTATATAATGGAAGTTTGGAGCTGAATGGAATTCCCGTTTAACAATAAACACACACACTTAATGCATCCACTGGCCGCTTGTCATTTTATTTACAACAAGCTCAAACAAGGTGGAGATACTCAGTGCTGTGCTGGTGCTCCGGGTGTACAGCTGCTTTATAGCTCATGTTTCTTATCCAGTTAGCAGACACACACACACACACACACACACACACGAGGGAGTGGATTGTTGGGAGAGTTTGTATTGATTGAATTCTCCCCCCCTCTCTTTGGTTTCTTGCAGCTCTAGGCTTTGTGCCAGTTAGATAACCTGATTGCAACTCTACCTCCGTCTCCACCTTCCCACCCCTCTAAATCTGCTTTGCCTGCCTGACCTTTCCTCCCGTCTTACTGGTGCTGCTGCTCGTTTATCTTCCCGTCTTCTCTGATTGTACACCTCCATGCCTCTATCACACTTTTTTTAATCTTCCCTACATATCTCTCCGTTAATAAATCTATCGTTTGTCCCACCAGTGTCCTCCACCAGCCCCTCAAATTCTTTATCTCTCTGGTTCCCGCCTCCTGAACACACCTTTGTGCTCGCAGCCTTTTCGACTTGCATAATTGTGTTACAGACAGAGATTTACTGATCCGGCATGTTCGATTGGTATCAGCACTAGCCTGACCTTATTAGAGATCCAATGGAAGGTGGACTTTAAGTTCATGGAAATCTCTTTATTTGTTGCATCTTCTGTAGCGCTTCTGTTTTCTGGAGTCTTTTGTGAGGCTAAACTGTCTTTTCCAGCCATTGATTGGACAGAACAACCAATTTACAGCTATTAACTTCGGCTTTAGTATATGTATCACTTGACTGTAACTTTTTGTAGACCAATCTATCAATTGTATTATCAATTAAGTAACGGGTGATATTAAGTGATGATGACAGTGGTTGGAATTGCGGCCCTTATGCTCTGATGCTCCAGTAAGTTTGACTAAAGGTCCAATAAATGGAGTTCATCCCAGATTTAAAACAATTTTACAGTTTTTCACTTCCTGTCAGATTAGATTGTAATTCCATCCCTCTAAATGGAGCAAATTGGATTAGACTGTCTTATGTCCTGTTTCCAATGAACCGTTTTAACAGGAATTACTTTACATTAAGCAATCAGTGATGCCATACAACAAATCAGGATGCTGGCCTGTCTGCTCATTAAAAAAAAAAGCTCTGCAGGCATGGACTTTCAGCTTTCCTTATGCTTTGAAAAACTAATTTGAGCCATGTGACTTCTTGCTGGATCATGACACATGAGTCTCACGGGGTGGTTTTTTTTTTTTTCTTTCACATGCAAAGATTTTACATTATTGTATCAAAGAAGCGTTTCACTCAATTCTGTACTTTGAGGTTTAGACACTTTTTAAATAAGAAACGAAACAGTGCAGTAAGAGAAAGCTGGTAAATTGTGACAAATAAACCCAGCAATCATTTAGTTGTTTCATTTCATTTTCTGTTTAGTGTGGAGGCCAGATAAACGGCGGAGACATCGCTGTGTTCGCATCCCGGGCAGGTCACGGTGTGTGTTGGCACCCTGCGTGCTTCGTGTGCAGCATGTGCAACGAGCTGTTGGTGGACCTCATTTATTTCTACCAGGATGGAAAGATCTACTGCGGCCGGCACCACGCCGAGAGGCTGAAGCCACGCTGCACTGCCTGCGATGAGGTAAACGCACATCACACGCAGACACACAAGGCTACACGCAGATGGTCATGTCTTAATAGGTACACGTCACCCACTTGGACAAGCTGTGCCTGTAACTGTGCCAGCAGGGCTATTTATAGTGTTTACACACATGCACTCTGCACTTACACATGCCTATATACACACCAAATTGCTGTCATACGACGCTTACGAGCTCACAGCACACTCCGTCACAGTTTAATGTCTGCTGAGGTTTATCCAGTTTAAAGGGGTTGAGTTTCAATATCCTGATCTCCCAGCCCATTAACGCCGACTCTTACTCTGCAAATGGGGACAAGGACTCTTTTGGCACTTAAATGCATCCCAGCGGTTTAACAGCGGCGTAATTAAAAGCAAATGCACCACCAAGATTTCAGTTCCTCACACACATTAGCCTCCTACACGAACTGGCGACAAAGAATGATCTAAGAGCGCCAAGCTGCAGAGGAAAAAATGGTATGGAGTGGGAGGGCAAGCAGTCTTTGTCCTGTCATTCAGCACGCAGTAATAACCCAACTGAGGTTTTATCTCTATGGACTTTCAATAAACGATACTCTTTCTTATGTCTTTGTTCTTAGATCATCTTTGCAGATGAGTGCACCGAGGCAGAGGGCCGTCACTGGCATATGAAGCACTTTTGCTGTTTTGAGTGCGAGACGGTGCTGGGGGGTCAGCGTTACATCATGAAGGAGGGACGGCCCTACTGCTGTTCCTGCTTCGAGTCCCTGTATGCAGAGTACTGCGATTCCTGCGGGGAACATATTGGTATGCTGCCTCACTCCCCATCATCCATCACTTCCATCTATTGTTTCCATCACTGTTCATATGGACTGCATTAATGACTAGAAGCTCATGCAAAGAATTGGTTGCTGAAAGGTTATTAAAGTTCCAAATACATAATTTATATATAAGAGGATTCAGATGCAAGTTTGCACAGAAAAGAAAAGAGTTACAGTAGCATGGATGTGGTCTTGTTTTCAGCATTTTTTTCATGGAATAAAGTTCAGAATATTTGTGGCAGGGGTGCAAAACTGAACACCACAGACTTACCTTTACAAAGCACAGAAATGTATACAATATACATCATGCAGTGTGGAACTCAAAATAGGGCAAAGGGATGACTATCACGTGACTTTTCAAATTATGGGCCAGTTTTTGGTTGCTATTTTTGTTTTTTTAAGTTTATAAAGGCATAAAGTGTCAGACAAGTGTAGAGACAACCCCAGCGAGAGAAGAAAATGGGGGATTTTTCAGCTGGAAACATTCCTATAAGCAATTTTTCTGTCTCCGAGTTCGTGCTCATGTGCATGCATGTGTAACTGCACACGTACGTGTGTGTTTCCCAGGACAGGATGCCCAGGTGTGATTTTTGGCACATATTTCTTTACAGATTTGCGCTGTAATTATTAGTCAGACAGGATACAGAAAAGTATTTGGCCTCAAAAATAAAACTGATTACAAATGAAAACCACCAGAAAGCACTCTCAATCCAGATGGCAGTCATTAGCAAATAGCTGGTTTTCTTTTCCCCTGCAACAACTGGAAACATTCTCAAAATGCTATGTGTTTATACAATGCTGGGCGAGCGTCATAATGAGTTTACCCTGAAACACAGCAAAGTTGCCGCCTCTAGCTCCATTTTCCATTTTCTTACTGTATAAGCTACTTGCAGTATGCTGCAATTTTATACAACACAGCTGGTTTAAATTACATTTTTAAATGTTATGCCCTTTGAATACGTGAGTATGAGTATCTGTCATTTATGTGTTTATCTTTCCTGCAGGTATTGATCAAGGCCAGATGACGTATGACGGGCAGCACTGGCATGCTACAGAAGGCTGCTTCTGCTGTGCACGCTGTAAACGCTCTCTGCTGGGTCGGCCTTTCCTGCCCAAGCAAGGTCAGATCTTCTGCTCCCGCTCCTGCAGTCTAGGGGAAGAGCCTAATGGCTCCGACTCGTCTGATTCGGCCTTTCAAAGTGCTCGCTCCACTAGAGAGTCTAGACGCAGCTCTAAAACAACAAAGAATGGAGGGGGAGGCGGGGTGCAGACTGAAAGATGTTCAGGGGAAGTGGACCCACTATCTTTACAAATGGATCTTCTGAGTCTGTCCAGCCAAACACCCAGTTTGACTCGTGAGCCACCTTCCTGGCAGAACCAGGAGCAAGCAGGCGATGGTTACACTTATGAATCCCAATCTGATCCAACTGCTAATCCCACACCTCTCCAGCTTCTTAGCCAGTGCAATGTCAGAAGTGTCTATAACCCCACCTGCTCTGGACAGAATAATCAACAGCAGGATTACAGGATCAAGGAGAATGGAGGTTTAAAGCGACCGCCTATTTCAGCCATGAAAGGCCACTCTCTGAATGAGACGTGGTTCCAACAGCAAGCTCCAGAAGAGTACTATCCACCCAAACTGAGGACCCAAAAGAGCTTCACTGAGGTGTCCCACTGCACTCAAAAACACAATGGCTTCTCCTCAGACAAGCGTTCGATTAGTTTGCACGGTTTTCAGAGGGACAGAGATGCGGGGCCTTCAGCAACTACCCAACAAACAGCAAGGAGCAGGAACCCAATAAATGCACTTAACTTGACAGAGCAGCTGACCCCGTTAGAGCAGACCCCAAGAGGATCCATGGAGTCTCTGGCTCTCTCCAATGCTACAGGTTGGTGTGGTAGTAGTACTCACTAGATCTTGGTTTGACTTACAGTTTCTGTTTGGTGTGTTTGCATGTTGTTGCATATTAAGATGTTTCCTCAAGCTAAAGTGACAGTGAGTAAAAGGCAGTGATTTCTCCAAATTCTACTCTGTTTCCTTACAGGCAACTCAGATGCTGGGGGAAAGCGTCAGGAGCACCTTTCACGTTTCTCTATGCCGGACCTGAGCAAAGACTCTGGAATGAATGTGTCTGAGAAAAGTCATGTGGACACCCTCAACTCCTCAGGGCAGTTTCGCAGCTCTGAGTCTATTCACAGTCTCACTGCTGGTCAGTCCTATATGGAAATGAACCCTCGCAGACCCGCTCAATACCAGATGCAGTACTGTGACCCTTCTGGCATGGGTATGGGCATGGGTATGGGCATTACTCGTTTACCACCTGGCTTCACCTTTCAGGAGGAAGATGGGCTTAGTTTGGTGAGCAACGCCAACGCTTCACGCTTGCCTCCCATTAGTGAGCGCAGGGTGGGTGGAGGTGGTGGTGGAGGTGGAGGAAGGGGAGCCAGTATCCGGATAGATGCCCCAGAAGAGACTCCACAGAGACGTAGGCACCACCATCACCGCTCTCGGAGATCCCGTCGTTCTCGTTCAGAAAACGCTCTCCACTTGGTGGCAGAGCAAAGACAAAGGCCTCAAGAAAGACCACAGCTACATGTCCGAGAGGATTATGACTGTTTCCCGCCACCAAGGAGTGCAAGGGACCAGTTTGGTGGAAGAGGAGGAGGGGGAAGATACCAGCCCCAACTCTTCAGGCAGTGCCCCAGGACCACTTCAGACCTGAGTCTACAAAACCCTGGGGCCAACAGACGCACTGGCTTGAATCAGTACTCCTGGGATGATTATGATGACGATGACTGGTGCTCCACTTGCTCATCATCCTCAGAATCAGAGGATGAAGGTTACTTCTTGGGTGAACCGATACCCAGGCCCATCCAGCTGCGCTACCTCAGCAACCAGGAGCTGGTCCACAAGTATAACAATGCAGGAATGGGAGGACCCAACCGTAGTGGGCAGTTACACACCCGCAAACGCAGAAAAAGCAAGAACTGCATTATCTCTTAATATCTTGACATTTGCTCATTATATAACTTTTTAGCCCTTTTCAGACATGCATTCCTTACCTTTAATCTAGCAACCTCTGAACATGTTACTTCAGCAGTGCCAATCTTACAAAGCACTGGATAAGTTTGAAAGTATGCCGTAATATTAATGGATTGGCTTGGACAATAGTAGGGATTATGTGTGTCTGCTCTGAGTTGTTAAGCTCACTAACGGACATGATTATTTTGGAAGTTAAAAAGCCAGTAACTGGCAAATCAGACACCAGTTCTCAGTAGGTGTCTCATGGTCTCACTCTGCTCAAGGAAGCCACAAACCCATTCCTTTTTGAAAAAACTTAAACACAATAAACTGACCTTTTCCCCCCACACACCGGAAAAAGTTTTAATATCCTGCATTTTCCACATTTAAGCACCAACGCTGGTCAGTGCATACCTCATGGACCAGTGACTTCATGTATATATAATCTTAACATACCGTACTGAAGATAGACTGTGAATGATGACTTTAACCTATTCTAACCTGTTCAGAAAACATTATTAAAAAGCAATGTAAACAAGTTAGTTTGCTTCCAGCTGTTTATGGAAGTCTTTCTTCTGAGCATATTACATACCTGCAGTAAGTTAGCTGCAAGATTTTTGTGGCACTTGGTTTTTAAATTACAATAAATTATCTTTAACGTGGAGACAGGGATGATGACCTTGTAGACTTTAGACAAATGACCTGTCATAGTTTTTAGGCTACAGTTTATAAAGTGTCTAATCTGTTTACAAAAATGTGTGGATGTGGATGCATTCCCATGACTACAAATCGACCTGGCAGACATATATATGTTTATTAAATGAGAGCTGATTACAGACAGAAAGTTTTAAAGATTTTACTACGTATATATGACATGAGGACAGTCTCCTTCCTTCAGTGCTTTGAGTGAAGCCTTGAGAACATTTATGTAAAATGGACCTACATCTGAATGACAGAACCCTCTGACTTAAACAAATTCATGAAGCTAGCAATGTTACATATATCCCATGTCTGAAAAGGGCTGTTGTTCACCTTGTGTACACTAAAATTCTCCATCTGGAACAAAAACAAAATCACCTACTCCAACTTTTCAGTGTTATTTATCATTGATTATGATGTAATTGAAAGTCAGTGATGAATTACAGTCAGTTAACAGTAAAGAAAACAAGTGTTTGCATGTTTTTTTCCCCTTTTTTTAACTTTTCACAATAACTCCTGATTATTAAGGCGAACAGTTACATGTGCAGTTTTGTCAAGTCCCAATGTTTATCAAAAGCTGAGGTGCAATTTTTTTTAAACTTAATTTCCACGCAGCAAACGAGTGTACATTACCAGATTGGTATAGTTTTGCTTTTTCATGCAATGTGATTTAGATATAGGATATAATGTACTATTGAATTCAGTTTAATAGTATGTAAATAGATAAAAGAATTAATAATTTCACTTAAGTTAATGAAGTCAGTGTACATATGGTTGTAAATGAAGCCTCACATATTTTTATATTTGTATAGATGGAGTCATTTATGTATTAAATATCTATAATGTAGAGATAGAAAAATGACCAAAACAACGTTATGCATGTGTTATTTGGCTGACCTGGTCCTGCATTTGGAATAAAAGAGTACTTCAGTGAGTTTCACTGAGTGACCTGTATTTCTCTCCAGAGATAGGGGAAGTGCGCAAAAGAGTCACTTTGTCCATCTGTTTAATAAATAAATGAATGACAGTGGGCTGTAGAAGCCAGTTAGAGTCATCCTCAGATGAATTGTTCGACGGTGTATGCACTCATATTCAAACACACAGAGGTCCATTGTCCTGGAAACAGATGCCACTGCATTTCTGGTTTATTGCATCAGCTTGCACAAGTTGGAAACTGCTGACAAAGGTCTAGGGATTTAGTTATTGAAACCTGGTGATGCTACAAATATTCTTTGTTAACCATGCTAATGGGGTGGCTGAGACATTGTTGTTCCTGAAATTGGCCAAATTAAAAGCTGGTTTTCATGATGCCTAAGACACTGACATTTAATTACATTTCTGTGAGGGTGAGCTGGATATTCAGTCTCAACCAGACACACTTGTGTCTAATTTGGAATACTTACGACATCTGCGTCTCATTCAGGGGCAAATATGGCCCAAATGTCACAATGCACCTGACATCTGGCCCATATTATGTGAACCTGTGGCCATGTTGAGGCAGCCCGACTCGCCCTGATTCAGAGCCCAAAAGAAAGCTGCACATGTGGGCCATTTCTAGGGCCAATCATTCCCTGGTGTCTTATTAACATCAGAACATACTGAAATAGTTTAACATTATAGCCAATAAAACATTATTCAAAGTTTACCATGTTAAAGGACATGAAGGACAGCAGTGCAAGTTGATAGCAAACACATCTTTAGAAGCCAAGGTACGGCTCTACAAGATAGCCAACAGGAGCAGGTGTACCAATGTAGCAAGTCTGCTAGCATCATCAAAGGCACTTGTTGAAATGGGCTAATTTAGCTCAGGATTAAAAACTTGGCTAGTAAGCGATCACTAGCAGCCGAACATCAAACAACTGCGACAACGCGAGATATGGTTCACTGGCTAATATTTTACTAATCCAAAGGCAAGGCCAACTCGACATCCATCGTACATCCTGTGTAAAGCTCTCTTACCAACTGAAAGCCAGTCCACAATATACTCTTTACACCCTCATGCTTTGTATCATTCCCTTTGCCTTCCTCTTTCTGTGTCTCCTCGTTTTTGCCATGATGTTTGTAGTAAGAATACTAAGCTAAATTCTTCTTATAGCTGGCTGAAGACCCAGAGATTGTGGGCTTGTGAATGGTTTTCTGTCTCTGTGTGCTCTCTAACTGATCGGCCTAGGGTTACCCTGCCTCTTGGCCTATGGCAACTGGAATAAGCCCCCTTCCACTCTGAATTGGATAAATGGAAGAAGATGGATGGATTTTACTTTACTTTGTGTTTGTTTTTGTACTTTGTTAAGGTAACTAGTGCCATACCTCATGAATTACCAAGCAGAGGAACACAATGTGCTACATGAAATGAGCAATTTGGAGTACATATCAGATGATGTATATTTGCTTGCTAATGAGCACTACGGGGGGGACTTCCAATTACATCCCCCCTCCAACTGTAGCCACCTCCAGAGAAATGGTACTAAGGAGGGAAACTTGCTGACTCAAGCCAAGTAAGATTCTTCCGCCATGCTTGAAAACCTGTTCGTTAGATTTCCTGGCAACATCTTGATGGATGCTCTGACAGTTTTTATTTCATCTTAAGTCCACTTAAATTCAAAACAAATCTGCAATGTCAAAAGTATTTTACTTTTTGAATACTCTGACTAAAGAGAAAAGATTTAAAATGGTAATAGAAACAAAAAGACATGCACAGGAGGGTTAATTATTTGTACAGTAGAGCAGGTGGTATTTGAAAGTGTTAAGCAAAGTCATACTGTAAATTGGACTGATAATGTCCATGTGGTCTGGGGATTACTGCTGCTAGCCCCATAATCCCACCCACCCCACCCCTCCCCTCACACACACACATACACACTTGGAACAAGGTGTGCAAATGCCAGTCTCCTGACTTGGAGCCATTGAAGCTCTAATGTTGTTGGCATAATGGTCACATTAGTATGTTTGCCTCACCTGAACTCAGCCACTAAGGCGTGTAGCCCAGCTTTCATGTTTACTTGGGGATGTGCAGATAACTCATTGACGGGAAGGAATGGACCTGAATTAGTCTGTCATTATACCGCAAAGCCAGCTGCAAAAACATGTTCACATTATGTCTGACTGCTGCAGATGGCCTGGCCAGTAAATATGGACTTTGCTGCTTTAAGCTTTCATGTTGCAGACTGTATATCATTGGGGTGTCTGTCACTCAAATCCTTTTACTTAAAAGGTACTGAGACATACAGTGAGAGTCGGAGTCTTTGGTCTGCCTTCAATAACGTGAATATTATTGCTCTTGAAACACGAGCTTCCCTTACATCATCACTGCTTGCCCATATTAGTTTGTTTCTTTATTAGTCCCTCACCCGTGTGTGTGTGGGTGGGGAGGGCGGGGAGAGTCTCCAAGTGTTTAATTAAAAGCAAATGGAAGCCGTACACTGAAGGGTGCCACAGATTGCAGCCATATGCTTCCCGCGCTGTGCCGTATTCAAGATAGCGGATGGTGGGGAGATAATCCTCGAGTGGTTTGGATGCTTCCAGTTGTGACAGTCATATTGTCAGCCAAGCGTGTAATTTAGAGCCATGAGCGGTTAGGTGTCTTCACTGTACAAAGAAGTTACAGTCTGGTGATAGTCGAACTAGGTGTCAGGAAGAAGAGGTTTAATCGTTTCGTGATCATGACTGACATTGTCAGTGTTGAACAATAATGTTCTCCAGATCATGTGGATGAAAAGCATTTCTATTTACCCTCTTATTTTGTTTGAGCAGGTGTACAGTTCAGTTATTACATACAAACTTAGATTAATAACATCTGGGGCTACAAATGCCCTGTTTGAAAAGGAGTACAAATTTCTGTCTAATCCCAGCTCTACTCTTCTTTTTTTGTCTGCCACACAGTAAATTTACAAAATGCTCGATAAAGGTTTGACAAGAAAAAAAAAAGTGCCCTTGTAATACATGCATCCTAGTAGTCCTCATGTTGTATTTGTGCCTTAAAAGCCACTTCATTTAGAAAATGCAACAGTTTCATTAACAGCCAGACGTGTGTGTGTGTGTGTGTGTGTGTGTGTGTGTGTGTGTGTGTGTGTGTGTGTGTGAGAAGGCTCAGATGCATGGCTGTCATGGGTTGAAACAGTTGGAGTTGTTTTAGGAGACTCTCTAAAAGCTGTAATTACCGGTCCTTAAGAGCAGAATGGCTGCAAATTACAGCTGCACTCTGAGCAAACTAAAATAGCTTGATTCAGTTATTTACAAATGAAGAATGCCAACCGCGTGCTATCGCACATGCACACGCAACCAGCTCGCTATCGCTGGCACGCAAGTAGATACAAACTCCAACGCATATACACATACGCACACATGTTCACTGGCCTTGCTGAATAGGAGACGCGTGACAAGTCTGACTGAGGCCTTACCAGCCAGCTACTCTCCTACAGCTCTATCATGTGTGTTCAATTAGTGTGGAAAGAATGCATAAATACAGTTATCACTGTGCCAAAAATCACTTTCTCAAGTGACTGAAAATCACCCGTGGCAGATCTTCAAGTTTAGAAGATTTGTTATGTTGTTCGGGAAGTTTTTTTCTTGTCCAGTGGATTGTGAATCCCCGTATTCTGAGACCGTAGTAGCTTTTAAACAGATCAGCCACATTAAAACCACCTGCCTGTCCCCTTCATGCCACAGCTCTGGATTAGTTAGGACTTTTTGGGTTGGCCTGTGGTGTGGTGTAATACTCAGAATTAGGATTTAGTGAGTCTGGACACCACATCAGTGCTCTGTGGACTTCTGTTCCCCTGGGCATTTATTAGTGGTTTTAGCAATATAGTGTGAGAGACCGTCGCGATGGTGGGGGAGGCCACTGCTGATGCATACTGTCTTTTCTATGATTATTCTACAGCACATTTCTACCCTGATCTATGACTCTCGCAGTCGTTTCTGTTTAGCCTCACTCTCCTGTGTGACAGGGTCACTTCTCTCACAAAGTGGATGTGCTAATATCATGTGACAGTAACCCTGCTGTCCATCTGTCTTTTCTCTGCTCTACTCACCAAGAAAACATGGCTACCACACCCAAATTGAATTATCTCCAACAAGTTCCTTGCTCCTCTAATTTAAGGAGCTCCAAAGTGTCACAGGCCAGCATTAGACTTGTAGACCTTGACTAAACCCGCTAATCTCAGACTTCATTCTCACCCACTTAAGGCTGTGTGACCTTTGTCCTTTCCACTGGCTTCAAGTGTGGCTGGTCAAGACTTTATATCCGAATTGCCTTCACTTCTCAAACTAATTCCTTGTGCTAATAGACTTGATGGCAAGTTTTTAAAGAGCGCTGTAAATAGGACTCATGACACGCACTGTACTATTAATTAGAGCCCATAAAAGGCCTCTGTGGGGGCCGTCATTAAGCCTTATTGTTGTCATTCAGCCACAGTGAGACAAAATAATCTTTCATTTTCAGTGTTTGCTTAGTATGACACGTGGCGCAGTGAAATGCTGCCAGGTTTGGATTAATCTGCAGATCCAACAGCTCGGAGGGGAACCCCGCCATAATGGAGAACAGCATGCTGGGTATTTTAGTGCTGCACTGCCAATGAGTTCATGGTATCGGCTCACTCTACCCCTTTTCACCACTGTGACTCATTAAGAAGCATAATTCCCAGGAGGGATCCCATCTGCATGCCACCTGTAGGAAGTTCCCTCTGAAAGCAACACTTAATGCATCCTGCATCAACACAATTTAAGCTCAATGCTTGTGTTCATCTCTTCACTGCCCTTTCTCTCTTCATTTTCCTATTACCCACATCTTTTTCTGACTCTGTTTAGGCCAGATGATGGATAGACTGATTAGGCCTTCAGCTGTATCTGAAGCATAGGTGGTCTTGGAGCTAGGAAAGCCCCTTTTCAGACAAACACTGCCGCTTTCTACGCACTGCATGTAAATGGCAGTTGGCGAAATAAATACTAGCTGATGAGCTCGCTCCACCAGTGGGACGAGACCATGAAGGGGAAGGCAGTCCAGAGTGGTTCACCGCAAAATGTGCTTTTTAAACTATCCTCTAAATGTGTAGTCTGGTGGCAAGTCTCTGCCGACATTGCAGATTTTATCGCAGAAATGGCCGATCTGGACAACCTCAGGTGTAAACTGGATACAAGATTCAGGGTTCTTTATCATCATTATAAAAGAAAAATACAATGACATTAGATAAAAATAAGTTGAATAAACGTTAAATAGAAATACATTTTTCATTTAATTAATGCAGACACAACATCCATCAAAATTTCCCATATTTTCCACTATGCAATACATTCACTGCCATTGTATGCATTAAAAAAGTCGATTACTGCACATTAAAAGTCCATCAATGTGCTTGACTATGAACAACAAACTATGTGGGGTTTTTTTTTAATTGTTAATGACCTTATTGCAAGGACAGAGCAAGCAAGTGTTACAACTGCAGTCTGACACTATTTGTAAAGTGAAAAGCTTCTTGTACACAGTTGTTGAGCAGCTTTTGTTAACACAAACTGAAGCTGTCCTTCGGTAAAGCGAGAGACTGGTATCAGTATGACCTGCTAATTCCCCTGTCATCCACTCCTCATTCTCTTCCACTTAGAAAAAGTAGACAATCTTCACACACAATGGTCAGTTTAATCAGGTGGAATGTTTTTTGTTCAGGCCGTGCACTAAAAAGCATTGTGTCATTTAACCTCCTACGACCCGAACTCTTCCACGGCATGCATTTTTAATTTCTCTTTGATATTTGGGCTGATTGGGGCCCGATGAATGTAAAAACAAAGAATTACCGGATTTTTTTTCTTTTTTTTTTTTTTTTTTGCCCAATATTTGTTTCTAAGATAAATAAGAGCCACAAATGAGGATATTCGTTTAAAATTTCAATAGAACAGTAGCAGTATAATGTCCTTGTAAGTGGATATCAGGCCCTTGTAGAGCAAAATTGAGGATTTGGTTCTAAATAACCAAGAATGTGATGTCCACATATGTGGACGGAGGGTCCTAGGAGGTAATAAATCTACCCACATGACTCAGACAGAACAAACCTGGACAAACCAGCTTGTCCCAAAATCTTGAGACTTATAAGACAATGATTCATTTAATCTGTAACACATGCAGCTGTGTTCACTCTACTCTGACTTGCAGTACTGTCTGTGAGCTCAGTGTTGCCAGGCGGAGTGATGGCTGAACGATGGCCCTCATTTCACCCCTTCTTCAATTTGCATTGTTGCTCTGCTGGAGGAGGATTTACTTAATAGTTAATGCTTAAGTGTAAACCATGAAAAGCTTTCTCTTCTTTTTTTTCCCATTAGATACGTAATATGAATAAGACGGATGTATGTGAATTAACCATTTTGAATTTCAATGAAGTTATAGGCAAAAACACCACGGTCAAAACATCAAAAGAGGCACACTGTATCACTAAGTGGCCAAGGTACGTTTTGAACTCCACACATCTCAGAAACAATCAGACACAGGAAACAGTTGCAAGTGGAGAATTTGACATGTGCTGATGAACAGTGAATTCTCTCTGATCAATGGGTCAAAAATGTCTGAAATATTTATTTACTAATTAACTATAATGACAATAAATGATAATAGATATGTAAAGCCTTTATTTACCTCAATTTAAGCATCTATGAAAACCAGATTTAGTTCATTTGTCCTGTTTGCTCTGGGCTACAGTAACTGCACTGGGTTGGTGTGCATGCTCCGTTGAGTTACTGCCTCCCAGCAGAAAGCTAATATCGCCACCTGCTGACGTGAATATTTCAAAATAGCTCTGCAAGTAAGAAATGTTAACAAAGATTGCTCCAATTACTTGTTTAATTACTCCTCCCTCGTTGTTATCAAAGCACAGCATGGTATCGTTTCAGAATGATCAGCCCAGCCAGGATACTGCCAATCACAACGTGGACCCCCAAAGTGCTGAACTGTGGGCAGAGTGTTATTAACAGCTAATGAAGACCCTGTGGCTGCTAGCAGCTGTTGGTTTGTGATAAGGAAGAAGACACTTGTTATGTACATCATCATAACCAGCCATACACAGCCACTCAAAGAGCCCAACGGAGGTGAGGAAAACTCACAGACCAGGAATTCAATTTGATTTGCTCTGCCTGCAATAATAAGAACAAGGACAGTGATGAAAATATATGAATAAAAAATGAAATCTTGCCCAATAAAATGTGTAGAAGGTTATTCTGATTTTTTTCTGTTCAAAACGGGTTAGAAATACTAATAATAATAAAATCAACATATCATGTTAAAAAGAGTAGTTGCTCGCTCTGTGCTTTTGGTTGTTGCTGTGTTAGCTAATTCATCTGTAATTTTTTTTAATGACAATGTCAATGGATCAGTGGCCGCCAAATTTAATATCAGTCACATAAAATATTTAGGGAAATTAGCTCAGTTGGGCAGATTCACCACTGGCTTTAAACAGCTTCAGGTTCTGATGAAGAGTCACAAAACATTGTGACATGTTAGATTTTTATTAGGACTTTTAACAAAATCCATTATGGAGGTCACATCATATAAACTGACATCACAACCTGTGTTGTTCTTAAAACTTCTCACTAAAGCTAAAAGGAACCAAAGGAAGAAGGATGCATCCAAATCAATAAAAGTCCTTATGGCTGTAAACTAATAAGCATGGAGAGCCACGAGTGCCAAAATGAATTCAATAAATATGTCATCAAATAATCCATCTAATGTGTTATTAATTAATAAAAAGTGGAAATAATTATTTTATTAAATATATAACACATTCATTAAATGTCATTTCATTTATAGCATTGAATAAATTATGTATTTTTCATTTCCAGTTTTAATTATTTATTTTTAATGAATTAGTGTAATAAATGTGCATGTGATGTAGTAGATCAGTAATACAGAAAGAGCTATTTGTTTAACCTGGGTTGATTCAGGGACTAAAAGAATGTCTAATATAAAAACAAATAAATTAAGTAATTAATTAATTAATATAAATCCTTCAATCATGAAGCCTCATTTCTTGAAACGGGATCTCATATCATATCATATCAAATTTATTTGTATCGCACATTTAAAGACCAAAGTACACTAAAGTGCTTTCCAGTAAAACCATGATACAGATAAAATCACAATATAAAATATAAATTACAGATATAAAGTAATTACCGTACATAATATAAATGCAGAGCCAGATGAAAATCACACTAATTAGCCTTGAATGCCAGGTTAAACACGTACGTTTTTAGACATGATTTAAAAGATTGAATAGAATCTGATGCCCGAATGTCAAGAGGAAGATTATTCCATAATTTGGGTGCGGCAATGGCACAGGCACGGTCTCCTCTGGTCTTCAGCCGAGACCTAGGTTGCACTAAGAGCAGTTGACCCGATGATCTTAGTGCTCTCTTAGGCGAACAGACAGAGGAGATCCCCAAAGTAATCAGGTGCCATATTATTTAGGATTTTATAAGTAAACAATTCAATTCATACCTTCTAGTGCCAGTTAAGAGACATGCTGCAGCATTTTGGACCAACTGCAATCGCTGAAGGAGGGAAGATTGGAGGCCCAAGTAAAGACAGTTACAATAATCTAGTCTTGAAGTGATGAATGCATGAATAAGTTTCTCTTGATCTTTACGTGGCATATAAAGTTTAGAAAAATCACAGACATACAGTATGAATAGCAACATGTCGATCACAAACCCTGGAGCATATCCTGTTTTATCATGTATTTTACTCAACATGGAACCATAATTGACATTTTAACAACTTACACATTTGACCAACAGACGAAAGATCCCCAATCTAACCCCAGAATAAGACAAATATACCTGGGGTTGTGTCAGGAAGGGCATCCATCATTCAAATCTGCCAAATTAAATATGGGGAGCTACCAACTGTGGCGACCACTTGTGAATAAGGGAGCAGCCAAAATGAGGTTGGTGGCTAATAGACTTCTATAAATTGCGACCAAAGGAAGGTTTTTTTTTTTCAGACCAGGAGGTCATGTCCATCTTGGTTATAAAGCATGTGGTCAAAAGTATCATGCATAAAAATGCCTCAATTCTTGATCTGTTGGTGGCAGCAGAGCCACGTGTGAAAACAATCTGATCACTGTCTTCAATCAGAAACAGAAAAAAAAGGACAAAACATATAAGAAAAGGACAAAATAGTCTGGATGCTATTATGCTTGCTGCACTTAACACACTGCCATAACACCAAGAGCTATTGCTGTATATGGCTCTTCTTTCTTCAAAAAAAAAAAAAAACCAAACAAACTACTTTTATCCTAATTGTCTCCTATTGTCAAAGCAGCTGAAGTTTCTTTTTTTTAAAAATAGTCCCTTTAAGGTTATATTATATATACTCTGAGGTGTACAAACCCAGCCAAGCCTGATAGCAAGTTTGCCACAAATTGACGTGTCTAAAGAAACCTGTGGAAACAAAATCACAGCATCACAGCTGCCTCAGGTATCCTTTTATCCACACCTGACTAGGTGTGATCAATTAGCAACAGCTGAACCCACTGAAGAGATTAGGGGCTGCAGAGGGACGTAACAGTGACCAACAGAACAAAACATGTTTGAACATTATGTAAGACTTTGTGGTGCATCTTTCAATCATTTATGCCTCATTGGACTGAGAAAAGTATTGGATGACTTATTGCTGGAGCCATGATACTATATTGCATAATAGCTGGATTGCACTGATGGCTTTTTTTGGGGGGTTTGTTTGTTTTTTTGCAAGTTTAAATAAGAATTAAGAATTAATTAATTTATTTATTGAGTGTATTCCTTTTTCAAATGTTCATACACAGCCACAGTTCTTAGTCTGCGTCTAAACTCTGCTGGTCTGATAATAATAGAGTTTATCTTTCCACCTGATTTAAATAAGAAGAATAAGAAGAAACAGGAACAGAGAGAAAAACATAAATCAAGCTACTGGCAATAGGACGAATCACTTATAAAAACATATGCAGCACCAGTGTTGTGCACAAAATGTACTGATAATGTCCTTATTTGACATTATGGTTAAATCTATACATTAGCTTGCGTGTGACTGTGAACTCATTCAGTTTATATTGTTTTCAGTCTGAAATAGCTGCAAGTTAGAAATGATCCAGTGATTGTCAGGGTGGTGTGATGACACCAAGTTACTTTATTTCTGAAAAGTTAATAATAAGCAGGGTGAAACACTGAACTGTGTCCCCATTGTTAGGACATATGTGCTGTTAAGGTCCGTGTATCAAGAGAATGGAAACTTTGTTTCAGCAGCTGGTAAGATTTTTCCTATATTTGCGCCATAAAAGTTAATACATGTATTGTAAATATGTACATGTGGATTTTAAATATAATTTAAATATTCTTTTTACATTTCTGTTAAATTGTTTCGTGACAAATCTGTCACATTGCACATGTCTAATTTTATGCGTAATGCTGATAATTTTCTTTTTAAATTTTCTTTATTTATTTTTTACAATTTTTTTTTATTTCCTGAACTCAGGGGAGTTATCTAAACCACAGTTTCAGCTGAGTCACACTACTCTCTCAGTTATTAAACCATTTCGCTGGTACAACTAACATGACACTGAGCTCATATTTACATGATTACAATCTATGACTGAGGTGTGATCATGAAAAGATTCAAAAAAGGTGATTATTATTGTTTTTCTGTGAACTTTCAGACACAGCTACATCTAGAAATGAAACAGTTACAGTTTATGAATCAGACAGGGTAAACTTAAGTCTAATCTAATCTTTGTTTTATTCACAACTTGTGTTTAAAAAAAATCAGTAAATCCAATTTTAAAATCTAGATTTTCTCACTCATTTAAACATGTTTGAAATCTTTGTTAATACCCATTCTCCAAAAGTTTGACTAACTTTAAAAATATAGGCAGCATCTTTACAGGTGATAGTAAACACATTTATAAAAGTGATTCATCGGATTTCTCTCCTTTACTTCAGACCCATGGAAACGCTCTATTCCTCATCCTTGTTTTGGGATTAGGAGGAAGCTTTCAGGTCGGCTTCCATATCACTGGACTGAGTTCTCCTTCGCCGGTGAGACGCGTCGCCTTTATCATTTCTTCTCCATTCTGTCTCGATTATCTGGATCACATTTAATAACAGTTTAAATTTATCTCCACAGTACATCCAGCGCTTCATCAACAGCAGCTGGTATGACAGATACGGAGAGCCTCCACATCCGCAGACGGTCACAATGATCTGGTCTCTTATTGTTTCCATGTTTGCTGTCGGGGGACTCTTAGGTGCCATCAGTGTCAAATTTATCTCAGACTTGCTGGGAAGGTGAGTATGAAGACAGATGTTGTACCAAGCTGTATAGCCTAAGGAGACCTGAAGTCATAAGTTTTCCTTCTTCAGAAAAAAGGCAATGATCTGCAACAGCTTCATTGCTGTTCTTGCAGCAGGATTCATGCTGGCAAGTAAAAATGTCAACTCTTTCGAAATGATCATTGTGGCAAGATTTCTGTTTGGTTACTCAGCAGGTAAGTTGCCATATTCTACAGACTCCTTATTAATATGTTTTCACCACCTATACTCACCATGCTTGCTTTATGCGACCTGCGGGCTTGGGAATGAACACTCACTTAATATATCTTGGGGAGATTTCACCCAGAAAGATAAGAGGGATAGTGACTCTGACCTCAGCCGCTTTTACGTCACTCGGGAAAGTGTCTGGACGGGCGTTTGGGTTAAGGTAAGCACCTGAAGTTGATATGAAAAAGAAAAATGGGCTTTAACCCATTGTCAAAAGCTACTGCAGCATATTATGACAATAGATTACAAATTAAACACAACATTTCATTTTGATTTTTCAGCGAGATCCTTGGCCGCGAGGACACGTGGGACATTCTCCTTAGTGTCGCTGCACTTTTCTCCTTTGTTCAGATTGTGATGTTGCCTTTTTTTCCTGAGACACCAAGATATTTACTCATAGAGAAAGGTGATGATAAGGCATGCAAAAAAGGTTAGTAGCTTTGCGCAGTTTATGTATCAAACACGACCCCAGATGTTTATGAAAATGTGTTCTACAAACACATACTAGTTAAAGATAAATGATAGTCTTGCGAAATTACAAGTCAATCAGTCCCTGCGTGTTTTGTATTTGAGCAAAGTTGCACATTTTTCAGTTCTTATCCCCTCCGTGATTTGGGATTTTCTGGTTTCAGCTCTCCAGAGTCTGTGGGGCCAAGGTGACTACCAACAAGAAATGGATGAGATGTTGACCGAGCAGGCAGCCATTAAAGCAGCCCCACCAGTGAGCCTTCTGCAGCTGCTGAGAGACAGGACTGTCCGATGGCAGGTCATCACCATCTCCATCATCTACTGTTGCAACCAGCTGTCGGGCATGTCTACAGTATGAACAATACCATATAGTATTAGTATAAAACCATATGATACAATATGATATAGGATCGCTAAATTGCAAAATGATACATTACAACAATTTTGTGACTTTTGGAGGTTCACGCACATGCATACATGATATATCTGTATAACTACAGATCAATATATCTATTGATATCTGTATATATGAGACTTCATTGTTCCTTCCATATCAAGTTTCTATCAACAGAATAGACTAATATATAAATCAGATTTCATGCTGACTGTTTATAGCCTAATAGTGCCTCTTTTCTTCCCAGATTAGTACCTTTACTTATGACATCTTCCTGGAGGCAGGTATACCAAAGAAGAAGATCCGCTATATCACTCTTGGTCTTGGAGTGGCTGAAATTCTCACCTCGCTCACCTGTGTAAGCAAACACTCAGTCTGTGCCTGAGCTCATCTGTGTAAATGAGCATTTTAAGTGTATACATCCTTTCATTTGAACTATTAGAGACAATCTCCTTATGACAAGTCTGTCATTATTTTCTCCCTTCCTCAATTTCAGGGTCTTCTCATTGACCTCACAGGGAGAAGACCATTGCTGTTCGGTGGTTACGGTGTCATGTCTGCTTGCTGGATTTTTGTCACTGTCACACTCAACCTGAAGGTAAACCATTACCAGTGGTGGGCAACATAATATTAATAAAAGTAAAAGCAATGCAAAAAAGCAAAACAAAAACAGTTGATTTGTTAAAGACAACAAATGTCAGGTGTGTGAAGAGACTGAGGACCCAAGTGCAGGCAAACGGAGATGAGGGTGGATGATAACAAAAAACGAGCCTTTATGGACAGCTGAACAAAAACTACAAACAGGTGGAACAGAGAAAACTAAGCAAAACCTAAACTGGGAAAAACTATGCATAAACATATAACCTGAGGGCGGAAACCACAGGCCAGAAAAGAGAGACCAGGAAACGCGGGTAAAGCTGACGGAAGAAATACAGAAGCAACATGGAAGAAAACAAGCAGACGGACCAACAAGGGACAAAGGGAAGCACACACAATAAATACACACAAGGTAACGATGGAAATGCAAACAGGATGTTCCTTGAGTTGACTGTTGTTGTAATTTGGTGCAATATAAAAAAAAATTGAATTGAATTAAATTGAATAGGAGGGAGATACTACTGAACCTAATTAGAAGTGATGAGACAGGGAGGAAGCAAAACAGAATCCACTGACATAGGACACAGACTTTCAAAGTAAAACAGGAAATACATGAACACAGAAGCAAGGATAACAAAGAAGACAGAACACAGAGACCTGAAACGTTGGCACAAGAAGGCACAGAGTGGGCATAACACGGAACACAGGAGAGGCACATAAACAAAACCTAAAGACTGGAAAATCACAGATGACACCGTTTCTACTCATCAAGATCAAGGATCAAGGAAGTTTTCTTTTCATTTGCAACACATGTTTACATGAGGTGGAATGAAATTACGTACACACGGTCCCGGTTATCCATAGAAGGGAAAAGAAACAGAATAATGAAGAAACTAAAAAAAAAAAACCCACAACTAACAAATAGCAAGTAATGAAATAATACAATATAAGTAGAGTGCAACAACCTGAGTACCAGTATGGAGTATAAATATAGAAATATAGGTATAAATATTTTAGCAGCAAGAGGGCATGATGACCAGCATTAATAAAGTGATGGTGTCAGTAAAGTATCAGTAGTATAACAGTTCTTGTCCATTTATGCATTGAGAAGTCTCACAGCTTCTGGAATGAAGCTGTTTCTCTGTCTAGTAGTTTTGCATTTAATGCTCCTCAGCCTCCTGCCTGAGGGGAGCAGGACAAAGAGTATGTGTGCTTGATGAGTGGGGTCCTTCATGATACAGGTAGGCCTCTTCCTGCATCTGGAGGTGTATATGTCTGTGACGGTTGGGACAACAACTGTCTGTGTAGCCTTTACTAGAAAGTACACTAGTAACAATATTGCCAATATGACTGAAGATGACCTGTTTCATAAAGGGGAAAATGTGTATAAGCTATCACTGCTGTGATGATAAAAGGCAGAAATATAGAAATTAATCTGATGCAAAATCAAATATATGCATTTAAAACTGTCTTTCACACAGGATTCCAGCTACTGGGTTCCATACATTACTGTGAGTTTGATGGTTGTCTTCATCATGTTCTTTTGTGGAGGACCTGGTAAGCGTAAAGCACTTATACATATGTAGCTTAACGTTTTTAGTATCCAGTACATCACACCTGTAGCGGTTATGGAAAACGTGTCTATATGCAAAGATAACAAGGTCAATTCCCTGTTCTTTCTCTGATTCTCACAGGAGGAGCCACACCAACGCTCAACAGTGAGCTCTTCATTCAGTCTAATCGAATGGCATCACTCGTCCTCACAGGGCTGCAGCGGTGGTTTATGTTTGCAGTGATGGGCCTGGTCTTTCCATTCCTCATTGTACGTACGACCAAACTAAAAATAAGCAGCACATTACACTATAACACCCACAGGGATCTATATGTTGTGCTGAAATCATGAATGTCGTTTCTTTCCCAGGATGCTCTCAGCTCGTACTTATTTTTGCTGTTTGCCTCTGCCTGCATGCTGGGTAGTCTTTATACCTTCTTCCTTTTGCCTGAGACTAAAGGCAAGACCCTGCTGGAGATCTCAGAGGAGTTTAAAGCCATCACTATCTGTGGGAAATCCTTTGCCGAGGAAACGAGAACAGAGACCAGGTTGTGATGAGGACCACGTATAGCTACAGCAAAAAACATGAGGAAAAAAACATTTTTTCTTTCAGGACAAGATTGAATGACTGTGGAAAAAACATGCTTTGCAAATAAATGACTCACAATGACATTAAACAATGTTACAATTCCCAAAATTTGGAATCTTTCCAACTTCAGTTTTTGCTTTTTAGTTGCTTCTGCTATTTTCTGTTTGTCCATAAATGGTGACTGTTGTGCAATCAGATCCTGTACAAAGTTTTTTCTTGGCCCACGTTTCTTTACAACTAACAACAACTAACCTGCATAATGGGCTTCCATTACAATTCTAAGATTCAGTATTAAGTAATCATCAGGTAATGGCATAATATCATTATGCAATTTTCCATATGCCCAAACACCAACATAAATACATATCCTAGTAATGAGAACATGCATAAAGTTTTTCTTTTATGCTCTTAAATGCCACTAGTTTAGCCAAAAGCAAAGTTGGAGAAAAGGAGCGCTTCAGAGAAAACGTCGTAGTGAAAGGAAGGCTCACTTTATGATGTTTCACTAAACCCCAAAGTTGCTCTGTTGGCCTGATCTGGTGACTGTCATGTTCAGTTTGAGATGATTCTGGAAACAACCATCAGAAGATGGGTACACTGATCGTAAAGGGATGGACATGGTCAGTACCATTTTGCAGGTAGGTTGTGGCATTAAAACAATGCTCTTTTGTTACTAAGGGATCCTGCCCATGTCCAAATGCACATTTCTATGTTGTTTACACCAGATTTTGAGCCTACTATCTGAATGTTGAAGCAGAAATCAAGACCAGGGTATTTCCTGTTCTAGGTTGACTGGAGTGGCACCCCGTGTGATGTTTAAACTTCAGTATGTGTAGTGTGCATACTGTTAAGCTCTTCCACATACCTTGGTTGAAATGAGTAGTTATTTGAGATGCTGTTGCTTGTTTATCAGCGTGAACAAGTCTGGCTATTCTCCTCTGATGTCTGGTATGAACAAGACCAAAGTCACTTAAATCACCTTTCTTCCATCTTGAGCTGTTGCTGATTAGATATTTGCCTTAACAAGTAATATAACTTAACAACACACCCCTTCACGTTTACACTGTGTCCCTTCCTGTTTGAGGAAGCTACACATGCTGATAAAACGAGAAGTGAGAGCAGCGGAGAGGATCGTGGGTGTTTCTTTTCCCTCCCTCCAGGACACCTATTGCACCCGCTTTAGACTTTTATTTTATTTTTAGCTTTTTATCTCTATGTTGTTTTAGTGTACACTGAGGGCCGTTGGAGCATTGCAATTTAAAATTCCTGTGGATGATCTGTACACGTTTTGTTTTTTGTTTTTTTTTAAATAAAGCTGACTTTGACTTTGACTTGGATTTTGTTTACAGTGAGAGCAAAACTGTGAATACAGTGATGAAAATGGTCAGTACTTTCAAGAATGGTGTATATAGCTTTAATATTTAGATATTATTAACAAATCGCACAATAACAGTGGCGTTGTTCACACTAATCTCCAAAATCTTTTGCTAAATAACTAAAGAATCTATTCATGTAATGAGCTGCAGCGTCTTGTTTCAATAGTCCATGATGGAGTATTTCATTAAAATCCAAATGGTAGTGGTAAATGGACTTGCCTCATTCACAAAAGCACCTTTTTTTTTTTTTCCCCAAACTCTTGCTATTTATCATCTGATAGAAGCATTGGAGACCAGCTTGGGGTGGCTATCATGCTCAAAGATATTTGGCATGCAGACTGGAGGGATCGCACCACCAAGCTTCCGATTAGCAGGCGACCGCTCTACCACCTGAGCTACAGCCACCACCATGCAACTATTGTGACAGGTAATGTCACTGAAGTATTCTTATGCCAGCTGTAGACTGTACATAAAGGATGGACATCATGAAGTAGCCATATTGGTGCTTTGAAATCAGGCATAATAGATTGAGTGGCTGAGTCTGACTATGAAAGTGTGAGACACTGCAAACTCATAGAAAACCAACATGTCGGTCACAATGTCAGCCTGCCTTAAAGAATATTTTGCACATTTTGGCTACCTGGATTTTTTTAAATGTAAATGCAGATGACAAATCTGCTTGTTAGTTGACACAAAACTGTAGATTTTAAAATGAAAAATACAAACTGCTTAAGTATAAGCTGGAGAGTCAACATTTGCTCCATAGTGTAGTGGTGTACACATGTAACTAACAAGTAAAAGCTCCCAGCATTGATTCTAGGAGGATATACGGATCTCTTTGGGATTGTGTCAAAGTACGCAACCTGCCATGGTGGCCTGTTATTATTACAAGAAGACTCAATAGTTTCTTCTTCTATAGGATGAAGATTCAACAGTTTTTCCAGTGCAAATCATAGCTAGCAGTGTTTGCTTTTATTTATTGAGTGTATTCCTTTTTCAAATGTTCATAGACAGCCACAGTTCTTAGTCTACGTCTAAACTCTGCTGGTCTGATAATAATAGAGTTTATCTTTCCACGTGATTTAAATAAGAAGAATAAGAAGAAACAGGAACAGAGAGAAAAACATAAATCAAGCTACTGGCAATAGGACTGTGACAAAGTGGGTGAGAAGACCATTTGTCTACATTCTTAGTTAACATTCTTGCTTTGAGTTAACCATATTTCACATGTAATCTGCAATCCGGTTGTTCAGTGATGACGCGACGAATCCTACTTCCGGGTCTAAAGTAGTCTGCGTTTAATATGGCTTTTGTGTTGTTAACATGTTTAATGTTATGTATTTTCTTCTATTTGATCTCAAAAAGCTCCTAAAACAGTCAGTGATCACTGTTGACCTCCCTCGGCTTTTATTACCACTAATCATTTATTTAAGCTCAGTTTTTAAAACCTTAGGATGTAACTACAGCCCAGCCCATGCAGCAGTATATGAATGATTAACCTCGTATTGTGGATGGATTATCTCAGTTGTTCTCCTGGCTGAAGTTTGGTCCTTTTACAGCATCCTGCCATGCGATTACATTTGTTTCTGACCACTGAGAACACTCACGTTAACTTTTATCGAATGGAAAAAAAGTTAGCTTGTTTATATTATGCTAACATAGCTGTGTTGCTAGCGGTCATTATATACCAGCTAGCCCAACTTCAGTAACCCTACAAACGTCACTGCTGTTTAGTTTTCTGTCTTCATTTATGCTGGAAGTGATAACAGAGCTGTACGTTTGAATTTGTTTCCAAAACCCCGCAGTCAGGACATGCTATATTGTATTTAGATAGAAGCTAGCGAGCTAACTTCCTGCTAACTTCTAACTCCGTTAACTGTCATAAATTCCGTTTTCATGGATGCCTGGATGTTAAACTCAATTGTTACACCTGGTAGAGCAGAACGCTGATCATTTTATTAAAGATGAAAGACTTTAGACAGTTTTTCAACTCTCAGTAATGCCACAGTAATCGTTTGATATATGGACCTGCAGCGGAGTTTAGACCCAGACACGGCTAGTGACGTCAGACTGAACAACCGGATAGGCAAACATCTACTATCCCGGGTTTGTTTATGTTTTGCACTTTTACAGATTATATAATATAACATCTTGGTTTAAATCAATTCATACAAGTTTGTTAAGTTAACATGTTCTTTATTTCAACTGTTAATTTGTATTGTTTAGAACTTACCTTACCTACCTGTCTTGCAGAAACAAAAGGAGGAAATGTAGTTTTACTTCCTGCTTTATACCTTCTGGGTTCATTTGAGGTCACAGGAAGAGACCAAGTGCAGAAGGGGAAGAACTCTTATAATTTAATAAAGTTGATTTTAGAGGGTTTATGAAGAGATAGATTTATTGTTGTAATATGTATTGATTACACCAGAGTTTATGTTGCCAGTAAAGAGGAGTAGTAGAGGTTTGAATATAATCATGTTCATCTTACCTACCTACTGAATGGAATAGTCCAGAGGAGAAATTGTTTGGTTAAGTGGACTATTTAAGCAGAAGAACTCAAGTGTTTCAGAGGAGAAAGGTTCAGGTCAGTGTAGCTGTGTGCAGTTTGACCTTAATTTCTGTTGATTTAAGTTCAGTTATGTTTATTTGAACTGAGTTAATTATAGAGTTGAGTTTCTTATTTGTTTTTTTTTTTGTAAATATTGTTTGGGCCACAAAATGGTGAATAAATCACTTGCTACACTGGACAGCATCAGTCTCCTGCACTTCTTTGACCGCTTAAGTCGAGTCCTACCACAAGGACGAATCACTTATAAAAACATATGCAGCACCAGTGTTGTGCACAAATATGTACTGATAATGTCCTTATTTGACATTATGGTTAAATCTATACATTAGCTTGCGTGTGACTGTGAACTCATTCAGTTTATATTGTTTTCAGTCTGAAATAGCTGCAAGTTAGAAATGATCCAGTGATTGTCAGGGTGGTGTGATGACACCAAGTTACTTTATTTCTGAAAAGTTAATAATAAGCAGGGTGAAACACTGAACTGTGTCCCCATTGTTAGGACATATGTGCTGTTAAGGTCCGTGTATCAAGAGAATGGAAACTTTGTTTCAGCAGCTGGTAAGATTTTTCCTATATTTGCGCCATAAAAGTTAATACATGTATTGTAAATATGTACATGTGGATTTTAAATATAATATTTATATATAAATGTATAAAAAAATTTACGTTTCTGTTAAATTGTTTCGTGACAAATCTGTCACATTGCACATGTCTAATTTTATGCGTAATGCTGATAATTTTCTTATTAAATTTTCTTTATTTATTTTTTACAATTTTTTTTTATTTCCTGAACTCAGGGGAGTTATCTAAACCACAGTTTCAGCTCAGTCACACTACTCTCTCAGTTATTAAACCATTTCGCTGGTACAACTAACATGACACTGAGCTCATATTTACATGATTACAATCTATGACTGAGGTGTGATCATGAAAAGATTCAAAAAAGGTGATTATTATTGTTTTTCTGTGAACTTTCAGACACAGCTACATCTAGAAATGAAACAGTTACAGTTTATGAATCAGACAGGGTAAACTTAAGTCTAATCTAATCTTTGTTTTATTCACAACTTGTGTTTAAAAAAAAATCAGTAAATCCAATTTTAAAATCTAGATTTTCTCACTCATTTAAACATGTCTGAAATCTTTGTTAATACCCATTCTCCAAAAGTTTGACTAACTTTAAAAATATAGGCAGCATCTTTACAGGTGATAGTAAACACATTTATAAAAGTGATTCATCGGATTTCTCTCCTTTACTTCAGACCCATGGAAACGCTCTATTCCTCATCCTTGTTTTGGGATTAGGAGGAAGCTTTCAGGTCGGCTTCCATATCACTGGACTGAGTTCTCCTTCGCCGGTGAGACGCGTCGCCTTTATCATTTCTTCTCCATTCTGTCTCGATTATCTGGATCACATTTAATAACAGTTTAAATCTATCTCCACAGTACATCCAGCGCTTCATCAACAGCAGCTGGTATGACAGATACGGAGAGCCTCCACATCCGCAGACGGTCACAATGATCTGGTCTCTTATTGTTTCCATGTTTGCTGTCGGGGGACTCTTAGGTGCCATCAGTGTCAAATTTACCTCAGACTTGCTGGGAAGGTGAGTATGAAGACAGATGTTGTACCAAGCTGTATAGCCTAAGGAGACCTGAAGTCATGAGTTTTCCTTCTTCAGAAAAAAGGCAATGATCTGCAACAGCTTCATTGCTGTTCTTGCAGCAGGATTCATGCTGGCAAGTAAAAATGTCAACTCTTTCGAAATGATCATTGTGGCAAGATTTCTGTTTGGTTACTCAGCAGGTAAGTTGCCATATTCTACAGACTCCTTATTAATATGTTTTCACCACCTATACTCACCATGCTTGCTTTATGCGACCTGCAGGCTTGGGAATGAACACTCACTTAATATATCTTGGGGAGATTTCACCCAGAAAGATAAGAGGGATAGTGACTCTGACCTCAGCCACTTTTTTGTCACTCGGGAAAGTGTCTGGGCAGACGTTTGGGTTAAGGTAAGCACCTGAAGTTGATATGAAAAAGAAAAATGGGCTTTAACCCATTGTCAAAAGCTACTGCAGCATATTATGACAATAGATTACAAATTAAACACAACATTTCATTTTGATTTTTCAGCGAGATCCTTGGCCGCGAGGACACGTGGGACATTCTCCTTAGTGTCGCTGCACTTTTCTCCTTTGTTCAGATTGTGATGTTGCCTTTTTTTCCTGAGACGCCAAGATATTTACTCATAGAGAAAGGTGATGATAAGGCATGCAAAAAAGGTTAGTAGCTTTGCGCAGTTTATGTATCAAACACGACCCCAGATGTTTATGAAAATGTGTTCTACAAACACATACTAGTTAAAGATAAATGATAGTCTTGTGAAATTACAAGTCAATCAGTCCCTGCGTGTTTTGTATTTGAGCAAAGTTGCACATTTTTCAGTTCTTATCCCCTCCGTGATTTGGGATTTTCTGGTTTCAGCTCTCCAGAGTCTGTGGGGCCAAGGTGACTACCAACAAGAAATGGATGAGATGTTGACCGAGCAGGCAGCCATTGAAGCAGCCCCACCAGTGAGCCTTCTGCAGCTGCTGAGAGACAGGACTGTCCGATGGCAGGTCATCACCATCTCCATCATCTACTGTTGCAACCAGCTGTCGGGCATTTCTACAGTATGAACAATACCATATAGTATTAGTATAAAACCATATGATACAATATGATATAGGATTGCTAAATTGCAAAATGATACATTACAACAATTTTGTGACTTTTGGAGGTTCACGCACATGCATACATGATATATCTGTATAACTACAGATCAATATATCTATTGATATCTGTACAGGGAGTGCAGAATTATTAGGCAAGTTGTATTTTTGAGGAATAATTTTATTATTGAACAACAACCATGTTCTCAATGAACCCAAAAACTCATTAATATCAAAGCTGAATGTTTTTGGAAGTAGTTTTTAGTTTGTTTTTAGTTTTAGCTATTTTAGGGGGATATCTGTGTGTGCAGGTGACTATTACTGTGCATAATTATTAGGCAACTTAACAAAAAACAAATATATAGCCATTTCAATTATTTATTTTTACCAGTGAAACCAATATAACATCTCCACATTCACAAATATACATTTCTGACATTCAAAAACAAAACAAAAACAAATCAGCGACCAATATATCCACCTTTCTTTGCAAGGACACTCAAAAGCCTGCCATCCATGGATTCTGTCAGTGTTTTGATCTGTTCACCATCAACATTGCGTGCAGCAGCAACCACAGCCTCCCAGACACTGTTCAGAGAGGTGTACTGTTTTCCCTCCTTGTAAATCTCACATTTGATGATGGACCACAGGTTCTCAATGGGGTTCAGATCAGGTGAACAAAGTGGCCATGTCATTAGTTTTTCTTCTTTTATACCCTTTCTTGCCAGCCACGCTGTGGAGTACTTGGACGCGTGTGATGGAGCATTGTCCTGCATGAAAATTATGTTTTTCTTGAAGGATGCAGACTTCTTCCTGTACCACTGCTTGAAGAAGGTGTCTTCCAGAAACTGGCAGTAGGACTGGGAGTTGAGCTTGACTCCATCCTCAACCTGAAAAGGCCCCACAAGCTCATCTTTGATGATACCAGCCCAAACCAGTACTCCACCTCCACCTTGCTGGCGTCTGAGTCGGACTGGAGCTCTCTGCCCTTTACCAATCCAGCCACGGGCCCATCCATCTGGCCCATCAAGACTCACTCTCATTTCATCAGTCCATAAAACCTTAGAAAAACCAGTCTTGAGATATTTCTTGGCCCAGTCTTGACGTTTCAGCTTGTGTGTCTTGTTCAGTGGTGGTCGTCTTTCAGCCTTTCTTACCTTGGCCATGTCTCTGAGTATTGCACACCTTGTGCTTTTGGGCACTCCAGTGATGTTGCAGCTCTGAAATATGGCCAAAGTGGTGGCAAGTGGCATCTTGGCAGCTGCACGCTTGACTTTTCTCAGTTCATGGGCAGTTATTTTGCACCTTGGTTTTTCCACACGCTTCTTGCGACCCTGTTGACTATTTTGAATGAAACGCTTGATTGTTCGATGATCACGCTTCAGAAGCTTTGCAATTTTGAGACTGCTGCATCCCTCTGCAAGATATCTCACTATTTTTGACTTTTCTGAGCCTGTCAAGTCCTTCTTTTGACCCATTTTGCCAAAGGAAAGGAAGTTGCCTAATAATTATGCACACCTGATATAGGGTGTTGATGTCATTAGACCACACCCCTTCTCATTACAGAGATGCACATCACCTAATATGCTTAATTGGTAGTAGGCTTTCGAGCCTATACAGCTTGGAGTAAGACAACATGCATGAAGAGGATGATGTGGACAAAATACTCATTTGCCTAATAATTCTGCACTCCCTGTATATATGAGACTTCATTGTTCCTTCCATATCAAGTTTCTATCAACAGAATAGACTAATATATAAATCAGATTTCATGCTGACTGTTTATAGCCTAATAGTGCCTCTTTTCTTCCCAGATTAGTACCTTTACTTATGACATCTTCCTGGAGGCAGGTATACCAAAGAAGAAGATCCGCTATATCACTCTTGGTCTTGGAGTGGCTGAAATTCTCACCTCGCTCACCTGTGTAAGCAAACACTCAGTCTGTGCCTGAGCTCATCTGTGTAAATGAGCATTTTAAGTGTATACATCCTTTCATTTGAACTATTAGAGACAATCTCCTTATGACAAGTCTGTCATTATTTTCTCCCTTCCTCAATTTCAGGGTCTTCTCATTGACCTCACAGGGAGAAGACCATTGCTGTTCGGTGGTTACGGTGTCATGTCTGCTTGCTGGATTTTTGTCACTGTCACACTCAACCTGAAGGTAAACCATTACCAGTGGTGGGCAACATAATATTAATAAAAGTAAAAGCAATGTAAAGAAAGCAAAACAAAAACAGTTGATTTGTTAAAGACAACAAATGTCAGGTGTGTGAAGAGACTGAGGACCCAAGTGCAGGCAAACGGAGATGAGGGTGGATGATAACAAAAAACGAGCCTTTATGGACAGCTGAACAAAAACTACAAACAGGTGGAACAGAGAAAACTAAGCAAAACCTAAACTGGGAAAAACTATGCATAAACATATAACCTGAGGGCGGAAACCACAGGCCAGAAAAGAGAGACCAGGAAACGCGGGTAAAGCTGACGGAAGAAATACAGAAGCAACATGGAAGAAAACAAGCAGACGGACCAACAAGGGACAAAGGGAAGCACACACAATAAATACACACAAGGTAACGATGGAAATGCAAACAGGATGTTCCTTGAGTTGACTGTTGTTGTAATTTGGTGCAATATAAAAAAAATTGAATTGAATTAAATTGAATAGGAGGGAGATACAACTGAACCTAATTAGAAGTGATGAGACAGGAAGGAAGCAAAACAGAATACACTGACATAGGACACGGACTTTCAAAGTAAAACAGGTAATACATGAACACAGAAGCAAGGATAACAAAGAAGACAGAACACAGAGACCTGACACGTTGGCACAAGAAGGCACAGAGTGGGCATAACACGGAACACAGGAGAGGCACATAAACAAAACCTAAAGACTGGAAAATCACAGATGACACCGTTTCTACTCATCAAGATCAAGGATTAAGGAAGTTTTCTTTTCATTTGCAACACATGTTTACATGAGGTGGAATGAAATTACGTACACACGGTCCCGGTTATCCATAGAAGGGAAAAGAAACAGAATAACGAAGAAACTAAAAAAAAAAACCCACAACTAACAAATAGCAAGTAATGAAATAATACAATATAAGTAGAGTGCAACAACCTGAGTACCAGTATGGAGTATAAATATAGGTATAAATATTTTAGCAGCAAGAGGGCATGATGACCAGCATTAATAAAGTGATGGTGTCAGTAAAGTATCAGTAGTATAACAGTTCTTGTCCATTTATGCATTGAGAAGTCTCACAGCTTCTGGAATGAAGCTGTTTCTCTGTCTAGTAGTTTTGCATTTAATGCTCCTCAGCCTCCTGCCTGAGGGGAGCAGGACAAAGAGTGTGTGTGCTTGATGAGTGGGGTCCTTCATGATACAGGTAGGCCTCTTCCTGCATCTGGAGGTGTATATGTCTGTGACGGTTGGGACAACAACTGTCTGTGTAGCCTTTACTAGAAAGTACACTAGTAACAATATTGCCAATATGACTGAAGATGACCTGTTTCATAAAGGGGAAAATGTGTATAAGCTATCACTGCTGTGATGATAAAAGGCAGAAATATAGAAATTAATCTGATGCAAAATCAAATATATGCATTTAAAACTGTCTTTCACACAGGATTCCAGCTACTGGGTTCCATACATTACTGTGAGTTTGATGGTTGTCTTCATCATGTTCTTTTGTGGAGGACCTGGTAAGCGTAAAGCACTTATACATATGTAGCTTAACGTTTTTAGTATCCAGTACATCACACCTGTAGCGGTTATGGAAAACGTGTCTATATGCAAAGATAACAAGGTCAATTCCCTGTTCTTTCTCTGATTCTCACAGGAGGAGCCACACCAACGCTCAACAGTGAGCTCTTCATTCAGTCTAATCGAATGGCATCACTCGTCCTCACAGGGCTGCAGGGGTGGTTTATGTTTGCAGTGATGGGCCTGGTCTTTCCATTCCTCATTGTACGTACGACCAAACTAAAAATAAGCAGCACATTACACTATAACACCCACAGGGATCTATATGTTGTGCTGAAATCATGAATGTCGTTTCTTTCCCAGGATGCTCTCAGCTCGTACTTATTTTTGCTGTTTGCCTCTGCCTGCATGCTGGGTAGTCTTTATACCTTCTTCCTTTTGCCTGAGACTAAAGGCAAGACCCTGCTGGAGATCTCAGAGGAGTTTAAAGCCATCACTGTCTGTGGGAAATCCTTTGCCGAGGAAACGAGAACAGAGACCAGGTTGTGATGAGGACCACGTATAGCTACAGCAAAAAACATGAGGAAAAAAACATTTTTTCTTTCAGGACAAGATTGAATGACTGTGGAAAAAACATGCTTTGCAAATAAATGACTCACAATGACATTAAACAATGTTACAATTCCCAAAATTTGGAATCTTTCCAACTTCAGTTTTTGCTTTTTAGTTGCTTCTGCTATTTTCTGTTTGTCCATAAATGGTGACTGTTGTGCAATCAGATCCTGTACAAAGTTTTTTCTTGGCCCACGTTTCTTTACAACTAACAACAACCAGTGTTGGTCAAGTTACTTGAAAAAAGTAATCAGTAACTAATTACTGATTACTTCCCCAAAAAAAGTAATCCTGTTACTTTACGGATTACTTATTTTCAGAAGTAATTAATTACTTAGGTACTTTTTAAAAACACGATTTACAACCTGAATAGGTGATAAAGCGATAGATCTTTCAGCCCAATTCTATTTTTTCTACATAATCCATCATACAAAATGTAATCAAATGGAAAAGTCCTTTTTTAAAACTTGTTTTATCAGTTTTAGTCTTTTAACTTTATGAATCAAGCAAATAGATGTAAGTAAAACACAGCAGAAAATAAATAAAGTCAAAGACTAGCGGTCCTTTTGCTCTATTTTCACCTATAAAGCAGGAGTGAGGTAGGCGGAGGTTTACCCTGGTGCAGATGTGCTGCAGAGGTCAGTTGAAGAATCCGCGAGTTTCTCTGTGAATTCCCCATTACATCGTAGCCCACTCGGTGCTTGCTTGGAAGTTTAGGGGGTTTTTTTCGATGTAAAAAAATGTTTTCTTCCCACGCACAATGCTGGGAAGAAAAGGAAGTGACAATGTTTTTGTCACTTTTTATGGATTCAAACTTAAAGTAAGGTCAGTACTTCCACGCTTTAAACGCTGCACGCTCATACTCTCTCCCACACTCGATATATTATCCATTGTTGATCTGCACACAGCTGTTGTCAGGAACGTTGCACTTGCTTACGTCACTGTCATGCGACATTCACACAAAAAAATCACGGTTTTAGTAACGCAGCGTTCCTACGGAAAAGTAACGGTAATCTAATTACCATTTTTTCAATAGTAATCCCTTACTTTACTCGTTACTTGAAAAGAGTAATCGGATTACTTAAGTAATCGGCAATAACGCGTTACTGCCCATCTCTGACAACAACTAACCTGCATAATGGGCTTCCATTACAATTCTAAGATACAGTATTAAGTAATCATCAGGTAATGGCATAATATCATTATGCAATTTTCCATATGCCCAAACACTATGCTCTTAAATGCCACTAGTTTAGCCAACAGCAAAGTTGGAGAAAAGGAGCACTTCAGAGAAAACGTAGTAGTGAAAGGAAGGCTCACTTTATGATGTTTCACTAATTAAGAATTCTTCGTATGGAGGATCAATCATACAACAGCTATAGAATTAACTGGGGTGTTCCTCAAGGTTTAATTTTAGATCCCTTGTTTTTCTTTTTTCTCTTTTTTTCACTTTTGTTACTAAGGGATACTGCCCATGTCCAAATGCACATTTCTATGTTGTTTACACCAGATTTTGAGCCTACTATCTGAATGTTGAAGCAGAAATCAAGACCAGGGTATTTCCTGTTCTAAGTTGACTGGAGTGGCACCCTGTGTGGTGTTTAAACTTCAGTATGTGTAGTGTGCATACTGTTAAGCTCTTCCACATACCTTGGTTGAAATGAGTAGTTATTTGAGATGCTGTTGCTTGTTTATCAGCGTGAACAAGTCTGGCTATTCTCCTCTGATGTCTGGTATGAACAAGACCAAAGTCACTTAAATCACCTTTCTTCCATCTTGAGCTGTTGCTGATTAGATATTTGCCTTAACAAGTAATATAACTTGACAACACACCCCTTCACGTTTACACTGTGTCCCTTCCTGTTTGTGGAAGCTACACATGCTGATAAAACGAGAAGTGAGAGCAGCGGAGAGGATCGTGGGTGTTTCTTTTCCCTCCCTCCAGGACACCTATTGCACCCGCTTTAGACTTTTATTTTATTTTTAGCTTTTTATCTCTATGTTGTTTTAGTGTACACTGAGGGCCGTGGGAGCATTGCAATTTAAAATTCCTGTGGATGATCTGTACACGTTTTTTTTTTTTTAAATAAAGCTGACTTTGACTTTGACTTGGATTTTGTTTACAGTGAGAGCAAAACTGTGAATACAGTGATGAAAATGGTCAGTACTTTCAAGAATGGTGTATATAGCTTTAATATTTAGATATATTATTAACAAATCGCACAATAACAGTGGCGTTGTTCACGCTAATCTCCAACAGGGGGCAGCACTTCTCTAAGTCTCTTGTTAGCTTTCAGTCTGTCTCCGCTCTTTTCTCCCCTTGCTGAAAGCTGCTGCGGCGGAAACAGCAGAGTCCAGTGTTTTCCGTAGTCATCGTTCACTAGCGTAAAGGCGAGTAGTTGTAGGCTTTGTCTACTCAAAGAAAGGCTTGAGTTTGTTCATTTGTTTATATAATTTAGCCCGAAAATGCCGTTAGAGAATCTAGAGGAAGAGGGTCTTCCCAAGAACCCCGACCTGAGGATAGCACAGCTGAAGTTCCTGCTCACAATGGACGGTCACCGACAGGATGCTAAAGTGAAGACGGAGCTCATGGACGCTATCAAAGCTAACAGTGAGTTAGCATTTCATCCAGTAAAAGCTGTTTCATTGGAAACACGAGTCTCATAGTGCACGATTTTGTCTCTTCATCAAGACACTGGGCACATAAATGCTCCATAGATGTGACTAATGTATAAAATGTTAACTTATAATAAATGACGGGCAGCGCAGGAAAGTTAGCATGCTAGCTAACGATAACAGAAGACGTCAACCGTGGAACTCACTGTGTAGTCTATTTTGCATAGCATTACCAAGTTAGAGAGTTTACATTCACTATGCAGTATTTTAAGCCTTTACATTTCCCTTAAGCTAAGGTGACAACCTTTGCGATGTCATGTTAAAATCCTTTCCCGGTTCGTTAATATGAGACGTAAAAGGTGTACGCTACGTGTTAAGACTCAAGACGTTTATTGTCATTTTCGTAGGGTGTTACCCAGCCTGAAACGAAATACTGTTTCTCACCAGCCTCTACAGTGTAATAAGCAATACAGTTTAAAAAGAATAAGTTTCAAAAAGTGCAGCAAAAAAGCCACAAATAGCATAAAAGTTCTAAAACAAACTCCAGTCACATAAGTTAGCCATGTTAGCGATGTTTCACGTTTTACACCACCGTGCTTTCTGTGTTTCAGATATGGCGCCGTATTACGAGAGTCTGTGCAAGGAGCTGAAGTGGCAACTGGATAGTGACCTGCTGAGTAAAATGAAAAAGGCCAACGAGGAGGAGCTGAAGCGCCTGGATGATGTGCTGGAGGATGCAGAGAAGAACCTGGGAGAGAGTGAGATCCGAGACGCTATGATGGCCAAGGCAGAGTATCTCATCAGAATTGGAGACAAGGTATGTTTTCAGAGCAGTCAGAATATTCAAGTTTCCAGGTAGGAAAATGAACACTGTTAATGCCTGTGCATGTTGGAATATCTTTTTAGTTTTAACACTCTACAACACATATCTGCTTCTAAGTGTTTTGGGTGAAACATATTGAATAAAGTTTAGTTTTCAGAATTTCTCCAACAATAGCTGCTCCTTGGAGTTCCCAGATATCACAGCAAAGGGGTTGACATTTCCCTTTGATGTCAACACTAAGTTTACAGCAGTTAAATTGCTGGAAATGACAGTTTTTAATTTTGTTTTCCCTTTATTCTCTTAGAGCTGTTTGCATGAAGGTTATCACAGTTGCCCACTTCAAAGTTATATGTACAAAAAGTAACAGATTGGCTATTGCCTGATCTTATCTGATGTCACCACAGGAGGGCGCCCTAACTGCATTCAGGAAGACTTATGACAAAACTGTGGCTCTGGGTCACAGACTAGACATCGTCTTCTACCTCCTGAGGATTGGCCTCTTTTATATGGATAGTGATCTCATCACACGCAACTCGGAGAAAGCCAAGAGGTAAAGGCTCTTAAAGCTTTGTTCTGAAACAAATCTGTCAACGCTTTTTTTTTCTATTTAATACTCATCTGTCTGCGCATCTCTGTTCATCGCAGCCTTATCGAGGAGGGGGGAGACTGGGACAGGAGAAATCGTCTGAAGGTTTACCAGGGCCTGTACTGTGTGGCCATCAGGGATTTCAAGCAAGCTGCTGAGCTCTTCCTCGACACAGTCTCCACCTTCACTTCCTACGAACTCATGGACTACAAGACGTTTGTTACCTACACCGTTTATGTTTGCATGATTGCTCTCAAGAGGCCTGACCTCCGTGAAAAGGTAGGAGAGAGACTCGTGTCTGCTCACAAGATGTGTAACTTGGCAACATGTCTGCTGGTAAGTGTACTAAATATGTTTCTCTGTAGGTTATAAAGGGAGCAGAGATCTTGGAGGTGCTCCACAGTCTGCCCTCTGTTCGCCAGTACCTTTTCTCACTCTACGAGTGCCGTTACTCAGTCTTCTTCCAGTCCCTGGGTGAGGTTTTGTTGTTGTTGTTGTGTGTGTATTCTCAAGAAAAACATCTGAATGCGAAGAGACTGTACTTACAGCCATTATCTATGCTTGTGTTGGTGCTTTGCCATATTCTGAAAACATAAATATTAAATGTGAAACTTTGTGCCACAGCCACGGTGGAGCAGGAGATGAAGAAGGACTGGCTCTTTGCCCCACACTACCGCTACTACGTGAGGGAGATGAGGATTCAGGCTTACAGCCAGCTGCTAGAGTCCTACCGATCTCTTACCTTGGGATACATGGCTGAGGCATTTGGTGTCAGCACAGAGTTCATTGACCAGTGAGTTTGTTTGTTTTTAAACACCTGTGCATATACTATGTAACTCTGCAAGATTTGGAAAATATTATTGAGTGCCAATACATCAAAGAAGAAAACACTGAAAAACTTAACTGTCGGTCTTTGAGTGTGCAAGTTTATTTTTCTTGGTATGCTTTGATTGTTTTATTTTGAACACGTAAATATAAAGTAAGCACAAATTACACTGTAAACAGAAAACAAAGTACATATCACATAATATACATGCTTGAAAAGATGTATATAGATGAGGTTTTGTGTCTTGGAATAACTTGTGCTATAAATTGTTACATTCAAACTGGACCATCTGTCTAGAACAGTTATCAGGATGGTACATTGGAAACTTACTAAATCAGAATTACTTCTGCTCAGGAATATAATTAGGAGTCTATAGGCCGATGGTCATCATGTAAAACTGGGTGTTATCAGCATAAATGTGGGAGTTAATGCTATGTTTCCTGATGACATTTTGTAGGGATAGTATTTGAAGATTTTTTTTTTTTTTTTTTTTTTTTTTAAACAAAGAAAAACAAGGGATCTAAAATTAAACCTTGAGGGACACCCCAGTTAATTCTATAGCTGTTGCGTGATTGATCCTCCATACGAAGAATTCTTAATTAACAACATGAATGAAGCCATTTTAAATCTAAACCAGAACAGCCAATAAAACTGAAGTCTCTTTAAAAGGGTGGGAGTGGTTCACAGAATCAAAAGTTGCCCTTAAATCAGGCAGCACTAAAATTGAAGACCTATAACTGAGAACAATTGTTTAAAAGTTTACTGGCGGCTTGTTCTAAGTCGTTCTAAGTTATCTTTTCAGAAGAGGTTTTACCAAAGCAGTCTGAGAATTGCATCACAGCAAACCAGTAAAATGAGCCAAGCCTTCATTTCAGTGTTGGAGGAATATTTTGACCATGAGTAATATTTAGTTGGGGGGTGATTCTTGCTCCTAATGCCTGTTACATATGAAGCTACAGGGCAGCAGTTGGTTGTTGTAGTATTTCTTGGACATTTGTGTCACCATTAAGTTCCTAAATAATTCACAGAAAACATTTGTCAAAATAAAATTGTCCAAATTCCCTGTTCAGATTTTAGGGAATGTTGGTGTTGGTTTTTTTTTGGTCCTGGCTAACGCAACATATGCCCATCTCCTTCCCACAGGGAACTGTCCCGATTCATAGCTGCTGGCCGCCTCCACTGTAAAATTGACAAAGTTAATGAAATTGTGGAAACTAACAGGTAATGAAACTATCATTGAAACCACAATACTTCGAGTAATTCCCAGAGCACTAAAATTGTGTCCTGTTCTTGCATGCAGACCGGATAGCAAAAACTGGCAGTACCAGGAGACCATCAAGAAGGGCGACTTGCTTCTCAACAGAGTCCAGAAGCTGTCAAGAGTTATTAACATGTAACCACGGAGGCCACCATCTTCATTAAAGCAAGGGGCTTGTATTGTTCTTTTTTGGCATACTGAGACCTTTTGTTTGTCAAAGTAACTCTTCTGTTGTGTAAATAAAACTTGTTTAACTGTTGACATTGCATCACCTGTTTGTTTTAAGAAAGAGGCAGACACATAGTTTCTTATAAATAGCAGTATAAATTATTTTATTTACAGAAACTTGTTACAAAACAAATATACTATACAATCTTTACTTTAAATATTAATTCTAACCTATGTTTTGTTCATGAATTACATAGCAGCCAATACATAAGTCCAGCTGAAAATGATTCTGATAATGTATACCCCAAAAACAAAACCAAAAAAAAAAAAAAAAAAAAATCTATACACGCTTTTACATAGTATGAATGGTGGTTTTATTTTTTTCTTCCCAGACAAGCTGTATTTTCTCTCACTTTCACATTCCAAGTCTACGGTGCTAAGAAAGAAAACATCCTCGTAATGTTTCCTTGTACTGGAAACAAAGTCGAGATGTCAGTAGAGATTGAGGGTAAACAAAACACTTGAGTGAAGTTTTTAAATACAAACCCTAATAACCCGGAGGGGGCTTAGGCCACACACCGATGCTAAGAAAATCTCAATAGAAAACAAAAACAGAACAAGTGTTTCGCAATGGGCAGCTGACAAGCTCAAGTTCCACTACATTTAGGGTTCAGAGGCAGACTTAAAGCCAAATCCCCTAAATACTTTGAACATTCAAGTAAGGGAAAAACAACCCAACGAATACTGTCCTCAAACAGTTGGGATGAAACTAATTCAGGCACTTTCTTAATTTGATATTTCTTTTAAGAGCTGCTCAACACGTTCTTTAAAAGCTGTGATTCAAATTACTCGTTTGGCAACAACGACGCAAGCAGTTGGACCGTAAAAATGTTCCTATTCCTTGCAATAATTTCTGAAGTCCCTTCAGCCTATTTTCTTTTTTTTTGGAATAAAAGAACATGTTTCAATCATGAAATGTGTTTAAGGTTTACAAAGTGTTACGACTGAAGAGTCCACGAAAGATGGTTAGACAGCGGGGGCACAGCTTCGAGCCTGCACGACATCGCAGAATCACAGGCTAATTGGGTCGCAGAGTAACTTATTTTGTTAATTCGTAGGCAACATAAAATGTGTTGTAAAAGCACATGTGATTGAGACCTTGAAAAGTGAATAAAGGTTTCCTGTCATACAGACACATGCTACAGTGACAACACTTCTTTCCCTAAAGGATCCCAGTACACGATTCATGAGATGCTTCAGCTTCCACATATAGGCATATTGCATTATATAGACTTGGCAGTGAACCACTTCAAATAGTCATGTTCTCTGACTTTATCTTTTTTTTGTTTTTTGTTTTTTACTAAATAAATAATGATTTTTCAAAATTGTACCAAAAATTCTGCGTGTACAAAAAAATGCCTGTGCAAAAATACATATTTGAACTATGTACAATTTGTTAACAAAATATGTTTTCTCAAATAGGGATACTTCAATACTTGTTTGATACATAGGCTACAAGAAAGAAAAAAAAAAAAAAAAGAAAAAGCTAACTGAAGATTTTTAAAAAAAAAAAAAAAAAGTCTACTAGGTTTTCCACACTAATTGACATCAGTGGATGTTCCATAAAACAGGTGTTGCCAAAAGATCTAAGATCTATATCCAGTGAAGCCATCTCCATGAATCTCACACTGTAACGCTCGTCCCCGAGACCTCTTGACCTAAGCTATTTCCCAACGAGTGGGGCAAGTATTGCCTGATTTAAGACTATTTTGACAGCGGAACAAGAGTACAATGCCTCGTCTACTGTGACAAATCTCTTCTGAACATAGTGTTACTGCGAGGCATTCAAACTGTAACGTCCAGAGCTTGGGTAGTGGTTACACACAGGAGGGACAATCATACCCACAGAAGACAGGTGACGTGCAAGTTTGCTCCAGTTAAGACGTACCATACCTGATTCCCTATGTTTAAAAAATAAAATAAAATTCACATCTGCCCACATACAGCTGTGGAATTCACTCAGCGGTGTAAGTAACTTGTGGCTATAGTTATACAGCTTGCACAGATTTTCTTCAATCCACAAATGCGCCATCACCGCTTCATAAGCAAGACTGCCCACCTTTTACTTAAAAAAAATAAAATAAAATAAAAGTAGTTGGCAAAGCTGATAGCAGCTTTTTGGCTTGCTTTGTGGACAACTAAAGCAGTGCCTGTGGAGAAAGTAGTTATTTAGTGCTGTTCACAGTTGGGGGTAGGTCTACTGTGGCTATCATTTTGCACGCTGAAAAGATTCCGAAAATTAACAGGCTTCCTCGAGACAGAGCTCTCCCTCTCTGACAAAAGATCCAATCGAATGGGCACATCAGGTGTCCTTTTCACATTTAAAAGCACAACCGTCTTCACCAGGTCTACAAAGCCTCTTTGTAGTCCAGTGTAAAAAGATCATAAGAAATCATAGAAAGGTAACACTTGCATAATTATTCCGGGTAATAAAAGAAGTGACCAGATCATCCCTACGGGCTCGTCTCAGGCTACTGCATGTTACCCGAGGTAACTCAACATGTCGCCAGGGAGAATCACACTAACAAGAAGTGAAACAAGGTGATTGTGTGTATTTTTCTTAAGGTTTTTGCAAGTAACAGTTTGCTTCTCCTACTGCTTTGCTTGCAAGGCTTCTGAGATCAGGCGCTGGGGGTGTAATTAAGTTGGAAATTCCAGTAGTCCAGCAGAATTTGACATGAGAAAAAACATTACTCATACACACACATAAGCACACACACACACTCTCACACAGTCTTTTTTTTTCTTTTTCTTTTTTTAAACAAACACGGAAGAGATCTGCTCGTTGTCTCCCCAGTTGCTCAGTGTCATGACGGCTTGTTGCAGCAGCCCTTAACCTGAACCCAATGACCTTTGAACTACAGGACAAGAGACCGATGGCTGTTGCAATTGTTCCTCCGACCAAACAGGAAGACCTCTCAGAATACTGGGACAACAGTGGCGTGGGGGGGATCCTTGGCTTGCGCATTAGATCCCTGGCGCTCCACGCTATCCCCAATTCAGTTCCCCCTGCCCGCACCTCACACACACATGGCTTTGGGAGAAACGGTAAGGACCACATATACATCATTGGGCAGTCCAAATTATCTCCACCCTGAGGATTGTGGGAAGCTGAGAGTAATGTGGATTTGATTTCAGAAGGCCTCATGCATTCCAGAGCAGTATGCGGACCACTCTGGATTATTTCCCGCCCGCCTGCCAGTTTCATACACTGAAGCCGGACACCACTGTCAGGGACGAGCCTTTGGCTGGAAAAGGAGAGGAGAAAAACATAATCTTAAAATGGCTGTAAAGTCATCAGTCTATAAACTAGTTTTGCAGTTTAAGATGAGGCTTTAATTTCTAGCAAGAATTATTTCTTTGTCCTTTTTTTTTTTTTTTTTTTTTTAAAATCGGGAGATTCAAATGTCGGGCAAGATCATTGAATGTAATCAGAAATGTCTTATCACCTGATACTTTTGGCATTATATATCAAACACTATAAATACCTCATTTCCTCATCTTTACTCAGTTTATATCAGCCCTTCAGGTTCTTTAATATTTCATTCATTTTGATAATTCACATGAAAAACAAAAGAAAAAAGTTTTTAAAAGGATTACGGCTGAATACCACTTGGGCACTTTGCTTGGAGGATGCAGTTTATGTGCATGATAGCTCAGAACTGTGACGTGTTCATAGACATACTTTATTCATTTATTTTGAAGTAATACACTACACTTTTATTAGTCTGTGTTCAGAATAAGAAAATTGCCGTGACCTAATATATATATCTGAAAAATGTGGAACTGTAATCATGGTTTAATGTAGTATCCTTAAAATCTTAATAATATCCATCCTTAGCCTAAGATGACCCACATCCCCAAATTTTAAGTGCAGTGAACTGAGAAAGAAACAAAATCTTTCACAAGATGCAATCAGTGAAAACAAAAACATCCTGAATGTGTCTCAAAAACCAACCTGATGTAAATGAGAGTTGTTGGGTAGACCCGGTGTCCCTGGTATACTCCGCCCATGCTTCCCATGGATGTTGTTAATGGCAGGTGACTTGGCCACTTTGGGTCTACCTGGTCCTGGCCCCCCACCTCCTACTCCGAGCCCACCTTCCCCACCTCCGCTATTTACGCCACTGGAGGCGGAAGAGCTTTTGCGCTTCTTGGCCTCCAGGCGCCCGTCTGAGGAGTGGTGACTAAAGCTGGTGTGGTGGTCAGATGAGGATTGGTGGTGGACAAAAGGTCCCAATGAAAGTGTTGAGTCACTGCTGTTCATTACCACGCTCATACGCTTGATGGACTCTGCAGGGCTGCCCGAGGGAGGACCTCGTGCTGGTGGCCCAGAGGAGCCACCGGCGGAACTGCCAGAGAGCTCGGCCTTGAGGCTAAGGGAGTTTGTTCGCACAGTAGGCCCACAGTTAAGCCCCACACTGTGAACCCCACTATGGGAGGAGGATGACGATGAGGACGAAGGACCTAATGAGCTGTGGTGGTAGGTGCTCCCTGAGCTGCCGACATTTACACAGTTCTTCTTAAAAGAGGAGGAAGAGAAGTTGGCATTGGAAGAGGAAGATTCAGTGGAGCCATGGGATGAAGAGAGGATAGAACTGTTCTTCCTCTTCTTCCCCGAGCTGAAGCTAGCGCCGCTACTGGTATTGTTGGCTCCAGTGCTTCCTCCACTGGTGGCGTTGGGGATGACGGTTATGGAGGAGCCAGACGAGCTCTCCTTGGGCTTAAAAGATGATGACGATTTGGTAGTGCTGCTGCCAGAGGAACGGGACTTAGGCACCCGGCCTGAGGTTAGGGAAGGAGCTGAAGAAGAAGAGGATGAGGACAAGTGGGCTGAAGGCATCTGCGGCGACGAAGACACTTGTCGGGCTTGTGTGGTGCCATAGGCCGGGTGCTCAGCCCCACCCTGCGGCGAGCTGCGGGCATTTAAGGTGGTCCCATAGGAGAGCACTGACTTGCCCTCGTAGGATTGGCTGTAAGGAGTCTGGGGCAAGGTGGCAGGAGGGCCCAGGAAGCCTGAAGAGGGAGTGCTACAGTGGGAATTTGTGCTTGTCCTATGGGTGGGTGCAACAGAGGAGGAGTTCTCCAAGGCTAAGGGGATTTTCCTAAAGCAAAGAATATCAGAAATTAGCCAATTATTAACTTGACTCATAAATTTAAAAAAAGAAAAAAAGAAAAAAAGGATGAGTCCAAGACTGACTTACTTCCACATTTGGGAGTTGACATGCTTTTCCATCATTGTGGTGAGGGTACATCGCACTTTGTCCCATCGCCGGTCAAAGGTATAATAGCCTCTCCCAAACAGTCGACTCCCAAAAGTACAGTACTGGGAATAGAAGGGAAGAACAGATGAGAACTGTAATCTTTAATGGCTTGACCAGTGTAATAAAAAAAGGAAAGTTCCTTGGAGGTAACAGCAGATGAAGTGCACTTACAGCTGCCGGTCGTGGATGATAACCTGAATAGTGACAGTCCAGTTTCTCAGCATTGTCCTCACGCTCCTCATTCTCTCCCTCATCACTGGATGGTCTAGAAAAGCCATCGGGGGTCGTTTGGGGATGGTGTAGCGACTCGTGGACTGCTGCAGAGTCTCCAGAAATACCACCTCCGTGACTGCTGTTTAGTCTAATGGAGAGAAATTGTGCCCAGTCACTTTCACCATATTCATCAAAGCTGAATCAAATTAAAACTGTCTGTTTTACGCCTGTGTGAGCAAAGCTACACACAGACACAATACAAGCACAGCAAAAAATCAAAGTGTGGCACAGCAATTACCGTGGAAGACCAGGGCTGTGAAATTTGGGCTTTCCAGTTGGCAAAGGCTTAGTGGCATCAAGGGCTGGGCCGTTTCCATGAGCCACCTGGTGGGCATCATGGCCAGAGGTGAGGTGGGAAGAGGGGTGTAGGTCCCTGAGAGGGGGGTTTTGCTGGGAATGATTTTGGTGGAGTTCTCGCTCCCTCTCCCGCTCCCTTGTTCTGTTCTTGTGCTCTGCCAGCAATGTGTCAAAGCGCTTCCTCCGCCCTGGCACCGCCCTCCGCTGGCTTAAGGAATGTGTCTGTTGAGACATTATAAAGTCAATAGAATTTTCATTATGGTAAGAGCTGGAGAGAGTTCTCCTTAGAACCACTCTTAATTCCCTTTTTTTTTTATTGCTGTTTATACTTGGCAGCTCTGGCTCTAACAAATTTTTACAACATCAATCACAATCAATCACAACCATCCTTTGAAATGCAAAGAATAACTTTGGTAATATTCTACACATTAAATAGAATAATACGACATAATTGAACTGTATGCCAAAGTGCTCCACTTCTATTAAAACACAACGAGTGACGGCATTTTGCCGTTTCATTAAACACAGACATTGTAGTTTCCTATATTCACAGTAGAGTTCATCATTACAGGCTCCTCAGAGTTACGCTGTGCTCCTCTTTGTGGCAAACCATCTGAGCTGACAGCATGTGTCCTAGAAACACCGGCCCTCAATTGTCAGCCTGTGGCTGCCGTGGGAAACGCTCACCCAGAGGTTTGAAGCTTGCTGCCTCCACAAGTATGTCAAGAACACGTTAGATCATCTTGTGAATCTAGCAAGTGTGCTTTGATCCTCATTGCTGACAACAAGAAAAACTGCTGAGCATTACCAGCCCAATTCTCTTTAAAAATAAAATGCATTTATACAGCTCAGTTGCAGCATGCAAAGCAGGGACTTTGTTACCTTGCATGTTAGGGATCTTGTGCAGGGTTTTCGAGATGTCACATCTATAACGCCACAGTGGATATCTGGATTAAACTCACGTTCTGATGGCAGAGCAAAGGGGGAGGAGAAAAACATTTGTTACCTTCATAATTTGGGACAAGTTGTGTTATGCAAAACATTAACATTACATAAGCCTTTCCCCTCTAAGATAATGTGTGGGACATTTTGTTTAAGCTGCCGACAACATTCTGAAATGATGTCTGCTAGTTACACTCTTTCATAGGCAATAAAATAGGAACCTAATGGGAGGTTCGTCTAATAGATTAAAAAGCAAGGTTATAAAAAACAAAAACATTCAGGCTAAGCATGTAATGCTGTATGAGACTTAAATACTCTGGAAAAAAATGACAAAATGTAACTAGTCCCCCCTCATTCCACATTCCAGCTGACCTGTGACTTTCTTGTTAACGTGACGTCTGCTACTCGCACTGCTGCTGTCCTGCTTCTTCTCCGAAAGGACAGTGAGGTGGCCCTTGCCATTGGGAATCTGGCCTGGGGCCAGTAATGGAGGCTTTGGTATGGAGGGACAGTTAAGGCCTGCTTTTAGGGCTGATGAGGAGGTCGTGATGGCGGTAGTGTTGGAGCTCACAGTGGTGCTAGAGGAGGATGTAGAGGAGGATGAGGTGGTGGCGGGGGCAGATGGAGCTTGCGCCGGCTTAGCTGGCGTGTCCGGCTTCGGATGCATCTTGTCCATCTTGACAGCTGGAAGGCTGGAAGAGAAGATGACAGCGATGAAAAGGGTGGTGAGGAGGAAGCTGAGAGTTAGAAACAGTGAGCCAGTGACAAGCGTATGGTAAGAGACAGATGTGGACATATGGGTGGCCCTTCGAGGACAATCACTACTAATGTTCCGCTATATATAAAACACCTTCAAAAGAAGAAAAAGGTCAAAATCAACACTCGCGTATAAATGACTGAATCAGATTTCTACCGAGAAACAAGCAGTAAAGGCAAATAGCTCTGACTGCCACATAAACCATCAATAAGCAGTAGTACCTTATTTTCAAGTACTAGTATTGCTACAAAAACTATTACAAGTAGTCTCCATTTCAAAATTGTTTTTTTGTTTTTGTTTTTTTAAATTAGACTTTAGTATGTCTGCCAGAAATGTGGTTGTAACAGCCCTGCACCTGTGCAGAGTGAAACTTACATCTTTTCTGGCTGGTTCATCCTGAAGGGGGCAAAGGGGGGTCTTCGCTGAACGCCTGGCAGCTTCTCTTTGGCTGGTTTGACAAGTTTGGGATTGGAGGACGACGATGAAGAGGAGGGTAAGCTTGAGCTAGCAGCTGTAGGTCGACCAAGGATGCCTCCGGTAGCCACTGCAGCTACGGACACAGAGCCCACCCCGGGCCCAATCCCACTGCCGCTGCTCCGGTTCCTGGCAGACGCAGGAAACGGCGAGGTGGACGCTGGTTTGCTAGCCGAACTGTGTCTTCTCTCTAAAATGATAACAAACAAACCAGAAAGGCATTAAAACATAATAGTTAACACACCAATTATAATCCAACACTACTATAGGACTAAACATAGTTGTGACTCATAAAAAAAAAAGAGAAATGGAAACATTAAAAATCTCCCTCTAACAGCTGTGAGCATGTTAGCTGAACAGCTAATAAGCAGTATTGGTGATTCATGCGCTGCATCTTGAAATAGAACTGGCCAACAGGTCAAGAGCTTTCTTTCTTGCCTGAGCTTCTTATAACAGCTGCTGTGCAAACTGATGAAAGTCAGTAAGACAGCAGAAAAGGTTAGAGTGATGCTTAGTTGTGGATGGAAAGACAAAAATAGAACTTGGAGGGGGGGGGGGAATGCTCATCTGCTTAAATCCAAAACTAGCTGTCTTTAAGCACACTGCTTTCCAAAATGAACAAACTCTGTGTGAACACAAATCACACCAATTACACATTTACACAAGACAATTACAGATCTACTTTCAAAAAAGGCTCACATCACATCCTATTTTTAGTAACAGCGTACAACAAAAGCTGCTGTCCCAATGTCACCACTACACAAGCACTTCATAGTTTAAGGTTGATTAGCTGCCACTGCATAAACAATTAAAAAGAAAAAGATAGACAAAAACATCATGAAGGATTTTTGTTTTAATTCAGAAATGACTGGAAGCATGAAGCAGAGAGATCTGAATCTTGGCAAAAGCAGCAGCTCTCTAACAGAAATAGTGGGCGCTCTGGGTGACACAGACCGACATACACTCCTGCTGCTCTGATTACATGTAGAGAAAGAGAGACTGACAGACGTGAGCGTGGGTGTCATACGCCCTGCCTCGATCACGCTCAATCCAGGGAGCTCCCTCACCTAAACCAAACTGAGAATTTTCAGCAGTGAGGAAACATCTGACATGGAGAGAATCTCCTGCTGGAAGCTGCATGTGAGCAAAACTGAAGGATATACAGAGAAACAAGACAGACAAAGGTGACTAACGAGAATTTCAGAAGAGAGACGGCAAATAAACATTTGACTAAACACTCATAGTCAGCTCTGAGAAGCAGCAACGAAAGACAGGACAGAAAATAACTGCATGCTTAAAAAAAAAAAAAGAGAGATAAAGGTGCATCAGCACCAGAAGCATTAGTAATTTTCTACCAAGAATCTGTGTCAGCTGGCTACTGTCACCAGTGTTTTTCCTGCATGATTAATAAATAAATAAAAACAGGCACCTCCACGAAAGAGGTTTTGGCCAAAGGAAAACCACCAGGATTATAGGAAAAAAGTATTTTAACTTTTTTTCAAAGCTTCTTAAATGGTAAAAAAATAAATAAATAAATAAATAAATAAATAAATAAATAAATAACAGTAACATGAAAGGTCTTCTGCCAAGTATGGTCACCTAGACCCTCTGCCCCAAACTAATCATGCTTATGTGTGCAGTCACCTCTCAACTGTCTTTTGATTTAGTCCCATTTTGTGTGATTATAGCTAACTATATGGTAAAGCTGGGGAGTGGGTTGTTGGACAAAACTCACTGTCACAGGTAACAAAAACAAAAGTGGAGTGGCTACAAAGAATACAAATGCTCAAAAAAAGGTACCACTCCCATTTGCCTTCAGCTATATTCCTCAAGAACACACGCACGCACACACACACACACACACACACACACACACACACGCACGCACACACACACCTAACTGTTAAACTTCTGCTTTCTGAAAGAAAAGGGAAAAAACTGCTTTTAAGCGTGCCCTCTCCACACCTAGGGGCCTCTCCTGCACATATATTCAACCTACACTCCAGATATTTTCCCCTCCCACTTCTAAGAAGCCAAACAACCCAAAAGCTTTTCTTTCACTGCCTCCCTCCCACTTCCTCTCACTGCCTTGTCCTGTCCCAGTCAACAGCGAACCTCTGCACACAAACTCACAACAAGATATCCAAGTGAGACAGTGGTGCTCTGTCTACAAAACAACAAAAGCCAACAGCAGCACCAATGGTAGTCATAACTGATGTAGAGGAGGAAAAAAGGTAAGGAAAAAGGACAGACAGACACAAGACATAGGAGGAGCCTTAATATCATGTTTCATATTATCAAACAGCTGGCTCAGTGGCATGGGGGAATCCCAGCCTACAGAAGTGAAAAAAAAGAAAGAAAATCAAGAAGTGTAATGGCCTTACTACAAACTCCACAGGCATCATGTTTAAGTAAAGACAAAGTGTAACCTATTTTAAAAAAAAAAAAAAAAAAAAGGTAAAACTAAAACCTTGAGTTAACCAGAAACTCAAATCCACCGTGGTTCCCTTCTTTTACCATTTGAGCTCAAGACACTGAGTGTAAAATTCTGTATGTCTCGATCTCTGAGGAGTCTTTGTTAGACAAGTTCATAAACAAATGCATAAAACGCCAGGCAAAGCAGCAGCTTCCCGTTCCGTGGTGAGTGTCACCCCTGCTGGGCTCAGCCTCAGCCGAGAAGCACAGACACCTAAAGGGAGACAGATGGGCTCAAAGAAGCACGCTAATATCATATTGAGACCATCTAAATAGTGCTGAGATCAGTGCCTTTTCCCCACGTTAACGCTGCACGGGGTCCTCCCATAATGACATCACAGAGAGGACATGGGGTAAAACACAGCAAGAGCACTGCTGCTCTGTATGGCCACACATACATGGCTACAGAGTTTCACTTAGATTTAGACTGTGTGGTTATAGCTGATGCAATAAGTTCATTAAGTGAAACTTTTTTTTTTTTTAATAATTTTGATACTGCATGGTTTAAAAGCTTCTTTAAAAAAAAAAAAAAGTAATTATTTGCATCTAGCGGCTCAAATCGGAAGATTTACTGTGATGGGAAATCTTTGGGTTTAGCTTCACCGCCTGATTTTGAGAACAGAACTTAAAGATGTTGCAAAGGACGAAAAAGAGACTGGTGCATTCATTATGATAAACACACTACAGACAATCTGTTCACACAAAGAATCAGCAGCAGCAAACAGCTGAAGAAACAAATATCAAGAAACATGATGAAATCACTGTAAATCTCTGGGTGCTTCTACACCATGGACCAAGCAGAGCACAGTCTGCATTAACAATGCAACCCCTGCATGTGGAGTAAAGCCACATGTTCTGATAATGATTGTTTTACTTTACACTTGGTACTGCCATCCAGTGTTTATCTACAGTTCCTTCAAAACCCCCTGACACCTCAAAATAGAGGCTGTATTTCAGACACACCCATATATCTATACTGTTTAACAATGATGGAGAAGTCTGAGTGATGTTCACACAGTTCCAAGGACAGTTTTACCCTAGAAGCCACATGCTGCTATACCTCCCTCTTGTGGTTGACCTTGATAAGTGTAATTGCTGCTGCACTTCAGAGAACAGGCACTTCCAGGTATTTAGTGGCCATTGAAACATCCCCAGTTTAATGTCTTAACAGTACTAGAAATCTTATCTGAGCTGTATCTGTTAAAACAGCCCACTACTGGAAAGACTTGAAAGAGACCTATCAAATATTAACACAATAATTTTTAACACACAAACAGTAAATAAATAGGCTACTGAGTGGAGTAGAAAACTGGGGGGGTGGGGGAGGTACACAGAAAGAAGAAGCACTACTAGGAGTGTGTTAATCAAAGAAACATCACATTACTCTTGGTATGGGGGGTATGGATACAGAGTCCCCCCAATTCTTTATTCCCAAACCTTGCTGAGTATCTGCAGTAACAGCCACCTCCTTGTTGTAGTGGATTATTGCTACTACTTGAATCTAGGAAATCTAGCTCTGCACCCCAGCTGCATGAAAAATAACTGAATATATAGATACATCAAGGCGTGTGTGTGCGTGTGTATCACTTACCAAAGTGTGCTTGAAAGGCTTGTGGCTTGACTACCTGACCACAGTGGCTGCACATCACCAGGTAGAAGTCGTCCTGTGCGGGACACTGGCCAAATATGGACATGTCTGTAAACGGGAAGATAGAAGCAGATGGGGCTCAACTCAAGGAGAATAAATAAAAGCGTGACCGATGCCATAGTTGGCAGCAGACTCTGCAAAATACACACTGTTCAATGTGCAACCAAACATCAACTGCTTACTTTGTTTTATATTTAATGTGCATTTGTTGGGGAGTGGGCCGAGGGGTAAATAGACAAACGCAGCAGACCACAAGAAAATGCATTCTTGGCTGAGCCCTAACAGCAATTCTGAATTATTGTCTAACACATACAGTGGGATCCATAAATGTGTGAACAAGGCCATACTTTTCAGAATTGTCCTTTTCTACTCCATCGCAGCAGAAAAGGAAATTTAGCAATCACAGAGTCATAAATGTAGACTCAAGTTAAATTCAAGTGGTACAAAATACTGCCCCACCCATTTAGCAATGGTAGATATTCTTTTACATAGCTCCTACATTTCACGGTCTCAAAGTTCAGTGGACAAACTAACATAATTCCAACATTTTCAGATTATAAATAATACATTAAAGTCAATATCTGCTTTTCAGCCAGTCAGTGAGAGAACCTATAAAGTAGCCAGAGTTGAGGTGCTTCTGGAGCTACATACTTTCCATGCTGAGGCTGTGTGCAGTGGCTTGTGTTCTACTAATCTGCATTGAGGGCAGTGACCTGAAGAAACTGCTCTGTTTGGCCTTTAACAGTCAGGGGGTCCTTTGTACCCTCAATGTCCTCCAGTACAGACAGTAGGAGGCAGTATTGGTTTAGTGACTGAGATAATAAAAACCTGTGTAAACCTGCTTTTTCTGCACACAGAAAACTGAAACCGATAAAGACTGAAGCAGGTGTGAACAAAATCTTATCAACATTCATTCCTAAATGACGCCTCGCTGGTCAGAATACTCATGAACAACTACTAAATGCTAATTTAACACTTGAAAACAACTCCTAGCCTTTTATCTTCTTAATTTAAAATGAAACAACAGGCCACACCTGGCCACGAAACTGCATATCAGTTAACTGTCCAATTTCTTTTGAACCTTTGAAATAGATTAACTATGTAAAGCACTGCTGTAGCAAGAGCCTGCACAATATATCACACAGTGCTGCTTTATTAGAAATCCACTGTGGTGGTTTACAGAGGCAAAGTTCGGAAACTGTGCTCTTGTTCAACAGCTTAGACAAAATAAATTTGTAACACAACTCATAATAGGAATTTTTAAAAAATTAACAAGCTCAGGAAAGCAGTTTGGCCAAGTAAAGTCTACACATGCAACCCAGGAGTGATTTGTAAATATAGATCACTTATGAGCCCTTATTCACCATGGAGAACAAGTACTGGTGATAAGCACCAATCCAAAGGTTGCCTTTCCAAGATATAAACAAACCCAGGACTGGCTTAGAGTGTGCGACATTTCTGACTCAATAATTAGGAGATATCACTAAGGAATCAGGTTTAATAAGGTGGGTGCCATCTCCTTAGTGCTTTCTATGTTGTTATTAAGAAACAAAGAAAGTCTGCCTTTTGGAATGCCACACTCTGAGCTACCAAGGGAAACTACCAGATATTCTGAGAAGGGGCAGTTTTGCAAAAGGTCCAAATGAAATTCTGAATCTTGACCAGGTCGCAACGCTTGTTTGAGGTTTTCTCTGTCAAACACGGCTTTAATATTTAATTGATTGATTTAATTGGTAAAAGTAATTATGAAATTAACCTATAAAGAATGAATTACTTTTGCAGTTGGGCAGACTAAATGGAGTTATTTATGGTGTTTTTCAAGATGTAAAAGCTGGCTGTCCCAGGTGTACAGAAATGCTTAAAATGCAGCTTAACTAAACTAGTCATGTAGGTTACCACCTTGTGAAACCTGATCCCTAAAGTCAGGTCATATTTCCATGAAGATGACAGTATAGGGTTAAAATTAAAATGCTGACGCACACAACATCATGGATCCTGATGCATTTCTTCCTGGATAAAACTGTAAAAACGAGAATTTCCCAATAGTAAATAGGCAAATACAAAGAAAACCATAAAAAGCAAGAATGCAAAGGTGTCTTCAGCTGGAGAACCTCTGCCCAATGACAAACCTCACGCTTTAAAGGCACTCCAAGGCGAATCAGAGGGAAGTGCTGCTTCTCAGCAGAATGTGATCAAAATTTACCCTGGCGGAGAGAACCAGAAACCACCTAATTAAGGAGGCTAATTAAGAGATTGCCTGGGGCGTTATGATGAGATGAGCAGAGGAGAGGATACAAGAGCAGAGAAGTGGAGCCCCTGTTCAATATGTACTCCGCCAGGACCGTCAAGGGTTCTCCAAACATCACTGGCCAAGTCTTGAAGGGATGAGGGCCATTAAGCAAAGACCGTATAAAAGATGTACCTGGCAGATTCTCTCTCAAGGAGGTCAGAGGCAATCGTGTGTGGATGAATTGACAAGTCCAATGCTACTTAATGTGTGTCAATTGTCTGAAGCTATTTTGCCAAGTGTCTCCTTCAACAGCAATGGACCAAAAAGACTTGCTTTCAAAGTATCTGCTTGCTACAAAGAGGAAGGAAAATATCCTCACTTAATGGACAAAGGCATGTGAATTACGAGTGGTAAAATGTGACATGGAGTATTCACTATGCCAGCTGCAAAAGGACAAGCCATCAAAACAATAGCTAAATGCTAGCGTAGGCAACTTCTATGTTCAACGCATCTACTTTAATTCTATTCTGTCTCTACCCAATTTGCTTATCCAAGTAGCAAATTGCAGATATAATGAGAGAGCAAACATATTTGCCAAATCAATAACTTCCTGTGTATTTTTCATTAAAACTGCCTTTCTCTCAAATCTACTGAAACAGGACAGGAACTGCAGCATCCAACCACATTTCCTCACTGGATCAATAGCAAGGTCAAACAAGACTCGTTTCCAAACTGCTGCAGCAGTTCACGTGCAGTATTTTTCATTAGTATTTTTCTAATGGGATGCTCAACTATGAAAGTAGACATGCTATACAGCTTTGCTACTCCACGTTCAGTGCCGTAGCACTAAATGGCCTTTACTGCTAAAACTGTCCGACTTCAAAAGTGGTCTAACGCCACTGTGTCTGCCCTCGTCTCAACCTCCATTTTCTTCTTTTTCAAACATGAGGTGTTAAAGACAGAGAGAAAGAAAGTCAATGTAGACAAGAAATAAGACAAAACGGTGAATTTAAGCCAAAAGGAAAAGAGCGCAAAACGGGAACAAAGTCGCAGTAAACGAACAGAGAAGCCGTCTGAGGCCTCTGCGAGACAAAGAGGCAGTGAGCAAAGGACATACGCTTGAAGGAGGAGGAAAAGAGAGCCTGAGAGCACGAGGCAGGGGAAGAGAATGAGAGTCCAGTTAATTTAAGCATCCTCATCCGTGGCAGTGATGAACGATCTAGGTGCAATCGTAGCAGCTCTGGCTGCCGCCGAGTAGCGCACATGCTGGCTGCATCTGACCTGTGGCTGACAGTGGCACTACATTTCCCAGCTTCCCTGACTGTGGCAGTGCCACTGTAAAATTTATCAACAGCGTGACAGAATGATGAATTCATCAGTCATCCAGTACCATACATTCTTATAATCTGTGTGCGTGCATGTTATTCATCTGCGTGTGGTAGAATGGCAGTAACGCTACAGGAGGAATCTGGTGGTGAGTCATGGCAGAGCGATGTAGTCATCCACTTGTAATACCCCTACCAGACGCACGCGCACACACAGGCTTTCTATGAAGACAAACTTCTGCCACGAGCAGCATGTGTTGATGAGCCCCATGACACAAACAACAGTCACTGACAGACGCCGCAACATGATAAAGACATGTTTCATGACAGCCAAATGTCAACTGACCCCGCATCTTTGAATTTCAGATGAGCATTCTGTCTCTGTCCTTTATGCAGAAAAATGTTCTAAATGGTTGACAAATGAAAAGATACAGTGACTTAGTGGTGTCCTACATCTCGTACCATCAACACCGCTCCATTGCACGTTGGGCGCTGATTCTCCAAGTTTCATGAACTCTACACAGGACAGAAATTTTCCGAGACATAATCTATCATTTTGTGTTTTGTTGACAGCGATAGAGAGCAGCATCTAACTATCTCCCGTAAGAGTTCAACTCAGTTTAAGCTGGTAGCTAACCAAGCATACGACTTACTTCATTTTCCTACTCAAACTATTCCCTTATCTGCCCAACGCATGAGAGCATCATAGCATCAAGCACATAGGACACTCTGCTGACCACACACACACAAAAAAGGCAATATTAGATAAATCCTCTGTGAAGCAGTCTGCAATAAACCCCCTCCTTTATTCAACACATGAGGAGGAAAACCAAATAAAGTTGGATAGGCAATGATGACACAAGTGTGGGACAAACTAATGTGCCAAAAACGAAGAGAGGCTGAACCGCCAATCTCCACACTCATTCAAAGTGTGACTTCAAAGTGCATTACTACTAAGACAGTGAGGCCTCAGGGCTGTCCCACTGTTAAACTCTCAAACACACAAGGGCTCTCTCAGGTTTTGTGAGCCCTTTATGCTCACACTGCATTTCTGCAAACACTCCCATAGGGAATTACCCACAGTTCATAGTGTTGTGACGTTAAACTGTGGGTTAAGGGGGAAAAGCCTGAAAACATTAAAAAAGTAAATAAACAAAGGAAGGAAAGAGGAAAAAAAATGCTAACATGAACCAAATGCTATATAATGTGTTCATCTATTCGTCACCTGTTCATACTGTGTTCGTTTTTGTTGCTGCTTGTCAAAAGCAAGTGAATTAGTACTTCTTAAAGCCACTACCGAGAAGATGTTCAATTCACATGAATGGCTCAGCCTTGGCCATGCAGAAAGTAAACAGTGTAACATAAAATGCCCCAAACAACAAATATGTTTTTGAGCCATCAATGTAATATCACATGGTAAGCCCAAACCTGCCGTCCTATTCCTGTATATACCATTTTGAGTGCCCAACCTCTCGCACACAACCACTAAACAGGTAACATCATCAGTCTGTGAGGGCTCAAACACTGGGCCTTAAGATGAATTTATACTTCTGTCTTAAATCTTCAATGTCATGATGTAAACTACACTGTTTCCTGATGATCACTTCCTGAGAAATGTAACTGCACGTCAAACTGATGCAGTCAACAATTACAGTGATTGGAAGATTTGACAGTAGTAAACAGGCCAATGTGTTTCTGGGCACTTTTTCACTCCAGTTTTTGAATTTATCAGTGACAGAATAATCATCATCGCCTCAATATAGGAAATCACAGATTTTAGCAAATTCCTGGATGGAGACTTCTGAAACTATTAGTATAGATTTGAGGAAATGTTCAAATAAGTGGAAAAACTTGACAGACAAATATGTTTGACCCAAGGAGGGAAAAACGTCCGAGCTGTCTTATCTGTCACCATCATGGCTTATACCACATATAAAACAAGAGGGCACGACCGCAAGGCAAATAACAACCCATCACATGCAAATTCGAATGCTGGCAACAGCAATTGCCACTTTTATAGGTTACGTCGTAGCCGTATGTGAAATGACTTAAAAATACTGTCCATCCAATATGTCGATCAATGCTTTAACAACAACGATGAGAATGCGAACTACTAAAATTTAACATTTGTGCCTTCACAATGTGAATCACCTAGGTCAGAACCCTGTTAAATTCTTTTGATGATTAAGCACACCACAGCGAATGATTCATAGCTGGCCGGAGAATTATTGATGGTGTTGACGTCTAAAGGAGCTTCTTGTGGTTTTTGCTTGATTAGCACCGTTTTCTCTTGACCAAAATGATCCATGTAAAAACAATTTCAAAACAGAGATTATTATTTTTAGTCCACATTTAGTTCTGAAAAGAAGCTTAAACAAAAGAATGCATTTTAATCTTGTTAGCCTACCTACTGCAGTAACTGCTCCTTAACAGCAAGGTCATACATGACATGCCCTGCTTTTTTCTCCGTCAGCAGGAGATAAAATTCCTTTTTAGAAAGTAACTACATCGTGGTGAAATGTATAAAACACAAGAACAAACATGTCCTATCCATAGGTATACACTTTTAAGTAGACTGCCTAATTAATAACTCAAGACAATGTACATCATTAGCTCGGCATAACGCCTTTCATAGAACAAGCTAAGCTTACAATCACCACAGTGACAAAGTTGATTCATCACTTGATTTACTTGTGCCTCAAATGAACAGGTTAGTCCTCACTTCATTTCGCCAGCAGACTCATCCTTATTTCAATCTTGAGGTCTGGCGTGTTATATTTCAGCTTAGAAACTTAAGCATCACATTAGTCTTAAGTAAACAAAATGCAATTTTAATTTTATAACAATTTACCTTTGTGATGAAATTCATTCTAAATCAAGGCCTGCCAGCAGGCCCAATCAGCTAAGGCTAATCGAGGTGTTTCCAAAAATAAAACTGCAGTACAAACTGCTTTGAAACACCTCTCTCTAGCTCAGAAGCCAGGCAATCTGTGTGTTGTACATTGAGTTTTGGCTGCTGTTTAAGATGATGCCCTCTGACATGATTTTACAATTGTCCTTTAAGAGTTTATTAGTTAAACCAACTATGTGTTAACCCTGGAATAACCACACCTACTAGCAGAACAACAGTCATATCAAGATTTTAATCAGTGTAGCCTGGTTGATTGTTTTTATCCTATTCAGGGTTTTATATGTTTCATACATGAATAGCTCATGCATACTGGTTGGTGGTTTAAAAGGCCAATAAATAATAAATAAATATTTTTAAGTATTTTTCTTAATAAACAGTAAAACTATTACCATTGGTTAACATCATATGTTGGTTGTTAAACTGAAGTAAGCAAAAACATAACTTAACATTTTAACTTAAATATATTGTACAAAAAGTCCAACTTGCTCTTTTAACAGCAGTAGTTTAACATTATTATGCTGGCTTTTGTTTTGAAAAATCAGGGCTATGCCTACGAAGTAACTTTTTAACTTCTTTATACTTTGCATTTCTCTTAGCAACAAACATCAATGTTGTCTTAACGATAAGGGGAGAGATGTGAAACATGGTGGAAGTTTTTGCAAAATGGGAGAAATATGGATGCGAAACAAAGCCCTTTAAAACACACCATCCAATGAAATACGCATTATCACTTTAGTCAGCAAGTCCAAGTTGCTAATCGTTAAGTTATTTTAGGTTCATGTGCAAATGTCACCACATGAATTACCGACACGTCTGACTGATTATATCCGGGTGCGCTTGTTTTACTATAAGTTTTGCAGAACGACACGAGTAAAGTGTTTGAATCCATGTTAGCGTGAGTGAATGTATGTATGCGTGTTAACCCCCATAACCAAAATACACCTTTGGCCCTAGAGGGAAAAAAAAACACTCACCTTCTCTGCACAAACGCATGGCTTCTCGATTTTTCCCGAAGTCTTTAAAACTTTCCTCCGATTCAGCACCTAAAAAATGAGAGCGATCCGAAACACACAAATGAATAGTTGCACTTGCTTCCCTGCCCGTGCTGTTGCTACCAGTAGCGTTTCTTCATATTCAACCGAAAACTGCATGCACTCGGCCAAAAAAAAAAAAAAAAAAAAAAAAAAAAAAAAAAAAAAAAAAAAAAAAAGACAGGACTGGCAACTGTCGCGCTCTACCTCGCTTCCTCGCAAACATACGGCACGCTGGGGAACTCACCGTCGTTGCCGTGGAGTTTGGCGGCGTCGACCCAGCTGCTCCAAGGCTGTCCCAGCATTATTTCTGGACTAGGCAACGATCTCCGCTCTGCAACAGTCGCCATTGCTGTGGAGCCTTCTCCCCGCTGGATCTGCTGCTGCTTCAGCTGCTGCCTGGCCGCTCGGCGCTGCTCCCCCCTGACGTCATCCTCGGCCCTTTCCGACATTCTTTCCGCTACAATGTAACAACACGAGAGTCAGCGCTGGTAGAGCTCGGGATAGGAGGACTTTTATACTGATTGACACGGGCATACGCGTGTTGTTTTCAGCAAACCCGCCTCTCGGAAAAAAAAAATCGCCCTGTGTGGTAACTTGACGTTACAAGTACAAAGCTTACACAACATACTGTTTAACGTCGAATAAATAGGCCGGCTGGCGATTCAGCTGAAGGTTGCTGGTTCCCTTGGCTGTGGCTTACTCGCTAGCTATCATTTAGAAATGTAAATTACATTTAATAATTGTAAACTATACTTAAGAATAACGATGCTATCAAATACAGTGCTTTGAGGCAAATTTGTGATTGATTATAAATGAACAACAACAGTAATAATACCAATTTAATGCACAAGTTATTAGTTAATAAGGATCGCTTTTGAGATTTGACTCCATATAAACAGTTGTAAGATATACTAAATACTTTTTTAGTAATTGTGGGTGTGACATTAGAAGATGACTGACCATAACATATTTATAATTTATTATTGATTCTTTGTTTTCTTCCCATACTAAGAAAATGTGAGCTTTAACATCTTAAATGTATGAGCCATAAAGCTGATATCAATATATAGACTTTCTACTGGTGACTTATGAGTGAAATACTATATTATAATGACTTTATGTTTAGAATGTATGCATTAGCTTCCCAATATTTTGAAAAATATGAGAGAAATACATTTAGAGATATTGACTTTGTATAAAAGGATTACGGTCAGTTACATTAGATTCCATTTAAAATTAAAACAGGGTCATGTTACTATTAAACACGTGTCTAAGATGTATAAATGCAAGACTTCAGAGATTTTTGAATGACATGCACAAACCTTTTAATTTCTAAGCATTTCAGATTTACAAAGTCTGTTATAATCTACCATGTTTACTTTCACTTTCAAAATGAAACATTTCTCATTCTACCCAGACAGCATGTGCTCGCCTAAGTAAAGCTGAACAAGGAGAGAAAAAAAAGAAACAAAACTAGAACTGGGATCCTTTTACATTCTTGCCAGAAACAAAACCTAGAAAAGTACAGATGTCTTATAAAGACGGTGTAACACACTGACTGAAATTACTTCTAAATGGCACATCTCATCTGTTGTGGCGTTTAATCTTTAATATTAAACATGCAGTGTTGGACTCTGTGTACCCATTTTACTCCTCTACCTGAAATTCTTACTCCAATTTGGCAAGTACTCCAAAAAGCCTTGGCCCTCTCGAGTACAGAGTTTAGTGTAGGAATGCACTGATATTATCAGATGAACATCAGTATCAACTGGTGTCAGTCTTCCTGACTGCTATCACCTACCAAATGCTGATTGGTTTCTGCTGCGTCAAATAAATCAGGTGATCACACAGTGTGATGAAGAGCTTAAATAGTTCAAGTACATTTAAAACTTCTCTTTGCTTTTAGCACAAAATGGTAATAAAGAAAAGAAAAGACAAAATGAGCAAACAAATGAAGGAAAAAAAACAGTATTAGTAAATTGTGATCTCAAAAATCTGTTTGAAAGTACAATTTTACCATCATGCATTTAAATGCAAATTAAAAACATCATCCTGAATGTGCTGGCTGTGTGTGTGCTCAAACACTGTGATGAAGAGCATTTTTTAACACTGAAACTACAATAATGTCAATTTAACAACCTTGATGCCAATTGGTTTAATGTTTTAACTGGATATAGTTATTTGACATGCCCTCAGATTTTTCATTTCTTCAAAACATCTGTTGCCTTTATTGCCATAGCATCATATCTGTAAGGTCAAAGCAAAATGATCGCAATAGTGTAGTTTCAGGAACTCTGCCCTGCATAGCTGTGACATTCTTGTGGGAGGAACCAGTTAACAATTAGTGCACTGATCATAACAAGAGCATTTCAAGAGGAGGAGGACTGTGTGATTACCGTCATCCTTTCACGTACCCTCACTCATTAATTTTAGAGAACTACTGCTTCACTGGAGAGGAAATAATTTGCATATGTAACTTATTAGCACCATATGTTAGTAGCTGAGTAAAAGCAATAACATCACAAAGGTAGTGACAACATGCCTCTGACACACACAAGAACGTCAAGCTTACTGTACCTGAAAGAGGTCACAACTGCTGCATCTTTCCTGTGGCTTGGAGGAAGAGATTTCCCCTTTCTATACACTCCAGTATATGGTGATTGATATTTTGGTAGAGAGCCAACTCTTCAACTGGAGCCTAGTCCAGCCCAGCTGGTCTTCCCTAGTTTTATGTTCTTTAGGATTTTTTTTTCCTGTCCCTTTCAGTTTTACACCGTGATTCACAGCAGACATTTCTACTCTACTTGGCTACATTACCTTATGCTTTACTTTGCTCTGTAAGCACATTTAAAAACAAAAAACAATCTCAGTTTGACCCCCTCCTCATGTTCTTGCCGTTTTTATGAAATCACCTTCAAGTAAATACTCTTAGTTAATTCCAGATTGCCCTCTCACAGAAGATTTTGCTCTAGTAAGGTGAAAAATTGAACACTCCCACTGGTCCTCAAGTCGCATCAAGCTTTTGTTGAGTTTATCTTCATTTTCAGAATCAATACCCATGTCCAGACTGTAAGACTGTATATAAAGATGGAACAAGCAATCATGATGTCATTATTGTTTTTAGAGACAGAAACTCCCATAGGTGAATGAAAGGGTAAAGTGATAAGTTATCAGCTAATGCTAGCTGGACTCAGTATTATTTCAGAATACTTCCAGGAAATCTGAGATAATATTTATGACATTGTAAAAAAATACTGAATACTTTTTTCTTTTTAATTACTGCCGTTTGCACACAGTGCCATTATTATTATTACTGTTTTTTAAACGAAACAAAGAGTACTTTCCACCCTTTTTTAATGAGTTACTGTCACTGATGACAGACTGCCTAATTGAAGTGCTAATATGTTGAAACAAGGTGCCAGCAACAGTAGCACTCTAGTCCAAATGTAAACCAAAGCTAGCCAAAAGAAAATTTAAATCATAAAATAACTGCTTAATACCTTAATTTACCAATAACTCAATTAACTTAACCTTGTAAAGCATTAAGAGCCTGACCAATATTGTCACCAAGAGACCTTGTACCAGCTACAACATAGCTACATCAGTAATCCACTGTTTGCTTTTCCTGACATATAGATTGTAACTATCTGGACTAAAATCACCATCAGAGACGGATATACAGTTCTCACTCTCAGATAGGCCTGGCCTTTCTTTGTTATAGTGCACGCTGGAGGATGCAAATGCATGGTGTTGCTATATTGCTGATGTTTTGACACTTTTACTGGTATTACGAGGAACAGCCCTGCTGTACAGATGGAGCACACAGACAGAGATATCTGCTTATTACTACTAAGTAAAAGACTAATAAAACACTAGAATTTCACTCACCAAAACTGAACCACAAACGTCTAGATTAGGCTGTACCACACACCTGCCAATCAAAGTGACCATGCATTATGAAAGAGGCTTACCTGTCTATGGGGCATAAACTGTTTATTTGTACCAGGCTATAAAGATGTCTTACCGTCATTTACTTGGACATTTTAACATAACAGCCTGTAAAGATTGACTTGCTTTTGGGGCCAGTCTCAAATGGCCATTTATTTATCTAGCACATCCATGTTGGATTCATTTTCTAGCCCAAAATTTGCCACTTGGTCAAACACAGCAGAAGCATGTAATCATCTCAGATGATTTAATCCAGTGAGTCTAATCAAAATCTATTGTGAGTTCAAAGAACAGAACAAAGCAGATTAGCGGACGCTGGATCAGCCAGCTGATGTTGGATCTTTTAAGCAACATACAGAGAACAGATGCTGTAATAACGAAGACCTCTGTAACATTAAGTAGTCCAACATAGAAGTCTTGAAATTACACAATTTCTGTAATTTCCTTGATATTTACTGAGGGGCAGCTGCACTGTTGGGTTTTTTTTTAAATTCAAACAATTCATACACATATAGTAAAAAGAAAAACCTAATCTTAAAGCCCAATACAACAAGTAGTATAAAGCATATCCTCAGATGCAACTCACTGATGCTGTAATTGAACACTTCCTTGATACTGAATACTTTACAATAGAAACTGTATTCGGTGTTGGGCCGTTGTGATGGAAGTACTACATGACTAGGTATGATTATTCTGCAGCTATGAGGAAACATAAAAAACCCACCACATGTCAATACAGTTTTGAAATGAACAGCAGCAAGATCTTACCTTGGCAAAACAAGAAACAAGGAATTTATCTTTAAACTCAATCAGATGATCCACATCAGTTTGGGTGATTCCTGGCTGGCACACACACACTGGATAGGAAATCTGGAGACATACACAGACATGCATTGAGGGAAGATGTAACTATACCACACCTTTTCCTTTCTATAGTTAGTAGGTGGAATTTTTGAATTATGTGTAAAAAAAACACTTTCATTCCTGTCCCCTTAGTGATCAATGGGGTGGCTGTAGCTCAGGCGGTAGAGCAGGTCATCTACTGATCGGAAGGTTGGTGGTTCGATTCCTGGCTTCCCCTAGTCTGCATGCCAAATATCATTGGGCAAGATACTAACCCCAAATTGCTCTCTGATGCATCCATCGGAGTATGAATGTGTGAATGTTAGCTATAAAGCACTTAGAAAAATGTGCTTTATAGCGAATGGTGTGAATGGGTGAATGCACAAGTTGTGTAAAGCGCTTTGAGTCCTCAGATGAGTAGAAAAGCGCTATATAAGAACCAGTTCATTTACCATCCATCAACTTAGTCAACATAAAGAAACACATACATCTACAGGAATCCATTTTAAAGACATGCAGACATTTTTATATTTTTTGTTGTCTTCATACATTTAAGGCATATTGCTGTTTATTCAGTGGTGTACTGTGCCATATGGTACCACCAACTTTACATTTGTTAATCAAATGTTGCTTTGCAACCCTTTAAAGCTTACAACCTAAATACCGTCAGAACTAAACCACACATCTTAAGTTTAAGTTATCTAATGTCAAAAATCTGTTATAATGAGCATGAAATCAAAATAAATTCACTGCAGGCGACCTGAATTCCAGGATTTACTGGTGCTACACGTTAAAAAAAGTGTATTGCTAATATACACAACAACTTTTAGAAAAAGCAGAAAGAAAAATAAGAATCTTACTGCTGCAAAAGTGGCAGTCCGAAACTATTTTCACACATCAAGTCTGGAAAATGTTCAGAGAGTCAGGTCGGGAGACTGTCCAGTGTTTTCTCTTCTCACATCTAGCTCACAGCAGAAGATTATTAATTGTTAATAGTTAGTGTGGTTTAGGTGAACAAGCTGCCTGGCTGGAAGATTGAGGACACAGGACACAGTCACTCAGTGAAAATTCACCACAGTACTATCTGCGCTATTCTCACATTCGACAACACGTAATACATATAGACTATCTATCTATATGGATAGACATCTAGAAGTCAATACTTTCCTGTTAACTTTCAGTAAGTTAGAGTGGGAAACAATTACAGAGTATTATGTAAACGCTTGCATATGGGTGTCTGTGGAACATGCTATTTAACCTTTCGACAGCAACAAAAATTCTGACTTGTGACAATGCAGAAGGGAAAAGTTTCAGCAGAACTAAAATATTAGTATTATATTTGATTCTGTATGCATGTGCTGTCAAACAATACTAACAGACAATTCTCACATCTTTGTCATAAATGCCAACACTGATAAAGTGGCAAAGAGCTAGTGCCACCATTATAGCCGTTGGCCTCTACGATGTCACAGTATTAATACGGGCTTATAACATGTTTATCATTATATCAGAAAAATTGCCTAGAATACACTAATATATCATCTGAACATCAGTAACACTGACTTCTGACCAGCATGTAAGATTATGTTTACGGTGGCAGCAGCCGATGTCATCTGTTGTGTTATCTGCTTAATTTATTTATTCTTTTTTGTTGTTTTATCTTTCTCAACTGGGTGGCTAAATAACAAAAGCTACATAAAAACATGAGAAATAAAATGAGATTCTGACAGAAAAGATATGATCCAATTATCACAATGACTGGATTGGGGAACTGGTTATGTTGGATTTCCACCTTTATATAGATTCACTGAAAAGGCCTATACCGGTTAAGAACAATGTTAATAACATTCTTACGGAATATAAACATACCAGTACCCGTAGCTTAGCCTTAGTTCGGTTGTGGTTTTGACTTTATGAAATGAGTATGTTAAAGGCCATGAGTGGAAGAACATAGCATTATGTCACTTCTTTAGAAAAACAGTTGTTGTCATTGGCAGACAGGTGCAACTCTGACACATAGATAAGAGAGAACACAGGAACCAGAATTCGTATTGGCTAGAAATGCTGCCACTTCTACTCGACACTAATTACACTATCGTAGTTATTTTTTTGAATAAAAAAGACAACATTAACCTTCACCGGAAATACGGTATTTGAAAACAGACCAAATGTCTATAAGCCGTTGTGTCATGACATTAAGCTCAATCTAGTGTGGGTCTGTGACTGGTACAAACGTTACTAAACAGCACCGATGGCTAACGTTAGCCTGCTAGCTGGCTAACGTTAGCCAGCCATGACTAGCGCCAGCGAGGAAGCTGACAGCAGCCTGACAGCCCAGCAGAAGTCATTAGCCGCGGTCACATATCGACAACAATTTCACTCTTACCAAGGCTCTGGATCCTGTAGACGTAAGTCTGACACCTGGCTGATATATATCAACTGGATGCACAGGGTGAAGGAGACAGAAGACGGTGGAAAAGAGCGAGTTTAGTGCTCAGCCTCTGTGGAGGTCTTCACCTGGTGCTTCCATGTCTGTTTACCAGACTGCATTCTGGGACAGAGAAAAACGTCACCGCGCCACGACGCAAGCGCGAACTGACCAATGACTGCATGGCACCGCCGAACTTCTTCACCAGGAGATTTTATTTATTTATTTATTTAAATTTATTTCTTTATTATTTTTATTTTATTCCCCTGTTAAATGCAGTATTTACAATTGCATGAAGCCTGGGAGATATGTGATAGGGGAAATCATTACAATTGACATGTGCAATTTAAAAAAATTAATAAATAAAAAAATACTACAATACGTTCACCAAACATATGTTTAATTCGATTTAAACGATTTAAATCGATTAACTAATAATTGCGGGCAAAAACAGAGATAACTATTATATGGGAATGAAAGAATCCTGAACTAAAATCTATAACAGAAGCAATGGGGGGGTTTAAAACCTAGTTTCGGTGCAAAGTCAGAACACTCTTAAAGGACTTTTTTATTACAAGGTTTGACTGATGATTCTATTTGCAGTTTTCATATCAGCGAATGCTTCAAACTACCTGCCCAAATAAGAGTCCCTGGGAATTTGAACATGACTGCAGGGTGTCAAAACGTGCAGTGTCCTTAAAAAAGTAGAGAGAACTGGATAAGAGACATGTTCTGCAGAAATAGGAAAAAATGCAAAGACCTGACACAAGACGATATATGCCAAATTACACAAGAACTGAATTGAAAAAGTAGTGGCACGGATATTATGGAGTCATGAACCCAAAGTTGAAATTTTGGTTCAAATCATCACTATGTATGGAGGAGGCCAGGAGAGAGTTAAAACAGCGAGTGCCTACAGCCATCAGTAAAACACATTGGAGAATGTTATGGTTTGGGGCTGCATTTCAGCCTGTGGTGTCAAGAATCTTGTTAAAACCGAGGGAAATATGAATACATAAAAGTACTGTCAAATTTTGATTCACCATGCCCCACCATATGGAAAGGGTCTGATTGGCAAACAACTTTTTTTTTTCAGCATGACATTGATCCCAATCACACTTTCAGTGCAGTAAAAGTATACCTGGATAGAAAAACACAAAATGAAACACCATGTCATACACTGGCCTCCCCAGAGTCCATACCTCAACATTATTGACGCAGTATGATATCATTTGGACAGAGAACAGAAAGAAAGGAAGCCAACATCCAAAGAAGAGCTCTGAAGAAACCTGGAGAACTATTCCTGAAGACTGCTCAAAGAAGTTCAGAGGAAACCTTACCTTAGAGAGTTCAGGCTATCTTGAAGAATAAAGGCAATCATACACTGACAGACAAGCCAACTGCAATTGTAAAATTGGAATTGGCGTTGTAAAACTCAGTGTTTGCCTTATATACTATATTTCCATGGATGTTTGCACACATTTCAATAAACAACTGTAGCTACTTCTCATTTCTCTAGCACAATATAAATAAACGAGGGGTGGTTTAGGAGTTTCGCACAGTATTATATGCAAGCTAATTAAGAAAAATAGCTCACACTTATAGCACTTTGCAGAATTTATTCCAAAACATATAAGAAAGTTATACGTCTGTTTGAAAAAAAAAATCAGTTTAGTGCGATGGTTCATGACACAAATTAAGACACTCTATAAATGTCATCAGTTATCATGTCATCACCAAAACATGGTTTTAACAATATACTTCCGTGTTGTTCTGCTCTTCCCAAAGTTAAAAAAAAACTCATCATATAAAGTTTTATCAAAAAGAAAACGCTCTGCATTTTTTTTTCCAACTAAAGGTTTCACTTGTCTCATAAAATATCCAATGGCACCTGTTTTTGCCCACTCCAGTCCGGTTGGTGGCAGTAATTTTTCAAACTAGCTTGCCAACCGAGGACTAAACCACAGAAGAAGAGCAGGAGACTGTCCACTTCCTGCTGCTCAATAAAGTTTTGCAAAGCCGCAGCACAAACATGGGGGCTGTTACAGATGGTAAGTAACCGTTCTCTTCATTTATATTAGCTATTCATACCACCTATGAGTAGTAACAATTATCTAAACCTTTAGAAATACTACTATACCCAGGCACATACCCATGCCCGTCAAAAACGAACCAGTTGTGCATGGAGACGTGGGTTATTTTGGATACAGCTAACATCAAGTAGCCTTGTTAGCCGGTGTATTCGCTTTACCTGCTGTACCTGAATGGCTGTTATTTCGCCCGTATTCCAGATGAAGTTATACGGAAACGCCTTCTCATTGACGGTGATGGAGCCGGAGATGACCGCCGAATCAATTTGCTCCTGAAGAGTTTCACGAAATGGTGCAACTCTCCCGGGACCCCGGAGGAAGGGTAAGCGAGCTCTACATACCCAACTCGGTTGCCACGCATTTCTCTAAAATCGCCTAGAAGAATTTGGTCTGAGTCATAAAAAGTGCTGTAATTCTGTTCAGATTCACACAGTATCAGAGGATGCTGGGCATTCTGGCTCAGTGTGAATTTTCCATGGGGAAGACGTTGATGGTTTACGACATGAATCTTCGGGAAATGGAGAATTATGAGAAAATCTATTCCAACATCGGTAGGACTGGGTTTTGTGAGACTGTCCATTTATCTTCGCAACTGTTTACAAGTCACATTTTGTATTACCTGCTTTTCCAACTCGTTGATTTGCCCCCATACTACAGAACAAAACATTGCATCTGCACATGAGAAGATAGCAGAATGCAAAAAAGAAATTCAGAGGGCAAAGAGGATACGAAAGAATCGCCAAGGTAAGAAAGCTATTCAGTCAGCTGTCCTATTGCAACACGTTTGTTATGTACCCCTTCTACAAGCTATACCTCCAGCTGTTGTCAATTCTCACCTGTAAATTCTAAAGATCTTGACATCAGTTAAAGCCTTACACCTATTTACTTGATCCTATCCCCACCAAACTATTTAAATGTGTGTTTCACCGTTTCCCTTAAATGTGCTGTAATCACACTGCTACTCGAGAGAAAAAAAACCTGGCTCCATTGATCATTAATAATTCTAGCCTTAATTGTAATCTTTCATTCTTCAGCAAAGCATTTGGAAAAAAAAGTTTACAAACAACTGAATAAATACCTTTCAAATCATAGTTTTTATAAGTACTAATCAAGGTTGAGAACCAGTCATGGCACAGCAACAGCTCTTACTAAAGTCATCAATGACTCGAGGATCAATAATGATTCCCTGAAAGTTTTAGTTTTTCTTGATCTCACTGCTGCTTTGAACACAGTTGACCATGAGATTCTAATTCATAGGCTTCAGGACAAAGTTGGTTTAACAGGTCAGGCTCTTGATTGGCTCTCATCATATCTAAAGGGTAGAAGTTTAATGTTTCAGTTAGCAGTTTTAGATCAATCAGAAGTTCCTCAAGAGTCTATCCTTGGTCCATTACTATTTAACTTTTACATGCTCCCACTTGGTGCTGTCTTAAAGAACCATAATAAAGCCTACAATTGTTATGCGGATGATACACGTTTGTACTTATCACTTTCCTCTGATGATCTAACGTCTGTTCGCAAAAAATTAATGAGCTATGTTGATGATATTAACTCAGGGGCTCGCAAAATTTTAAAATCCCTGGTAGCCCTTCGGGCGGGCACTCTTTAGTTTTTGGTAGCCCGAAATAAATTTGAGTAGCCCGAATAAAAAAAGATTATTTTTATTGTATAATATTGTAAAGGAAACAAAACATCAATCAAAAAATTGTTAAAACACAAATTACAACAACTGTGTAAACATTACAATCAACTCAAATATCTGGTTCTAATTAAACAGAATTTTCTGTGAACTTGTTAGAACTGTGTAGAACATGAATTAGTCTGTGTCAGATCCTGAATCTGAAATTTCCACTGAAGTCTCGGATGAGAAAATGCCACTCGACGTTGAGGGCATAGCATCTCCTTCATCAGCTTTCTCTTCCTGTGCATTGCCCTCCATTTCACTGCTCTTTGTTCTTGTCGGGGTTTTATGATCCAGGTGTCTTGAACCTTTTCCAGAAAACATCCAGAAACGAATCGACTTGTCAGGGCAAAAAGATTCAACTGTTTCCCCATTAATGGAGAGTTGCATGCAGTCATTCAGTGTTTCAGGGTGTAGAGAGGTACGATGTGTTGTCTTCACTCGGTTCATGCAAGAAAATCCTCTCTCACAGATGGCTGTCGATGGACTAAGTGTCAGCATTAATTTCACCAGCAACAAGATATGAGAGAGATGTTCTGGAATGTCAGAGAGGAGATCTCTGTACAAGCAATCTACTTTGCGACCCCGGCGTTCTGCAAGCCACACTTTTAGATCCATCCATTCTTGTGGAATTTTCTCTTTCTCTTCTGCATCTAGCAAACAGGCAAAATGTGTGACAAGATAATCCACCTCTTCATCCCCATAATTTGCTAGTTCTTCTCTGGGGTAGGGAAGCGTGGAAGGGTCAAAAACCTTGAAACAAGAGAGAGGCTTTTCATGGAGATTTTTAAATCTGTTGTCCATGTACTTGACTGTGTTGTCAATAATCTTCTGGATCTCTGCACCAAAGGTGTCTTTGTCTGTTCCCTCACCTCTTCTAGCAGGTCGCTGACTTTTTGTTAGCCGAGTTCCACAGTAGCAAATGCTACCATCCTGGTTCGCTGTGAACTTTGTGTCCAAGGTTTTCTGATATTCTCCTGGTTTTGTTTTTAGGCTGAGTAAGCGTGATGTTGTGCTCTCAACTAACTGATTTGTTCGTGTGATGTTTAGGTTTTCATGCTGAAAATCAGTAGAGCACTTGGATAAGATGGTACTGTAGTCCAACATGAAATGCAGGAAGCGAACAAATTTCTCAGTCTTCATCTCCTGCACCACCCCCTTAGCCTTGGCTGCATCCTCGGCTTTGACATCACTTCCTTCTGCCATGTTCTCCATATGAACAACAGTGGGAGTGTAATTTTTTTCCACAGCCTTTAGACATCTCAGCCGGCTTGGAAGCCACCGTGTGCTCTTCAGCCCACTGAAATGTGCCAGCCTCTCATTTAGCAGTTCACTTATTTCTGTCAGCTCTCTTCGCTTCTTTGGGGAATAGTAGTACATCTTAAAGATGGTTTTCAGTGTATCTTCAAATTTCACCAGGTACTCACAGCCTTTCACGCTATCCAGCACGGCTAGCTCTAGTTTGTGTGCCACACAGTGGATTGTTATGATGTGGGGTATCCTCTGTTTCAGTCTCCCAGCTACTCCTGTTTTCTCACCCATCATCACTGCAGCACCATCAAAATTTGCACACACTACTTTCTTTTTCCATGTGTCCTCTCTGATACCCATGGTGTTCACTGCTTCATCAATAGCCTCTAAAATACCTGCAGCATTTGCACTCTTGACTGGCTGACATTTGATCATGTATGTGGCTATGTCACCATTATCCCTCACATACCTGACGTGAACCAACTCCTGTTCTATTATACCAGTGTCTGTACTGCCATCTGCAAGAATGGATAAGAACCTGCTTTCTTGAATTTCCTTTTCAATCTGGTCTCTTGAAGTTTGTGCTATTGCTCCAATAAACTCTCTGCAAGCATGGTCATTGAGGTAAGTGGAACCAAGATCTAGGCCATTTGCTTTCTGAAGTTTGCAAAGACTGCTAAATTTTGCCAGTGGTAGTTCACTCTTTGCAACATAGTACGCAGTTCTAAACAGCTTTTTCAGGACTTCTTGTTGTGCTTGGTTTATTTTTAGTATGGTTTTTGCAATTGGTGTTTGTTCTGGGACAGATGCTGCAGACTGAGCACCAATGCATTTCTTGTGATGCAGAGATTTCTCATGAGTTCTGATGGGGTCTTTCCTAAAATTACTGGTCCCAGTAACAAAGGCGCTTGTCGACTCAGCAATAGAGGGAAACTCACGACACACCCGGCAGAACATCATGTTATTTACCTTGTCATATTCCAGCCACAGAAATTCTTTTGTCCATGAATCCAAAAAACTGCGCTTTCTTTTTGCCTCGTAATCTGATTTATCATAACTTTTCCGCTTTGTGGTAGGCATTTCTTTGCCTGTCCCTTCTTCATCCTGACCTGTCTTTTTTGGCTCAGCAGAACTAAAATACCTGCGTAAATCCATCTGTCTTTACACATGCCAGAGATTTTTTTTTTTTTTTTTTTAAATTCTCTGCGCAGTCAACCTCTAGCACGTTTAAGCTTGCTGCGGGAGATTTCACGTGCCACGTTTGAAGAGTAAGCTAGTGAGTGATGTTGTGTCCTGTCTGACTATACCATATTGCACCACTAGAGGGTGGTGTCGTGAAATAAGAGGAAAGTGCAGTCGGGAAATTGTAGAGTTAGAATATAGTTAAGACGGCTATCTGATAACTCGATATGTCTCCCTGTTACCTCTACGATGTAAAGTTATGTGCTGCATTCATTAAAGAGCACTGTTCTTTGATGAGGACTCAGCTAATTACTCAGCTACATTTGCGAAAGAAAGCAAAGGCATTGTCATATATTTTTACTTCCTATGATAGCCCGACGGGCAGGGCTGAGATAGATTTTGGTAGCCCGACTGGAAATATCACTAGCCCCGGGACGTCGGGCTAGCGATTTTGCGAGCCCTGTAACTGCTGGATGTCTCAAAGCTTTTTAGAACGGAACAGAGCCCAAACCAAAACACTTTTTGTTGGTCCCAAAAGTCTGGGACATAAAAATAGTTTCTCTGAAACAGAGTGAGCAAATCAGGGACCTTGGCATCATCTTGGTGGTTTCAGTTTTGATAACCACATGAGTGAGGTTACTAGAACTTCTTTCTATCACTTAAAAATATATCAAAGGTTAGAAAATTCTTATCTCAAAATGACTTATGTGTTTGATCCATGTGTTCATGTCAAGTTTGTCAGATTATTGCAATCATCAGGATGTCTTTAGATGATTCAAAATGCAGCGGCTACTGTCCTAATTGGTGTGTGGAAATTTGACCACTTTACCCCAGTGATGAAGGAACTTCATTGGCTCCCATTACAATATAAAATTACCTTAAAATTCTTCTATTACTTCACAAAACTCTGTTTCGCTCAACAGTACATTATGTATATAAGATGTAACTTGTCCAACTTCTCTCTTTCCATACTTTTTCCAGAGTATGATGCTCTAGCTAAGGTTATCCAGCAGCACCCAGACCGACATGAAACACTAAAGTAAGTCAGTCCTTGCCTTCTGGTTAGTCAGATCTTTGCATTAAATTAAATGCATCCAATTTACAGTTGTGGTCAAAAGTTTACATACACTTGGAAAGAACATAATATCATGGCTCTCTTAAGTTTCCCGTTAATTCTACAACTCTGATTTTTCTCCTACAGAGTGATTGGAACAGATACTTCTTTGTCACAAAAAACATTCATGAAGTTTGGTTCTCTTATGACTATATTATGGGTTAACAGAAAAAAGTGATCACGTCTGCTGGGTCAAAAATATACATACAGCAACATGAATTAGCAATTTTGGTGACTTAGAATGTTGTCAGTGAAAGGAGCTTCATAGCATGGCCTCTTAACTTCTTGTGAGTGATTATGAGTGACTACAGCTGGTGACTTCTCTGAGGCCAGTTAAATAGGGCTCATTGGATACAAACGCCCACAAATGGTACAATGGGGAAGTCAAAGGCGCTCAGCATGGATCTGAAAAAGAGAATTATTGACTTGAACAAGTCAGGAAAGTCACTTGGGGCCATTTCAAAGCAGCTGCAGGTCCCAAGAGCAACAGTGCAAACAGTTGTTTGTAAGTGTAAAGTGCATGGCACTGTTTTGTCACTGCCACGATAAGGAAGAAAACACAAGCTACCATCTGCTGCTGAGAGAAAATTGGTCAGGAGGAGGAAGAGTCAACCGAGAATCACCAAAAAGCAGATCTGCCAAGAATTAGAAGCTTCTGGAACACAGGTCTCATTGTCCACAGTCAAACGTGTTTTGCATCTCCATGGACTGAGAGGCTCCCATGCAAGAAGGAAGCCCTTGCTCCAAAAGCGGCACCTTAAGGCTCAACTGAAGTTTGCTGCTGATGGACAAAGATAAGACCTTCTGGAGGAAAGTTCTGTGGTCAGACGAAACAAAAATCAAGCTTTTTGGCCACAATGCCCAGCAATATGTTTGGAGGAGAAAAGGTGAGGCCTTTAACCCCAAGAACACCATGCCTACCATCAAGCATGGTGGTGGTAGTATTATGCTGTGGGGCTGTTTTGTTGCCAATGGAACTGGTGCTTTACAGAGAGTAAATGGGATAATGAAGAAGGAAGATTACCTTGAAATTCTTCAACATAACCTAAAATCATCAGCCCAAAGTTTGGGTCTTGGGCGCAGTTGAGTGTTCCAGGACAATGACCCCAAACACACATCACAAGTGGTAAAAGGAATGGCTAAATCAGGCTAGAACAAGGGTTTTAGAATGGCCTTCCCAAAGTCCTGACTTAAACCCCATTGAAAACATGTGGACAATGCTGAAGAAACAATGTCAGAAAGCCATTAAATGTAACTGAACTGCACCAATTCTGTCAAGAGGAGTGGTCAAAGATTCAACCAGAAGTTTGTGGATTGCTACCAAAAGCGTCCAATTGCAGTGAAAATAGCTAAGGGACATGTAACCAAATATTAGCACTGCTGTATGTATATTTTTGACCCAGCAGACGTGATCACTTTATTCTGTTAACCCATAATATAGTTATAAAAGAACCAAACTTCATGAATGTTTTTTGTGACAAAGAAGTATCTGATCCAATTACTCTATCAGAGAAAAATCAGAGTTATAGAAATAACGGGAAACTCGAGAGCCATGATATTATGTTCTTTACAAACAAACGTTTGACCACAACTGTATGTGCTTTCAGCTTTTGTGATGATCTGGCTATGAGCTCAGTTTTACTTTGTTCTTTGCAGGCAGCTTGAGGCGCTTGATAAAGAACTCCAACAGCTGTCTCACATTAAGGAGAATGTGGATGCCAAGGTAAAACCAAAATATCTCTTAAACGCTTTAGTTTTAACTTTGAATATTTTTTTAGTTAGCAGTAAAAATTCCTACTTGTTAAAATCTTGCTTTTGTTCCACTCAGTTGGAGTTGCGGAAGAAGCAGTTCCATGTGCTGCTCAGTACCATACAGGAGCTTCAGCAGACCCTTGAGAGTGAGTGCTTTTTAGTCTCAGTAGCTGTTAAAGTGTGCATCTTAGCACATTTGGTGTCACCTCACCTCGCTGATCAACTTTCTGTTTTCTAGACGATGAGAAATCAGACAATGACGACAACAGTCAGGAGAGCCCTGCAGAGAACGGAGAGTGAATATGTGGATATCCTGAATTTAAAACAAAACTTGATTTTAATTGATTTTGTTGTCTCTGATACTTTTTTTTAAAATGTATTTTGAATAAAGCTGACTTGTCCACAGCTGCTTTGTTTAATTTATTCACCAAATTTTAGATTCATATTAACATTGTTGATCTATATTTGTTTTGCTGTGGGAAACCACAAGAGGGAGCTAAAGTTATTTAAGTAGTTACAAAGTGTAAAGGTAATGGACTGGTTCTTATATCTCGTTTTTCTACTGAACAATCAAAGCACTTTTAAGCAACTTACCTGCTCTGCCTCCTGAGTCACAGCCACCCCAGTTATTTACTCAGGTTTTGAGTTAAAACGTATAAATTCAACATCTCAGCCAAACGGAAGCAGAGCAGTTCAGTTTGATTTGATATGTTTTTTTTTTTTTTTTTTAATGAATAGAATTCTCAGAAATTAGAACGCATCATTAAGTATCTGACACTTAAAATATAATCAGAAAGGTCAAGTTAGGAAAAAAACTCTTTATTTAAACAAATTTATGTGATGTGATGTCAAAATCATCTAAACAAATAAGAACAAAAAGCACTTTAGTAGAATTTACTCACACTAGTAAACCAGAGAGTTAACAGAGCCTATGCCCTAAAAGACATTTATAATTTAGGATGGAGTGCTACATGTTACACTACATGTGTACATATAAACGGTCTCCCATCACCTGGCACCACTGACTGCAGAGCATTCACATCTAGAACTCGACCAGGTATGCACGGGCCTTCATGAGGCGTGTGACGCGATTCTGCAGAGCAGCCCTCTTGGTGCCAATGTCAGAATCCTCCTTCAGCAAGAACTCCAACTTTTCCTTGTCTTGAAGCATCTGCAGCATCTCCCTCTGCAGCTGGATGGCAGCCTCTTGCAGCATGTGGTAGCGGATCACCAGTGGGATTTGATCAGCCAGACGCTGCCCAGCAATCTGAAAGAGGAAGTAGAAAAGACAGTTATGAATAATTCCAAAAATAGCCTCTGTGTAAACACTCACTGATTTTGTCCATATATTTTTCCGCTAAACATAAAGTAAACTTACTTTGTAATATGATTTAAGGTGTAGCATCAGTTCCTGAAGTGTAGCATGGTTATCCTTGGTGTACACATGTGTCCGCAGCTTGCCTCTGTGATTGTGTTCCTCCTCCTCCTCATCATCATCTTCTTGCTTGCTTTCACTCAAGCTGTTGCTGTATGTCCTGTCCTGGGAGTAAACCAGCAACTCCATCTTGAACTGAGTTCTTAGCATTGATTCAGCAGTGGCCTCTTTATCCTGCTTAATGGCTTCGATCTTTGCCTGGAAAAAGACTTTCAGTCAGTCTGACATTTCTTAAAATGACAAAAATGATACTTTGACATAATGCTGATAACGATTAAACAGTAAAACAGAGGCAAACTCAGACGATTGCTACCTTGGCTGTTTTTATTAGGTTAGGAAATCCAATGAAGCTTCTCTGGGCCAGCTGTAGGAACACCCTTTTAATAGCATCTAGAGAAAACAGATATAAACAATAAAACCACTGAACTTGAAGTGATTGCATCATAGATAGGGATGGGTATTGATAAGATTTTCACAATTCCGATTCCATTTTCGATTCTGTTTAACGATTCGATTCTTTATCGATTCTCTTATCGATTCTTTTTTAAAAAAAAGGAGATCACTAAGGTCGAATAGCTTAGAACTTTGTTTTATATCTTCTCTTTGAACAAGATAGAAATTTAGGAGTAGCATGGGGTGTCACAATTGTAAATCTAAAATAATAAAATAAATATTCATCTGTAGCGATAACAAAGTATAACATAAATTATTCTGTAGCAATTACGCAAGAATATCCAGTAATGTCCCTGCCTACAATTAAACACATTCACTTACTGAAAATCGGGGACATCTGCTGTGGCAAATGGGTGCAAGCCTTTTACCACAAACTTAGTCACTGCTCGGTGACATTTGTCTATCCTGGCCTGAAAGGAGACGCTACCGGTAGACTGCAGTGAGAACTGCCAGCATCTGAGCCAGACTCTGTCTGTCTGTCTCATCATGGTCACTAAATGCACAGTAATGGCAGGTTTTGTAATAAGGCAGATCGCGCTAACATAATATGCACTGTTAGGTGATTATTTACCTGCCGCATTAATGGGAGAGGACGTGCAAACGTTACCGCTGCTGCTGGGCTGAGATTCACGAGTCCGGAGCGGAATTAAAAACACGACATTCATTTAAGGTTATCGTGTGTTTTGTGAGCAAATGCTTTTGCATATTCGTAGTGTTTCCTCCCTTAAATGAAATATCTACTTTGCAAGTATTGCAAGTTGCCCTGTTGTCATCCGTTCTCGTAAAGTTCTAACCAAACTTTTGAGCGTTTAAGCCGCTTAGGCGCCGTGTTTCCTGCCAGGTAAATGACGCTCCGCAACGTGGTGACGTCATTAGGGGCGACTGGAATCGATAAGGGAATCGTTTGCAAAAATGGCAAACAATGCCAAGGAATTGAAACAGTGGGAACCGGTTCTCAACAAGAACCGGTTTTCGATACCCATCCCTAATCATGGGTGCAGCATATTTCTGGGTAAATCTATTGTGTAATCCAGGCTACTTCAATAGTTTCAGTTTCAGCCAAACCTCAGTTTTAGAGAGAGGATTATTAAAAAGAAAAAGAGGTCCAACAAGCAAAAGTGCAAGATATCAAAGTCAGTTGCTTTGCCAAAACCAAGAAAATGTAGTAAGTGTAAGTGTTAAACATAGACAGCACTAAAAACATTGAACAGTAAAATAAAATGTTTTTATAACCGTGGAGATCACTTTTCAGATTGAAGGCATACATGACCGCTTATTCCAAATCTGGCAAACATCTACATTTTGTAAAAACATGTGGAAATAAGCCATTAGATCTATGGAACAAAGTTTTATTAAGCTATGAAACAAAAGTCATTCTATATTCTAGAAATGTCTCAAGTTCACCACCTAATCCGTTAAAACACAGCAGTACTTTTGCCTGAACCTGTATACTGTGAATTTGACACGCTGCTCTTTAATGACCATCTCATATCTGTCTGAAGCAGCAGGCTAAATTCAGAGGTATGTAAAAGCATTCTGTGTGCTCAAATTTAGCCAAATGCATCAAAACTCATTGGATGGGTATTCAATGTAGCATCTACTCAGAAAATCACAAAACTAGGACAAAAAGTGAGTAATTATCCAATATGTACTGCCTAGACTGTAACATCACCTGCTATGTCCTTGAGTTTCTTGACAGCTGGTTCTTCCAGCTGTTTGATCTGCTCCTTCACCATGACCTCAAAGGTCTTGTAGTTGATAAAGCCTGGTAGTTCTCTTCCACGGTACTTGTCTTCATATACCTCCACCTCTTTTTCAATTTTCCTGTTAACTGCAACACGAATGGTATACATCAGAGATGTGAAAATGGACTGCTATACACCAGCTCAGTAAAAATAAAAAGACTCACAGTTTTGTCCAGAGTGGTCCAGGTGGGCATTCCACTTCCCAAACTCTCGCCTGAGAGTAGAAAAAACATTCAAGCTCTCTCCACAGTTGAGCTCCTCTCCTGAAGTCAGGTTGATGGCATCCTGAGTGAATGCGGTCACTTTCTGCAGCACACACGTGTTAGAGGTATTTGATGTTTGTTAAGCAGAAATGCAAGGAAATGAACGTAGTCACATAAATGTTATGGGTGGTAAGGAAGCTCACATCGATGAGGAAGATGAGTCTCTCAGCCATATCAGAAGGAGGTCCGTTACCATATCTGTCCAGCTCTGTCTGAGTCTGAGCCAGTTTATCCTCTATCTGCTCTTCCAGTCTTGGCAGAGATCTCTGTAAATCAAACGGCAGGGTCACACACCTTACAGCTAATCACTTGGTTGTACAGGACGTTTGTTATAAGAACGCAAAATCAGAAAAAAATCACCTCAATGTGATTCACCAGCTCAAGGGTGAGTTTTTCAGCTAGTTTAGGAACAGTGGCGTGGCCTTCACTGTAAAGAGTGCTGGAGCAAGAATACAACAGGTTCTCAGTACTTTACTAGATGATTCGCACCCAAACAAACCTACAACAAAAAAAGAACAAAACAAAACAAAAAAACTTACTGGAAATAGGGATGATCTTTGAAGAACATCTCCTCTTTTTCTAGGGCTTCAGTCAGAGACACTTTCTCTGTGATCTCCTTCTGACCCCTGCACCTGACAATCATGTAGCCCTTATTCAGGTGGATGACTTCATTATGGACGATTTCAAGCACGTTCTCTTCTGTGCCTTTGTCCACCAGGTCAGGCTTAGTCAAGATACCTGAGTGAGAGAGGGAGATAAAGAGAGAGAGAAGACAACTTTAAAGTGAACTTAGACCTGTCACATCTAAAAGACTGAGTTGCAGTTTGCAAATATGTTCAAAGAAGAATCCAGTATGATTGTGGAATGAAGCTTTATAGCTTTATGAAACATTATAACTGGGGTCCTTTTACCCAAAGTCCTCTCTCCTTCAGGATCCACCTGCTGCGCCATTTTCAAAGCCTCTGTGGTTGCAATGTCCACATTACACGGAACAACCACCAAGCTGATGGTTTCTTGTTTTGTGATAAACTTCTGGATCAGTCTTTTTATCTGAAAGCATAGATTCACACCATGAATGTAGTTCTTTCTACGGTACTTCCTATTCTTAAAGTGAAAACACCCATCTAAACCTAAAATCACACAAACTTTTAGAATTCAAGCAGTCGTTGACTGCAAAAGATTTTCACCTTTGCATTAAAATAATCCTTATATTTAAAATGATGTTAGTTTGTCCAGTTATTTTTGAACTGTTGAAAATGAGGGATTGTAATTATTAAACAATACTTTTGTTTACTCCTTGAATTAAAACTGAATGAAGTCTGCACTTGAATGCTTGACTTACTATGCATTGTAGTTATTGTGCAGAGACAAAACTACAAAAATGTCACCGTCCAGAGACTTATGGAGCAAACCACATCTGCCTTATTTACCTGTTATTTGCCCAAGGTGCTTTGAAAACCAAAGAAGTCCCTATGAAGTTTTTCAGGGGGACCCTCAACTATGATACCTGATCGCCGATGTTCTCTGGCTGTCCTTTTACAGCCACCCTGGCAATGCCGGGCAGGTCGATGAGGGTCAGGTCCGGGACCTCAGGGGAAGCGATCTCCAGACTGATGAGCTCATCACTGATCCCCACTCCAACCCCAGCCATTTCATTTTGAGCTGAAGGTACAAACAGACAAACATAACATGATACAACTAATGATTGCAGGACTGATCAGTGAAACCTTAAAGATCCGGTAGCTCAGTCAACCAGATTTAGTAATTATGTGTTTGTATATTGTACCTTCTTCAATCTTTTTATCCACAGTTGTAGGATCTTCTATTTCCTCGTCGTGGCCCTGGTAACTTATCCTTCCAGTCCATTCTTCTCCTTCTTTCTTTCTCTTCATCTTGAGTTCAAGAGGGCATCTTGTTACAATGCCTAGATTAATGAAATGTGAATAAGAAAAGAGGGGACAAATTAAAGATAATCTGATGAAATTATGAAAAACAGTAGTCTGTGTCAGACAGCACAAGAGTTATTTGATACTCTGTCAACAGCACATCTTAATATTTGGTAACAGTATGAATAGGGAAGAGAAGCAATTATAAATGTTTCCAAATGTAAATGCGGCCATTGCTGTAGTGTGGCTCTTTATTTCCACCTTGAACACATTGCATGATGGTATTGCAAAACCTAGTTTGTTTCAACTATATTTGAACCTTGAGTGAAGGCACAACAGAGTGAACGTTTTAAAAGCCAGGATTATTCATTTCCCTGATTATTCCCAGTCTACACTGGAGTATGATGTATCAGCTCGGTGTGTCTTTTGACGTGGTTAAAAAAAATCTGTGAATGCTGCTTCAGAATCCCTTATTATTCTTTATTTCTTCATTTGAACCTTTATAATTATTCCTTATTTGCTTCTTTCTTACTCACCGCTGCCTCTCGGCAGTGCCACCCCGGACAGCGCCTCCAACACAGAGCTCTTCCCCGAGCTTTGGTCTCCAATCACGGCGATAGCAGGCAGCGCCAGGTCCTTCTCTACACCGAGAGAGCGGAGAGAGTCAATGAGGTCGATGCAGGGTCGGACTTTCTCCTCATACTGCTGGTTCAGAGTGCTCATGATGGTGATTGCTTTTCTCTTCGAAAGAACAAATGAATGCAGCTAAAATTAAAGTGACAAAGTCGCTGTGGCTTGTGAGCTGTTGTGTCGGAAGAAGACGGACTGAACCGGAGAAGTTTCGAATCGTCAGCCTGGCTGTAAGTTTCGTTTTCCCTCAGTTTCGTGTACGTTACAGGTGTCTGTGTAAAAATGATGAGAGAGAGACTGGCCCATCCCGTCGTTTCAGTGACGGAGCACGCATTTAATAAGGCGTGTCAAACTGAGTGATGATGAACGTTAGCCAACAGTTTACGCTGCAGAAAACAAAAAGGCAGAAGACTTTCAGGAGACCTAGCGGTCACATGCCGGGTGACCTGCAGGTCTGAAATCCTGGAACCATGAACATAAACATGCGTTAGGAAATGTTGGTCTCTTGTTTTTATGTATGGCAACTGCATTGAAGGACAAGATTCAGTTTTCAAGGTATTGAAAGTAACAAAGACTGCAGACTGATTACAGCTGTAAACACAATTTGTTCTTTTTGAGTAGAAGTAAAGGATAATGTCCAACACATGCTTGGTTTTCAGTTCACCTTTGCAAAGTAAAGGATTAAGAGAACTGTAGGCAGTGGAATAACCACTCTGAGGCATTTGAGGGTCAGTCCACTTGTCAGGATTTAAGGTATTGTTTTCTATCTAGCTTTCGCTGCATATTTTATTAACATTATGTAGTTCATTTTGATGTTTTAATGAGTAGAAAAATAGTTTTAAAAAGGGGGCTCAGAACAATTTTATCCTCCCCATAATTTCTGACAACAGTTTCATTTATATGACCAAAAAACTTTAAGGATGGCACAAAGATTAGAGGGTGGAGGGCAAATAATACCAAGCCTGTCATTGTGAATTGGTATCTGTTTCCATATTTTGTACAGTGGTATAACTAATCTCATTTATTTTGGGGCTGTACCAGTTTGAAGATGAATCCGTTGTTGAGAAATGTTCTTTTAATACATTCTGATCATATTTTTGCAGAAAAAAATGTCACTTTCAAAAAATTCAGCCTTTTAGTATATGTCTCACTTTATTTTAGTTATTCATTTCCCCCGTTAATGTATACACAAACTGTAACACACAATATAACAAAATAGCACATGGAGTGCATACCATTACCAGTGATTTTTATTTCTAACACTCAAAACATTTTTAATAAACGAAAAATATCCTTCTGCAACAGCAACATACATGCGTATGACCCTTTAAGATGTTATATTATATATATATATATATATATATATATATATATATATATATATACACACACACACACTAAAACAATTACAATCTATAATAAAGGCACTCAAAATGTATTGCAAAGCGAATGCTGGGGAAATATTTCTATGATTCTATGAAGTGACGTCCATCATTTTGTTTGTCAGGTTAGAAATCTGGTTTTAAGCTTTGCCCTTGTGCTGAGCTGAAGTTGAATGTGTTCATACTAAACTCAGTCAACAAAAGGCGGCCGTTTGAGAGGCGTTTAAGGCCGTTCTGAAGTTGTTCCCTTTGAATTTTTGTGCCAATGTCCTCTTGAAGCAGGGACTCTTTTCTCTCCTTATCCTGAAGCATCTGCAGCATCTCCCTCTGCAGCTGGTTGGCAAACTGCTGCAGCATCTGATAGCGGATCACCAGGGGGATCTGGTCAGCAAGACGCTGACCAGCAATCTGTGAGTGGAGAAGACAGAAATAAAGACGTAAAAAGCTTTTGTTTGTTACTGTCTGTAATATGTCAGAATTTGAACATGGTTGTTGTTTTGTATTAAATTATTAGCTGTGAACAAAATCATAGAACATCTCAATATTTTGTAACCAACTTAGTTGGTTACATTGTGTTCACATCTAAAGAAAAACAGAAAAAAAGTCATACCAGACTAAGACTTAATAAAGTTGAGTAATATTCTTAAAACAAAATAAAACAAAGACTAAAACCACCCTCCCAGCAGATAATAGGGATGCACTAAAAAGCTAAATCCTTCATGTGCCGCCATCACAAAAATATAGTTGGTGTCTCTAATACTGTCAGACCTGAATTTGGACCTGGCTTTGAGAAGACATTAAAACATTTATTCTGTATTAATAAATTATTAGGCAAAAACAAACTAACATTGTTACTGTTACTGAGGCCAAATATCTCTAAGTAAAAGATTTGCTTCTGTACTGATGTCCATGGGCAGATAAACTGGATTTGTTTCTACTTTGTGGCCCATTTTTGTCCCATCAAGCTGAGTTTGTTGGGGCAGTGAGCAAATTCAGGCTCTAACCCAAATTTCCTGTTTGTTGCTTTATGTGACTGTGTCATAAATATAACAGGTGTTCATTTCATTTAACTGTATACATTCTAAATTTCAGCTTTAGTTTTAGTTTTCTTCTTTTCTTTTTGTTGTTGCTTATCTGTAGTCACTGTTTCAAAGAGTCTACTTTTTCTCTTATATTGAAAACTTCAGTGGGATGTATCTTTTGACATGGCAAGAGTTTATGTACTATATCATGTTTTTAAATGCAAACATAAAAAACAGAGTTTCAGTAACATTTACTTGGTAATAGGATTTAAGGTGTTTCAGCATCTCTTTCAGGGTGGCCCCACTGCTATTATTGTTCACCAGGGAATTTACAGCCTCCTCTTTGTCTTCCCTCTTCCTCTTTGCTAACATCTGGCTGTATGTTGTGTCCTGAGTGTAAACGATCAGCTCCATCTGAAACTGCATCCTCAGTATGGCCTCTGCTTCAGCTTCCCGTTTAGTTCTGATGTCTTCAATCTTCAGCTAAATCACACAGAAGATGTCAGTACATATTTATCAGTGTTTAGTAATAAATATACAACAAGCAGTAAAGGAGATGTTACCATTGCTGTTCTGATGAGGTTAGGAAAGCCAACCAGGCTGCTCTGTGCCAACTCAAAGAGCTCCTTCTTCACAAGCTCTAAAAAGAGAAAATTATCAATATAAAAAATTAGAAAATGAAAGAATACCTGCAAAGTAACATGTTCTGTGATGACTTTCAATGATTGCGGTATCATAAAAAACATGCCTGACACATCTTTGAGTTTCTGGACAGCAGGCTCCTCCAGCTGTTTGATCTGCTCCTGGATCATGGCCTCAAACGTCTTGTAGTTGATAAACCCTGGGAGCTCTCTTCCACGGTACTTTCGTTCATATTGAGAAACCTCTCTCTGAATATTCCAGTTGACTATAATATGGTTGTAGTTGTGGTGGGAAAAGAGTATTAATAATTAATAATTTCATCTTTTAACAGTAGGTATATTAGAGGTAACTAATTAACAAGATTTTAAATTAACTTACAATTTGTTCCAGAGGTCTCTATGGCTTCCCTCCATACTGCAAACTGACCTCTCAGTATGGAAAAGATGCTGGACTTGTATCCACATTTTAATTCTTCACCTTTGGTGAGACTGATAGCATCCTGTGTGAATGCTGACACTCTCTAAGAAGGAATGGTTTCAAAGAACAGGACATGTTGTTTCCAGAAGCTCATATTCATTTTTCTTACACTTTTGTTTAGGAGGTGCAAAACCTGCAGCTGGCAATTTTTTGTCTCCTAAAAAAACTGGTGAACTTACATCAATGAGGAAACCAAGTCTCTCAATTGCATCAGATGGGGGTCCATTGCTTAATTTGTCCAGGTTTGCCCGAGTTTGTTTAAGTTTCTTTTGTATCTGCTCATCAAGCCGTGGCAGAGATTTCTACAAATCACGTGGACAAATCACATCAAAGCTGGAGTGGGTTAAAGCTCTCCCCAGTGACCTACAAAGGTAAAACAGTAATAAGTACTTACCTGAATATGATGCACCAGTTCAAGAGTGAGTTTTTCTGCCAGTTTAGGAACAGTGGCCTGACGCTCCTCAAAGAGAGTCCTACAGCACAAACAAAAGGTTAGAGTATAAGCAACACAGCCTAACACACCACAAACACTTGTTTGCATAATTTCCAAAAAGAGCAAACTTACTGGAAATGGGCATGCTCTTTGAAGAAGTCTTCCTCATTTTTTAGTGCTTCAGAAAGTGAAACCTTCTCTGTGATCTCCTTCTGACCCCTGCATTTGACCACCATGTAGCCCTTCTTCAGCGGGATGACTTCATTATGGACAATTTTAACCACGTTCTCTTCTGTGCCTTTGTCCACCAGGTCAGGTTTAGTCAAGATACCTGACAGAGAGAGATAGTGTTGGATTCCCCACCTTATGAGAAAAGCAGCTGGATAATGATGATGATAATAATCATTAATGAGCTCCAGTCACAGCTTGGTGCCAGCCATTAAATATTGCTCACATTGTGACAAACTAATAAAAAGATTAAATGAGATTCAACAGTTTCCTCACCAGTGAAAACAGAACCAACATAATAAATGTATGCAGTAAGCATACATAGCAACTATATTTATTCAGTGGATAGAGAATAAACGACCTAAGAGAGACATTTGCTTATAAGCCAGGTGGCACTTTTTAAAATCAGTTCTAGTTACCCAAAGTCCTCTCTCCTTCAGGATCCACCTGCTGTGCCATCCTCAAAGCCTCTGTGGTTGCAATATCCACGTTGCATGGAACAACCACCAAGCTGATGGTTTCTTGTTTTCTGATGTTATTCTGGATCAGTCGTTTTATCTGAAAGTATTAGCTTGTAACGTAACAAATATTAAGCTACGAAATGGAAAAATATAGTTGCAAAAAGTTATACAAACTAATCGTGCCCAAATTAGGATTGTTCAAATCAAGTTGTGAATGAATGTAATACCCATAAAAGATCACAGCCATACTTTTCATTTTTTCACAAGAGAAATATATCATATGATTATATTATTGAGCTGTGGTTTGGATAGTGTTCTGTGGGCTGTACTGATAGCAATCATGCATATATTTATGATGGGGTCTTTCTTGCTTTTCTAAAAATCAAAAGTAAAACAGCAAACATGTGACAGGGATGAATTGAGCTGTATTTTAATCTGACTTGATGCATTCTACCACCAAATGCTACCTGTTCACCAATGTCCTCTGATTGTCCACTGACAGCCACTCTGGTGATGCCAGGCAGGTCGATGAGTGTCAGATCTGGGACATCAGGGGAAGCAATCTCCAGACTGATGAGGTCATTGCTGATCCCAGTCCCATTCCCCACCAGTTTATCTTGTGCTGAAAAGAGGATTTGGTTTGAGTCACACCTGAACAATAAGTTTAGCTGGCCTATCTTCTGCCTCCATCAATAACAGTGACATTTAAGAATACTTCACGCTGTACCTTCCCGAATCTTTTTCTCCACAATTGAAGGCTTTTTTAGCTCTTCATTATAGTCACGGTAGCTTATCTTTCCATACCACGCCTCTCCTTTCTTCTTTCTTGTCATCTTCAGTTCTAGTGGACATCTTGTCACAATACCTGTGTTTTTTATGAGTGAATGGTGAGACAGAGAGGAAAAGATTTGAGTGAATACCCAGAGTATTTGATAAGATCATAAAAAAGCAGTCATTATACTATATTGCCAAACACATTTTCTTATGTGTCTGCAGGAATATCTAATTCTTAATCCATAGGGTTAAACATGATGTTGGCCCACCCTTTGCTGCTTCAACTCTTCTGGGAAGGCTTTCCACAAGGTTTAAGATTGGATTTACGGGGATTTTTGACCATTCTTCCTGAAGAGAACACATCTCCACTACTCTAGAGTCCAGTGGTTTATACCCATGCATCTGACTCTTTACATTATGCTTGATGATGTGAGGTTTGCATGTAGCTGCTCAGCCAGCTAAACCCATTCCATGAAACTTTCACTTTCTGTTCTTGAGCTAATCTGAAGGCCATGTTTGGAGGTCTGTAGAAATTGAATCTCAAGCAAACTTTTCTTTCTTTGTTATTATGGGGTGTTGTGTGCAGACTAAGGTGAATAAGAGTGAACATGACAAAAATGTGGAACAAGTGAAGTGCTGTGAATACTTTGCAGATACACTGTAACTGGAAAATAAACAGAGGAAATTATTCAATAAACAAGATGAGAAAGAAAAGGAAACAAGGGAGGGCAAAGGAACCAAAATGAAACAAGACAGAGAGGGAAACAGTGAAGGTCCCAGAAACAGAAACTCAAATAGACCAAGACTCAAAGCAACAAGAATGAAAACAGAAACAGAAACTGAAATTTATCCAGCCAGCCCGACATTTGTCTCGGCTTATCCAAATATATTCAAACGCACTTCTATAGAACCACGTCAGAGCCCATGCCAGGATAAGACCAGTGGTCAGGTAGTACTGTAAGGATTTGATTTGAACAAGTTGTTACAAGTTGAATTTGAACAGAGAAATAACGCCAATTAAACAAAGGTAAGGGATTTCAAATGTATATATACTACCGGTCAAAAGTTTTAGAACACCCCAATTTTTCCAGTTTTTATTGAAAATGATGCAGTTTAATGTCTCATTGCACCCTGAAATGAAAGCATCTTACAAATAAGCAACTTCAGTTAAAAAAAAAAGAAATAATGGAATCAATTTATAGACTAAAACGTATTCTAAACTTTTGACTCGCCACCTTTGGCAGATATAACAGCTAAACCAAAATCCTCTGATTCAGTTGTGGCTTTGGGTGAGCCAGACCTCATCCTTTCAGTTTCTGAGTGCCTTTTGATGGTGAAGGAAACTGTAGTCACTGACACCTTGACTTTCTTTGCAGTTTCTCTGTGCATTTTTAACTGATGGCCTGTCTCTCTTCCATTATTAATTACCTTTTTTTGTAACAATAAACTCTCTGCAGTACAATACTGTTCAACTGATGCTCATGAGGGTATGTGTTACGACTGCTGTCGTAATGCTGTTTCTCATATGCAAATTTAAGTGTGCAGGTGCCTTCTCGTCATTGGTGGATCCAGGGGACAGTTCCTGCGGATTGGCTAACTACCGGGAGACAACGTATTTGATGACACCGCCATGGACGGCGAGCCTTTCATCCTCGGCCCATCCTAACTGGCAGACTTTATGTTACCTGTCTAGTGATGTTTGTTTTACACAGGAGCATGTAGGGGTGGACTGCCCTTTTCTTTGATTACAGTTTTCTCATGTTTTTGTTAGTTGGGGAGGTAAGTTCCTGTCGTTTGGTTTAATTCTTTTGAGTAGGCAAGTTTGATATATCCTTGAGATAGGCTCCTTTTGTTTATTGTTTTTTCGTTAGGTCCACCCCAAAGTTATATTCTGCTCCTTTCCTTTGTTTTAAATCCACTCATTGTAAATAAATCACCATCAAACTGTACTAATTGTGTGATGTGCTGCTTGGGGTCAGACGGGGATGGATCACCCTTATGGTCTGGCCACCCCGAGACGCGCTATAACAGTATGGTACCACAGTGTGTTCCAACACTGCCCTTATGCAGACAGAGGGGATTGTAAGTAATCCAGAAAAGATGGAACACCTGTAGGAATTAGTAGCACCAGCTTTCAAGGCTTGATCGACTTCCATTGCTGCAGAACATCTTTAAATTGTTAACCCATTTTGTGTTCCCTGAAAAAGGCCTTTTTGTATATGTGGCACAATGATAAAAATAAAGACATGAAAATAGCCGCCCCCCATTTTATTTTATACTCAAAGACACTTTCTTTTGGTAAGGCCAACAAATATGTTGCACGGGAGATGAGTTGGCCCACCATTTCGGCAGAGTAACATATAATTCTGAAATGTACTTTTTTTTTTTTTCATTTTTGGGTAACATTAACTTTTTTAACCTCTGGCCTTTCTAACCTTTGTGCCATTTCAAACTATTCATCGGACTTGAACAACTTGTATTGCAAAAAATAACTGGAAAAATTAGGGTGTTCTAAAACGTTTGACCAGTAGTGTATATTACAAGGCGGTAGATTTGGTTTTGGCATTGGTGGGGACGGATGATTCAGCCACCGAACCCTGCCCTGTTTCTTTTTTTTCCTTTTCGTCTTTGCTTCTTGATTAAAAAAAAAGGAGAAATATACTTGCCTACATATGCTATTCTACATGCTTTTAAACCATTTAAAATTACAATTTATAGTTTTATATGTGAATTATATAATGTTAAGTTACTATTAAACAAATGACTGACTAAGTATTTTAGGCTTTAGTTTACTTCAGCCATATTCCATATAAATCAGATATCATACAAAAATAAAAATAGCTTAAAATACTGTCATGACAATAAATGAATATGACTTTAAGGACTTAACAACATTACTTCAGTTATAGTACACCAACATCTGTTATACATTAGTACTAAGGGAACACTGAATGACCTGGTGGGTTTTGTCCATAAAACTACTCATCTAAGATTATCACAAAGTAAAAGATCTCTCAGCAAAATTATGCAACATTTTAGTCGCACTATTGCCCCGATCAAATCAGTGAGCTGGGATGTTTTACTCTAAACATGAACTACTGTTACAGCAACAGACATGGACTACTGGTGTCCCACACAACAACTTAATGTCCAGTATGTGAAGGAGCCAAACACATGCCTTCTCCTCTCGTTAACTGAGATAAACTGCCGGCATATTTGTTTTACATCTATATGGTCCAGTCTCTCCTGGTGGACATGGCAACACGTTTTTCGTGATTACATACAATTTTAGACTGATGTGGGCCAAAGCCTAAAACGATGTGCTGTTCTCCCCGGTTCAGATATTTGAAGTTTGCACAGCTACATTCTCGCCTGAATTTTTTTTAAAAGTTTATTTTGCAACCCAGAAAGAGTAATAAGAGGGGCACTGAAATTCGGGATTGTCCGAGAAAAAACGGGAGGGTTGGCATGTATTGCCTTGCATAGCCTGTAACGTTATTATGATGGACAGATTTTATGAGTGAACTTGACATTAAGTGACTTACAGGTTTCTTTGAAAAATACTTTCTTATATCCAGGTTCTTTTTGCTGCCATCCTCCTCTCCTCTTCGCATAATGAATTAATTAAATACACCATTAAATAATTAATTAAATGTGGCAATAATTAATTAAAATTGGAATTAATTAATTAAATAAATAGTTATGGCACATGTAATTAATTAATTATTGACACATTTAATTAATTATTTAATGATATATTTATTTATTTCATTTTGGCAGTCCTGGCGCCTGGCTCTCATCTTGAATTAATTTTATCTGTCAGCCTCACCCATCAAACCCAGGGGGCGGGGTTAACGCTGATCGAGTCAAAACCATTGCTTTGGCCTGGTGGCCATTGTTTTTAGCACACAACAACCGGCATGTGGAAACTAACAGAACTGAACTTTGAAAAACCCTGTTTGTGTGTCACCAAATACAGTTTTAATATTTTTTTTAGCTGAGAATGTAGTGGTTTAATCTTCATGTGTCTGGTCGGTTTGTCAAGATACAGCCTCTTTGCAAAAGTGCTTCGATGATTTCGGAGATGTCTGCCCAGTCTCAAGGCAAAGCGTGGGATAGACCCGCTAGCCTCGCAAGCTGTTATTACCACCGACAAAGCGCAGGCCCCGGTACACAGCTTTTTCATTGCAAAAGAACCGTCTGAATGGTTAACTGAAGTTAACTTGGATAAATTATAGTTAAGGAGTTTCACAGATAATGACCATGTGAGCTGTGTGACTGTTGTGTGACACCACTACACTGAAATCAGCAGGCTATTACTGAAATACACGTGCTATATCATAAACTATGATATAAATAGGGAGGTCCTACTAACATGTTTAGTTTTAAAGGACACCTTCCTGCCTTTAGTCTCATTCATGAGCAGTATTAGTTTTCTTCTAACATCCAGAAGTCTGCAGATGTGTTTCATAGTTTGTAACAAAACTTTGACAGTTAAACATAACATGACCGAAAAAGCAAAAAAAAAAAAAAAAAAAAAGAGAGAAAGAGAAAAAAATCACACAAATTATATGTTAACCTCATTTATTTTTAGTTAAGTAAACTCTAAAAATTCTAACAGATAGCTGGTGCTTAGAATACAGTTGAATAACTATTAAAAAACAGATGATATACTATTTCTGTCCAGGTTGCAGTCTTCATGATGAACATGCTGTTGCAAACTCTGCTTCTCTCGGTGGAAATGCGCCTTCTCTTTCCTCTTTGTATAAAACATTTTAAAAGTCAGTTTAATCTCAAAATTCACTGTTAAATCCAAAACACACCAGATAAAGAAAAGCGAATAGTTCAGTCTAACACATGTGCCAGTGAACCATTAAACGTCTGTAAAACTATGCAGTTATGAAACGTAACTTTAACCTCAGCCAAACCGATTTGCTCAGTTGTAAATAAAACAGCGAAGTAAACGTGACCCGACAGACAAAACCTGAGTGAATTAAGTCCAGCGTTTAACCACTGAGAGCTAAAACTCAGGTGAGGTTTCAAAGCTGTGTGCCGGTGATTGGACATCAGCCGCCGATGAAGCTGGTTCGCCTATAAAGTGCTCTGCAAGGAAACAAGCTCCAGCAGCTCTGCGCTCGGGAAAAATACTATATTTCCTTATCTTGTGCAGAAAAATGCGCTGACATTGCTTTATATCGAGTACCGGCTGCCCGGTTAAACTGTGACTATCACCAGGTAACGTAGGCGTGTTTCTTGAATTAGCAGCAGGTGTTAAACAGCTGACAGGTGAGGAGGGGGATGCATGCAGGTAAACTGGGGGTCTGTTGAGCTGATCGCTGGTTTCGTGAGAAAAATGTCAGCTAGTTCTTTATGTTACAGAAGCACAGAGACACAAGACCAGGCGGAAAGAGACGATCGTTCGGTGAAAATGAGAATCTGCGAATGCAACATGTGGAACACGGAGAGTGGAATATGTAAACAAACCGGTTAACGTAACCCCCTCGGTGCACTCTGCATGCTGACTGTTAGCAGAGCTAGTGAAATCTCTGAAAACATCTGAGCACTTTTGCAAACATGTTCTATGTTGACAACCTGACCAGACATACGTCGCGACATTCGCGGCTAAAACACTGTTAAAAGTGTAGCTGGTGACAGAAAAACGGGGTATTTTAAAACTACACCACCACCATTGCTGCCTGTGATTTGAAATACATTCTGGGATACCTGGCTGCCCCAAGTCTACACAAGCAATCGATTATATAGGATCGACCTGTTTTGACTTACTTTGCACGGCAACCAATCAAATGTTAGAGAAGCTGCATGGGCAGCGTTAACCCCGCCCCCTGGGTTTGATGGGTGAGGCTGACAGATAAAATTAATTCAAGATGAGAGCCAGGCGCCAAAATGAAATAAATAAATATATCATTAAATAATTAATTAAATGTGTCAATAATTAATTAAAATATGAAATACATAAATAATTAAATATATCATTAAATAATTAATTACATGTGTCATACCTATTTATTTAATTAATTAATTCCAATTTTAATTAATTATTGTCTACATTTAATTAATTATTTAATGGTGTATTTAATTAATTCATTATGGCAGTCCTATCGTTGCATAGGACTCCAGCAGAGAACGTAATTTAACTCTTTCTGCACCGCTGGGTGAATGAGACGTTGACAGATCGTTTTTGTTTCTATCGGTTTTGTTTTTCTTTACTCAAAGAGATCAAATTATTGGTGGGGACAATTCAATAATCGCTGGATATTGGTGGGGACATGTCCCTTCCTCCATGCCAAATCTACGCCCTTGGTATATTATTTAAGTAGGGTATGAAAGGATTACTTATATACTGGACTGTCACGATTCTAATGAACAGTGAGTTTGCTGAGCTGGAAATAAGTGTCTTCTTACCAACTCCTCTCGGCAGTGCCACCCCGGACAGCGCCTCCAACACAGAGCTCTTCCCCGAGCTTTGGTCCCCTATCACGGCGATAGCAGGCAACGCCAGGTCCTTCTCTACACCAAGAGAGCGGAGTTTATCAATGAGGTCAATGCAGGGACGGACCTTTTCCTCATACTGCTGGTTCAAAGAGTTCATGGTAGCTAGTCTCCTGAAAAATGATTTTGTAGAAAAGGTAAAAATGACAGTGTGAACTGTAACCTGCTCTATCAAAATTGTTGGTTTAACCCGGAAAAGAGTTTGCTATAAGTTTCGTTTCTTGGCATCTGTTGTCGCATTGTTTATTCAAACATACAGAGAGGAGGCAGTTTCTTCTTAAAGTGATACTTTCTTTAACTCGCGGTTAATTGACTGTGCAGTGTGCACTATAGAGTCCATCCATCCATCCTCTTCCGCTTATCCTTTTCAGGTTTTTGCATAAGGGGGTTTGGAGCCTATCCTAGCGGCATTACAATTCTTCACTTTAATTATTTTTTCCTAAATCAGCAATTAAGTGAGTTCGGTTAGGTTTCATTTCTTTCATTTCTCCTGTTACTTTACCCTACTTCTTGCAAGATCACGGGAGATAGCCTTAAGCTGGGCAAAACGCAAAGTTCCTGTTGCTAAACCACAGTGATTTGGGTCATCCAGCATCCTGTCCACGGAAGAGGAAAAATACTTATTCTTAAGTCTTATCCTGAGCATGTTTTTCTCTCGATGTATGTATGTGTGTGTGTAAATCTATGAGAGAAGTACCGTGAAGCTCATGATTTCTAACTTCAGTAAATGCTTTGCTGATGAGTTTGATACCTTAATCAGTTTCAGAGGTATTTACTTTGGCACAATGTTCCGTTTCTGAATTATAGTCCTCTGCAGAGGGAAACAAGGAAGCCCATGCCCATGGTGTTGAAACTATAACTGATGTCAGCAGACATGATGCTCAGCTTGAGGGGTCAAAATGGGAAATCACAAAACAGTGAATGATGTCATATCCATCTTTTGTATTATTTAAAACAGATCAATGAAATGGTAATTGATAATTGACTGACAAAGGCTACTATTTAAAGTTAAATGGCTGTGGTGATTTTCAAATAAATACTTGAACTGCCTCAAATCAATACATCACTCATTGGTTGTACTTTCTAAAGCTGAAAAGGGACAACATCTTTGGTTTTTGCAGCAGCTGTGTGGGAAATGTGATTTGGGACATCAGGAAACTGCATATCACAGTGTCCACACGAAGCAGGACTAATGTGCACGCATGATACGTGTTTTGTTTTTTTGTTTTTTTACACTTGATTTAAACACACAGCGGACATTTCATATCCATCCATCCTCTTCTGCTTATCATTATCAGGGTCGCGGGGGGGGGGGTGTTGACCAGCCTGATGCAGGGCAAACACCACTTCAGATTTGACAAAGACAAAACATTTCAGTGCAGAGATGTGCGTCTTAGTAGAGAAAAAATACAGATAATTTCTTGCCCCTACTGTCATCACTTAAGAATGGCAAATAAACAAACCTAAAAAAACCACAATTTCTTTAGGATCAGTATCTGGTACTACGTGAATACACACTCTCAGGAGTTTAGCTCAAACTAACATATAATAATAGCTGCTAAATTTCCCCGAACCACAGTTTTGCAGGTATACGGCACTGATATTTTCTTTAGAGCTTCTCATATAGTAGGCACATAAACAGTCTAATCAATGCAAAGTGATGGTTTCACAGAATCCAAAATCCAAGTTAACCTTTTTTGAAAGACCAAGGTCCTGATAATATTGTATTTTAAATTTGTGTAAAACCACAAGGGGGAGCTAAAGTGCACAAGTGTTTGAATAGTTGAAAAGTTTCCAGTATCTAACAAGTGCATGAGAGATGAAAGCAGATACAATAATATAAATAGAATCTCAGTGATTTACTTAATTTTGTTTGGAGTTGGAACAGATAAATATTATATCTCAGCCAAAAGAAAGTAGAGCAGTTTAGTATGAGCTGATCAGTTTATTTATTCATTTTAAAAATTCTTCAAAAAAATAAATAAAGAAGTCAGATTGTTCAATTAAGTAATATTACAGATACAATTAAGATGGACTGGTAAATTAAGACAAAAAAAGACTCTTTATTTAAACTCATTTAGATAATGTGTAGTTTAAACAGTTTCAACAAAATGTGATTCAGTTTAAGTTCCTGCAAGGAAATAATCTAAGCATAAACCTATATATTATAACCTATATATAGCACCTATGAGCTCTTATAGGTCTATTATTATGTCTATTTCCTGTTTAAGCAAAGAACAGATATGTAACATTTTGGATTGATGGCCTCAGATTTATTATCTTAATGAATGTGAATGAAAAGACTCCATGTTATAGTACATACAATACATCTTCCCATCACCGCTAACTGCAAAGCCTCCACATCTAAACCTTGAAGCGACTCTGCAGAGCAGCCCTCTTGGTGCAAGTGTCAGAATCCTCCATCAGCAACAACTCCAACTTTTCCTTGTCCTGAAGCATCTGCAGTATCTCGCTCTGCAGTAGGATTGCTGGATGACTCTTGCAGCATAAATCACCAGTGGGGTTCCATCAGCCATCAACCTGGCCACCAGCAATCTGAAGCAGGAAGCAGAAAAAAACAGTTGTTAATCATTTAAAAAAAAAATACACTCTTTGTAAATGTACACTCACTGATTTTATTCATATTATTTTTTCACTAAATTTAAAGTCATAACAGAGACGTCAAGACACCCCCAAGCCAGCCCAAAAACATAATCTCTCCAGTGTATACTTGTGTGTCCCCTCATGCCCAAAGCACCTCATCTATGTGGTGTCCAGAACGGACCCAAATATGCTTGAACCAATTCAACAGGCTATTTTGATGTGTAGGAGTTGCAACTCTGCTCTGAGTCCCTTCCAAATGACGAGGCTCCTCACCCTATTACTATAAGACGTAAATCAATGACAGATATTGATCGATAGCCTTGTTCAGCTTTCTTTTCACCACAGTAGACTGGTCAGAGGTGGCAAAAGAACACCTCTGACCAGGTGTTCAGTACATATACAAGTGTTAAAAATACTTGAGCAAAAGCTGAAGTACTGGTTCAAGTGAAAAAGTGCAGGTTCAAAAATGTACTCAAAGTAAGTAAAAAGCAGCTCTTTGTTTCTACTAGTGATTTTTGTGCAAAGTTACCTTGTAGATGGGAAACAAAATTTTAGTCTAAATTTTCATTCTAATATAAGTATTCAGCTTGAATTAGGTAAGCAAAACATGAGCAAAGAAAAAGAAGGATTAAAAAAAAAAGCTCTGTTTTCTGTTGCCTACATTGTAGAAGGTTGACTTTTCCTCTAAACAGGAAAATGAGTCCAGAAAGGGTTAAAATTGAATTGAGCATGTGTGGGAACCCTAAAATTGTCTGTAATGGCTGAGTGTAGGGAAAAGAATCACAACTCACAAAAACTTTCTATTGAGAACTCCAGTAGATTTTTGACAGGCTGTGATCGGCTGATCTGGGCTACTGCTGCTCTGTGTAGATGTACACAGCTGAATTAAAAAAGATGTAAACAGATGTTTCATGAGTCGTCCTAGCCTATTTCCATCCTCTACACACTGACTGCTTCTGCTGTAGTTAAACGGTGGGATTCAGTGAATGAATGTAAGCATCATCAGTTTAACTTCAAATTCATCTCTGCTACACTTAATGTAACCAAACCATGAAACCACAACCACTCTGCACCAGGCCAAAAGACTGTAAATCTATCACAGTACAGGAAACTTGTTTGTCATGCACCAAACTGCTGATTATTTTCAAGCAGTCTTTAAATAACACAGCTAGTCTGCCTTAGTTTGTTTTTCAACATGCTTCACAATTTAAAAAAAAGTAACGTGTACGGATCTAATATCCAATTTAAAACATGAGGAACCACAGTGGTTTGAAAAAGTGTTTTTCCCCTTCCTGAGTTTCTATTTTCGTGTATATTTGTCACACTTACAGTGGGGCAAAAAAGTATTTAGTCGGCCGCAAATTGTGCAAGTTCTCCCACTTAAAAAGATGAAAGAGGCCTGTAATTTTCATCACAGGTATACCTGGCATACCAACTATGAGAGACAAAATGAGCAAAGAAACAAATCCAGAGAATCACATTGTCTGATTTTTAAAGAATTTATTTGCAAATTATGGTGGAAATAAGTAACAAAAGTTCATCTCAATACTTTTGTTGGCAATGACAGAGGTCAAACGTTTTCTCTAAGTCTTCACAAGGTTTTCACACACTGTTGCTGGTATTTTGGCCCATTCCTCCATGCAGATCTCCTCTAGAGCAGCGATGTTTTGGGGCTGTTGCTGGGCAGATTTATCTATGGGAAAACTTGAGTTTTTACCAAAAACTTCTATTTTGGTTGACCATGTTCTCCCAATTGTCTTCTGGATCATCCAAATGCTCTCTAGTAAACTTCAGACGGGCCTGGACACGTCTGGCACTGCAGGATTTGAGTCCCTGGCGGCGTAGTGTGTTACTGATGGTAGCCTTTGTTACTTTGGTCCCAGCTTGCTGCAGGTCATTCACTAGGTCCCCCCATGTGGTCCTGGGATTTTTGCTCAATGTTATTGTGATCATTTTGACCCCACGTGATCTTGTGTAGAGCGCCAGATCGAGGGAGATTATCAGTGGTCTTGTATATCTTTCATTTTCTAATATTTGCTCCTACAGTTGATTTCTTCACACCAAGCTGCTTACCTATTGCAGATTCAGTCTTCCCAGCTTGGTGCAGGTCTACAATTTTGTTTCTGGTGTCCTTTGACAGCTCTTTGATCTTGGCCATAGTGGAGTTTGGAGTATGACTGTGCTCCACAACACTGTAAAAGAGTTGTTGTTAGCTGTTGCAAAACTTGATTGCATTTGTTGCTGCTAAGGGTGGTGATGAATACACAATTTTAAGGATTCAACCAGCCATTGATGGAATGGTAAATGGCCTGTATTTATATGGCGCTTTACTAGTCCCTAAGGACCCCAAAGCGCTTTACATATCCAGTCATCCACCCATTCACACACTGGTGATGGCAAGCTACATTGTAGCCACAGCCACCCTGGGGCGCACTGACAGAGGCGAGGCTGCCGGACACTGGCGCCACCGGGCCCTCTGACCACCACCAGTAAGCAACGGGTGAAGTGTCTTGCCCAAGGACACAACGACCGAGACTGTCCAAGCCGGGGCTCGAACCGGCAACCTTCCAATTACAAGGCAAACTCCCAACTCTTGAACCATGATCGCAATGGGTCAAAGTCGTAAAGAAATCAGATGTCAAGAGGGAATGTGAAGATGAGGGCTAATTCAAACTTTTCTAGTTCATGTTTATTTGTCTTTGGAACATTCAGAGAATACCGTGACCACATTATTGAGGTTTACAGAGTTCATTTGAATCCATGGCCTGATTTTTGTCCATATGCAATGTGACATCTGTATGTACACAGCTGTTGTTCAGTTCAGTTATGTGGAGCCTCAGCAAAGACGAATACTGTCAGAAACGTCAGCTTATTGTTTCACTGTATTTACTTATTTATTCATACAATCCAACTGAAAATGAATAGGAAACCTAAAATAGATGACACAACGCATGAACACACAGAGTACATAATAATGCAAAAATATTCCCGTCCAAAACAGAGATTCTGATTTAGTTGAGCAGAAATCTGAAAACTCTGGATGTGTGTTGTCTGTGAAGGTTCTCAGTCATCAGAGAAAAGCGTCTGGACTTCATTAAGTTGCTTGAAGACGTTTCACCTCTCATCCGAGAAGCTTCTTCATTTCTACGGTCAAATGGTGTGGAGTCTCCACAGGGCTTAAATCTGGGACTTCACACCATTAGACTGTAGAACTGAAGAAGCTTCTTGGATGAGAGGTCCAGACGCTTTTCTTTCTTAACTCCTTAGACCTGGATGTGTGTTGTTTTTCTTTTTTTCTTTTCTAGTATTTAAGACTTCCTGGTGCAACAGTCTCTATTTTCTCTGATGCCCGTATAGAAATATTCTTCAGTGTTTCTTATAAATGATTATAGGTGCAAACCCCAACCCTTTTAAACCCTTAACTTTTAATTGGAAAGATTGCAGTGAGGTCTGACCTTGTGCTTTGTGCTGCCAGGTTAAAAATTTGGTAGAAAATTTTCCATTGAGTTGAAATTGTTGACTTCAGTTAAAGTTGTGTTCCTACTGAATTCATACAGCAGAATGTGAGCTCGTGAGAGACGCTCATGGCGCTTCTTAAGATCTTCTCTTTTATTTTTTGTGCCACTATCCTCTTGAAGCAGGTACTCTTTTCTTTCCTTGTCCGTAAATGCGTCCAGCATCTTACTCTGCAGCTCGCTGGCAAACTCCTGCAGCATCTGATACCGGATCAACAGGGGGATCTGGTCAGCAAGACGCTGACCAGCAATCTGTAAGCAGAGAAGACAAAAATAAGATGTACTAAAGAGCTCACTGGTTTAGGACTGAATTTGAAACATTTTCTAATTTGCTTATTAAATAATTCCTTAAGGTTTTATTGCAAATTACATGTAATTATCAAAAAATATTTCAGATCACTCTAGACATATTTAATCACACCATAAAATAATAGATCTTATTTTATGGATCTAAAAGTGTGATTAAATATAAAAGATGTAAGTTTTAGGTATTATTTTTTTCTCAAAGAGGTTTCAGTGTTTGCTTTTCTTAATATGTTAAAAAAAAACTAAAGTCAACTATTTCAATGGGATACATGTGGATACAATGAATCACATGCTTCAAACAAAAGCATTAAAAAAGCAATTGAGTGACATTTACGTTGTAATATGCTTCAAAATGTCTCATCATCTCCTTTGTGGTCATCCCACCAAAGTACAGCTGGCCATTTTTGGAAATTCCATTTTGTATCTCCGTGATGTATTTGCTGTCCTGAGTGTAAACAAGCATCTCCATCTTAAACTGCATCCCCAGAATGGGCTTTGCTTCCTCTTCCCTTTCATTCCTGATGGTTTCAATGTTCATCTAAATCACACAAAAAATATCAATAAATATTCATTAGCGTTTAGTAATATGTGCACAGTAATACATTATAAAGAAGACGATACCTTCGCTGTATTGATGAGGTTCGGAAAGCCCACAAAGCTGTTTTGTGCCAGTTCAAACAGCTCTTTCCTCACAACCTCTACAAGCAATAAAACGATAATAAGTTAGTCAAATGTACCAAATGAAAGATTACCTGCAAAGTAAGATTCAAGTATTATGGAAAAAAAACCAAAAACATGCCTGACACTTCCTTGAGTTTCTGGATAGCAGGCTCCTCCAGCTGTTTGATCTGCTTCTGGATTATGGACTCAAAAGTACTGTAGCTCACAAACAATGGCAGTTCTCTTCCACGGTACGTGCGCTCAAACTGAGACTCTTCACTCAGAATGTGCTCTTTGACTGCAGTGCAATGAAAGTTAAGTGAAGATGTTAAATATGTTTTTTTAATGACAGTAAATTTTTTTTACTTTAAATGTTAGAGTTACTTTATGTAGTAGCTTGTAAGCAACAGAGGGAATCTTAAAAACTGATGAAAGAAAAAGTGGTGAATTCACTTACATGATGATCCAGAGTCTTCTATGATTTTCTCCCATGCTTCAAACTTATTTCTGAGTGTGAAAAAGATGCTGGAGTTGTATCCACATTTTAATTCTTCACCTTTGGTCAGACTGATAGCATCCTGTGTGAATGCTAACACAAGCTAAGATAGAACAGATTCAATTAAATGAACAGGACGTGTGTTTTCCAGAAGCTCGTATTCATTTTGCTTACACTTCTACTCACATCACTGAGAAACTTTTGTCTCTGAGTTGCATCAGATGGGGGTCCAGTCCTTAATTTTTTTAGGTTTTCCTGAGTCTGTTCCAGTTTCTTCTGTGTTTGCTCATCAAGCCGTGGCAGAGATTTCTACAAATCACATGGACAAATCACATCAAAGTTGGAGTGGGTTAAAGCTCTCCCCAGTGACCTACAAAGGTAAAACAGTAATAGGTATTCACCTGAATATGATGCACCAGTTCAAGAGTGAGTTTTTCTGCCAGGTTAGGAACAGTGGCCTGACGCTCCTCAAAGAGAGTCCTACAGCACAAACAAAAGGTTAGAGTATAAGCAACACAGCCTAACACACCACAAACACTTGTTTGCATAATTTCCAAAAAGAGCAAACTTACTGGAAATGGGCATGCTCTTCGAAGAAGGCTTCCTCATTTTTTAGTGCTTCAGAAAGTGAAACCTTCTCTGTGATCTCCTTCTGACCCCTGCATTTGACCACCATGTAGCCCTTCTTCAGCGGAATGACTTCATTATGGACAATTTTAACCACGTTCTCTTCTGTGCCTTTGTCCACCAGGTCAGGTTTAGTCAAGACACCTGACAGAGAGAGATAGTGTTGGATTCCCCACCTTATGAGAAGACTGATAATTTGTATTGATCACTGCAAGCTCCAGTCAGAGCTTGGTGCCAGTCATCAAATGTTGCCAACGTTGTTTGCTCAGCAGGAAAGGGATCTTTAACATGATCACAGATGTTTGCAGAAAAAATCCAGTGGATGTCAGAAATGTACAGACATTTTGACAAAGTACATTTAAATGCAGCGTTTCACATTACTGGATATGTTTGTCCAGTGATTGCTTGTACTCAGTCAGTAAAAATCCACCAACAATGCAGTGTTTATTTAAGGTTTTGTTTCTTTTATTTTAATGTCAGTTACCTTCAAATTGTTTAATAAAGCTGTCACTCCATTCATTTATGCTTTTATCTTTAAAAGTTTTTGAGATGTTCATATTCAAACATTGCCACAGATATCAGTGTGCAGAAGAAAATTCAAGTTGTTCAAGTCCAATAAATAGTTTGAAATACTATACAAAGTTTAGAAAGGACATGTTAAAAAAAAGAAAGTAAAGTTATCCAAAACTGAAAAATAATGTACATTCCAAAACAGTTGTTCCCACTTTTCTGGATTACTTACAACCCCCTCTACAAAAATGGCTTGAAAAAGGCAATTAATATTTAAGAGAGACAGACCATCATAACACTTAAATGTAGGTCTTTCGTACGGAGAAATTTCAAAGAACGTCAAGGTGTCAGTGATTACAGTTTCCCTCACCGTGAAAAGGCACTCAGAAACTGGGGCAAACTGCTGAGTTAAATTTGGAGGCTCAGTTTTTATACCTGCTTTTTCTTTTCTGCCCAAATTTTCTATTGAATTACCAACAGGGCTTTGCCATGACCACTACAACTTGTACTAAAGTGATTTGGCCACAACTTTGGAAATGTGCATGGGGTGATTGCCTGTGTGGAAGAGCAATCTGTGGCCCTTCTCCAACTTCCAGGCTGATGTGTTGCATTTGTAGTTCACTGCATCCATATGATGTTAATCACTTGGCAGCAGAAACAGAATCCAAAGTAAAGAAACTAAATGACTTAAGAGAGACACTTGCTTACCCAAAGTCCTCTCTCCATCAGGATCCACCAGCTTAGCCATATTCAAAGCCTCTGTAGTTGCAATGTCCACGTTGCATGGAACAACCACCAGGTTGATAGTTTCTTGTTTACTGATGACAGTCTGGATCATAGTTTTAATCTGAAAGTATCCATTCAAAATAAAGTATAAAGATTAAAAATATTATTTCATAAATTGCATAAATGCAGTTATGAACAATACAACCAAATAACTGATGTAAGCAGGAATGTCCAGATAAAGTAGCAAACTCATAACAATAAATACATATAATACCAAAAACCAGCAGTCACACTGGTGTGTCAGTGTTGTCCCTTTTTAACACTAACATGCCAATGCCTATCAAACTCTGGGTTTGTGTTTCACTGGATGAAATTTCTACCAAAGAAATGGCCTTAAAATTGTGAGGGAGACTAAGGTATCATACCTTATCACCAATGTCTGCCGACTGCCCATCTACAGCCACCCGGGCAATGCCAGGCAGGTCGATGAGAGTAAGGTCTGGAACATCCGGGGAGGCAATCTCCAGACTGATGAGCTCACTGCTGATCCCCACCTCATTCCCGATCAATTTAAGTTGAGCTAAAGAGAGAATATGATGTCACGTATGCCCAAGCAACACATTTAACTTGCCTACTTTGCGCTTCCACGTTTTACGTGGTTTTTAGTAGTGACATGAAAGAATTATGTAGACTCACCTTCTCGAATCATTTTCTCGACGAGTGCAGGCTTTTTTATCTTTTCTTCAAAGTCGCGGTAGCTTATCTTTCCATACCACGCCTCTCCTTCCTTTGTTTTTGTCATCTTCAGTTCCAGTGGACATCTTGTCACAATACCTGTGTTTTAAAACACTGAGGGTCAGACAATTTCTCTCTCTCTTTTTTGGACAAATTAATGAACGATTTCAGATTTTAACTGAATTGTGTGAGATTGAAAAAAGGTTTTTTTTCTAGTTGGAGTCTAATGCTATGTTTGAGTAACTCTGCTTTGACAGACATTTTGATTCTCACAAGATCAGGTGAGAATCCATCTATTTCAGTTTTTTTTCTGTGCTCTCCAGTTCCTTCCCTCCTTTGACTTGTTCGAAACTTTGTTTTATAGGAAATAGTCCCCAAACCCAGACCAACCCCCCTCCTCTACAATTGAACTGAACTGAACACACACACACACACACACACACACACACACACACACACACACACACACACACACACACACACACACACAAAGAAAAAGAACTCCCCAAAAAATCCATTAGTTGAAAGAAGAAACAGAATTGGCTCCAACCCAGGATGTGACAGTCTGTCAGTTTTTCCTCTGTGTGCCACATTTTATAACGCAGACATGATCGATCTTTTGATCCAATGTTTGTTTCTATGGATGACCAGCAACACTTCAGCTGAAAATCTGTCAAATTTGTAATTTTAGTTTAAAATTCCCATTGAGTACAATCAGAAAATTCAAAAAAATAAAACAAAGTCATGGAATGGTCACGTCAAAGGTCAAACCGTGTTTTACTTATTTTACTGAAATAAAATGAGTAAGCTGTCATTAAATTAATAAATCATTAAATATAGATTTTAAGAAACAGGCTAGTCGCCAAAGAATGTGTTTTGCTACCTCATCCGTGCCCTGCACCACCCACCCATCTCTGCCAGCCTTGATTCCTCATACAGTTCCGCTGTATGCTTCACTTTGACACTTCTAATGTACGGAAAGTTTCTGAGCTGGAAATAAGACAACTCACCGCTGCCTCTCGGCAGTGCCACCCCGGACAGCGCCTCCAACACAGAGCTCTTCCCCGAGCTTTGGTCTCCAATCACGGCGATAGCAGGCAGCGCCAGGTCCTTCTCTACACCGAGAGAGCGGAGAGAGTCAATGAGGTCGATGAGGGGACGGACCTTCTCATCATACTGCAGGTTCAGAGTACTCATGCTGGTCTCAGCTTGTCTTTTGACAAAATAACAATTAAAAATGGACAAAGTGATAACGTGTTCCGTGAAAAGCAGACCGTGGGTTGGAAGAGAAAGAAAAAGTGATGTGTTTTGTTTCACTTGCTGTACCCCGTGGTTTTTTTTTTCATTCAAAAATACAGGAAGCAGCAACAGATGGCATGTCCCTTATTAAGCGGTCACACTTCTTCTTTTAATTCCAGGACTTTCGCAAAGTACATTAACCGTTCAGAAACGACAGCCATTTTCATGCACTGTCGCCCAATTTCAGAGGCTCAAAAGTACCTTTGACACCCTGATATGATTTTAAATGAAATCATTGCGTTTAAAACTTTGATGAAAATCTTTGGCAGTCAGTGACTGACTGAAGTCTAAATGCTCTGCTGGACTTTTTGGCTTGTGTGTGTGCGTGTCTCTGCCTTCAGTTTTGTTTTTAGTAACTGAAGAGCGAGCTCTGTTGGCCTCAGATCATGTGATTGGTTTGAACATTTAAGAATATCCCATTTCTTTGCCTTGGGATATTTTGGGTTGTTTCTGCAGTACACTTTGGGTCCTTATGGAGTTGTACTGTTAAATGCTTTCCAATCAACTGACATCAGCCAAATCTCTGAATTTCAGCAGAGATTATAGTACTGAGATGCACACATTTTCTTTCCAGTGATATTGGCTTAATGGTAGTTTTGAGCCAGAGTTTTGTTGAGCAACTGATGTCTTTTAAAGCCTGTTTTAATTAAGAGGAGACATCTATGTTTTCTTTTCTTTTCCATGATGTTTTCATTAGGCTACTTTAATCTCTTTCCACCCAGATTTCATTGTTTTGTCAAGTTTTGCACAACTGTGTGTGAGGCTTTTTTGTTATATGGTAATATCTCCATCGTATGCACCTCACTGACGACCATCCTTTCTGTATCGCAGAGTGCCATGGCTCACTATCATAAGTTGAGAGAGGTGCTGTCAGACATGGAGATGAAAGGCACCATCCACCAGCAAGTATGCCTCACCACTGGTAATGGCAGGAGCTACCGCCGCCTGTACTGTGGATTCCATCTCCTGCATTGGTGAGTGTGATGACCATCAGCAGCCCGCTGCGGACCCAGGCATAGATAGCATTCAGCAAACCCCTCCTATGATGGGTGCTTCTGACCTTGGTGGGTTGGCTGGTGATGGGGCCTCCCCAGACTCCCTTGCTGCTTTCCTGTCCCACAGTTTTCATTCTCTTGAACCTGAAAAGTGGACATGGATCAGGGACTTACCACACGTTTTGGTAGAATCATTAAACCAGTTTGTCGCTTGATTGAATCAATGGCTCCACCTGAAACACTTCTTGGGCTTGAACCTGTTCGAGCAGCGGTTATTGATGTGTGAATTTGTTCATTACTGTATGTTGCCAATCGGTATTGTTTTTGGAAAAGGAAAATCACATCACAGAGTTGTCAGCACCTCTGTGAGGTCTGATTGCTTTATGGTGATGCCCATAGATATTATGGTCTGTTTTGTGTGGTGTAAACTGCACCTCATTTTGTCTATAGTGTGTCCTGGGATCTTTCTAGACGCTGAGCAGGTCTCAGATCATTTATAATCTTTGGAGGTAGTTATGTTGCTGATCTAATTCATTGTACATGTGATGTGAATTTGTTTGACATCACATGTATTATTATTATTATCACATGTGTTATTTGTTAATGTGGGTGTATTTATACATATATTTTTTGTATTTTTGTGTGTGTGTGTGTGTGTGCTCTTCAGGATTTTATGTAATTCTTGAGGGGTGAATGTAATCAGGTCATAAATGACATATTGTTATAATTACACAAAATGTGTTCGAAACCCAAGCTGTCCCTGGTATACCTGACTTTCAGGACTTCTAAGCCTGTAGTTATGTTGATTATAAGTTAGAGCCCTTCCTCATCCCTTTCTTCTTCTTTGGTTCAACCCTGTACCCCTTTGGCCTCTCCCCTTTTCTACACTTCTCACGTGGGAGAGGAGCTGGTGTGGGCAAGTTATTTACTTGGAAGTCTTTCTTTTTACCTTTCATTGTCAGACATAATGCAGGAACACACCGGTTACATATACTCTTCCTGTTATTCTGGTACATCTTGGTGTTTTTGGTTAATGTCACAGCTGTCTGATTTTATGAGGCTATACTGGATAAAAGAGGCTGGTGTGGTGTAGAGATTTACTTTAATTTGCCAGTTTTATTTGACTTTACAACATTTACGGAGAGAAATTTTCAGTAAATAGTGTTAGAAACGCAGCAGCTTATGTAGTTTAAATACTAACCTTTATGGGCTATTGTAAAAGCGTGAGGGATCACTATGTATTCAAATTTGAAATTTGCGTTTGTAAAATAGTTTAGTGTGGTCAGAGTCCTCAAAAGTTGCGCATAAATCACTGCACACAAGCGTTTGTAATACATTTCAGCTAAGTTTCACTATGTAAGGGTTCAACCAGCCACAAAGGGAATGGGTCAAGGTTAGAGGAAAATCAGATGTCAAGAGGGAATGTGACACTCTATCTTGAAAGATGACGGCTAATTCAAACTTTTTTTTAGTTCTTTTTCTAACTTCGCTCGGTGTTTCACTATGGGAATCGCCTCGGCGTGACCAACTACGGAAGCTCCAATGACACCACGTCTGTCTATGACAGACCTGTCGAGCCGTGCTCAGGGCTCCGCCCCCTCGTACTAACACGGCCGACCAGCTCCTCCTAACTCATTCTCGCTTTCTTCCCGTGAGAAACTACTTTGAGCTCCCTCAGCGCATCCAGGCTAACTTGATTAGCTGCTTAACAGTTCTCAGGCGTCCCGTGTAGGAGTACGTCGCCGAACGCAGTTTTTTCCGGTTCCAGTTTGGATCGTGCTGAGTAAGTCCTTCGAAAGAAGTGTACTTAGAGTTGCACTGTGGAACAGCAACCGCGTCAGGCGAGCTGTCCCAGCGGTTCCTGGTTTTAGTTAGCGAGGTAGCCGACGTTGTGTGACTCGGGCTAACGCGTTACGGCGAGCTGTTCGTTCAGTGTCCGGCTAGCATTAACTTGTTAGCAGGCCACGAACCACATTAGCGTCTCACTAGCATTAGCTTGTTGGTCGACCTAGGGTTCGGTTAGCATTAAGTTGCTAACGATATTGGCTAGCGGAGTGCAGCTAACGTGTCACGACGAGCTGACTCCCGCCGCGACTAGATCGGATTTAACACCCGCTGCTAGTCCTAGCTACTTACGGGCTAACGTGTCGAGACGAGCCTGGTGTAGCCTAGTCTCACCCCTTTCCGCTAACCATGTCTACGGCTCCTACTCCCGCCAAAAGGTCGGAGCCGAAGGCTAAAGAGGCTGCATCCCGCCCGTGCCCCGCATCATGCGGTGCCACCATCTCGGGCAGGGACCCTCATCCAATGTGCATCGTCTGTATGGGTGCCAAGCATGCTCAGGCTTCACTGGCGGACCCTCAGGGATGCCCACACTGTGCTTTGATGCCAGAGAAAGTCCTGGAAAGGAGGCTGAGAGTAGCAGTAACGAACAGTCAGGACCCCTGCCTGTCGGCTGCTACTGCTACGAGCGATATCCGTCATCCGCGAGCCTCCACAAGCTGGGCGGACATGATGGAAGAAGAGTCCCCGCTCATGCCCCCATCGTTCGAGGACCTCCTCGATCAAAACGTGGGCGAGCCGGGTGGCGAGGACGCGGAGGGCGATGCCGACTCCGACCTCCTCGACCTGGAGGACATGGATGAGGAACAGGAGGATGACTCTACCTTTCCTCCCCAGCAGTCCAGGCCACCTAGTGGGCCTGAAGTTGCACCCCTGGTGGACAGCAATTTGTACGAGGTCTGCAAACGGGCTGCTGCCAAGCTAGGCATCCCATGGCCAGCCGCCCAGGATGCCGAAGGGGCAGAACGCGACCTGTATGACGGCAAGAGGCTCCCACCAGCCTTGCTGCCATCAAAGCAGCTTCTGCCAGCAGTCCCAGCCTGCATGAAAGAAATGAGTCGCTATTGGTCAAGCCCTTTTAAAAGCAAGCTTCCGACCAAGGGCTGCTCTAAGCTTGAGATCCAGGGGATGGGTGAACTGGGGCTGACTGAACCCCCAGCAGTGGAGCCTTCAGTGGCGTATCACCTTCACCCTAACCGCAGGGCAATCTCAGCTTCTTCTAGCATTTCTTTGCCCAACAAGATAGATCGCCTCACGGCATCTATTTATCAAAGGACGTACAAATATGCTGCACAGTCAGTATGCTCGCTTAATGCAGTCACACTGCTATCAGCATATCAGGCAGAAATTCTGGAAGACATGGGCCGTCAGCTTGACTCGGGTTCCCCGAACCCAGCCCTCTGGGATGAAATCTGCGTGGTTAATGATCTCATTCTTCGCTCCTCCAGGGGAGCAGTCCAAGGGTGTGGTCGCGTTATGGGCCTTGCAGTCTCGGGTGAGAGAGCCTTGTGGCTAAACCTGTCAGGCCTGGGTGATGCTCAGAAGGCTGAGGTCATGGATGCAGCCTATGACCCAACCAAGGGTCTCTTTGGCCCAGCCCTGGAGAGAATGAGAGAAACAAGCACCCGCAGAAAGCAGGAGGGTGAAGCATTCAATCTCTGCTTACCCAGAAAACCTAACTCTCAGCCCCAGCAGGTGCCAAGAGCTGGCTTTGCAGCAGCAGCTGTGAGAGGGAGACAGAGTGGGGTCAGAATGCAGAGAGGAGCAGGAGGCCAGCAGGGTGCCCACCAGGCCAAGGTAGAGAAACTAAGACCTTGGGGCAAGCATTCCTTTGCAGCAGTTGCTGCAAAGAACAAGCCGTCACACCCCGGAGAGGGGGAAAAAGAAGCGGTCAGCCTAGCACACCTGCAGCATTCTGTGTCACCCCTCTTTTCTTCCCCAAAGAGAAGGAAGGTGTTAGAAGGGGTAACCAAATCACTCCAAAGTTCAGGGTCTCCGGAAGTTTCCAGTTCACCAGGAGCACCCTCTCGGTCTCCTCCTCCAGTTCAGGGAGGACAGACTTGTGGACAAATGGCGCAGTGTCACCAAACACTTCTAAGCACTCTGTCTGTGTCACCAAGCACTGCCCAGAGTCATCAGACACTTCACTGTGGTTTGGGGGTAACAAAAGAAATAAAACGTGCATTTCTGCAGCCAGGCAGTTTGCCAAGGGCAGAATGTCCCCCCAGTTTCAAAATAAAAACAAAAGAAAATCACTGCAATTTGCCTTTGTTCCCAGCGGGGGGAGCTCACGCTCTTCCCGAGGGGGAGAGCCCCAACTCCTTCCGGGAGACAGGGGTGACGTCACGCTACCGCTTCTTCAGAGGCCCGCTCGCAGCGCAGCTGGAGCGGTGGCGCGCATGCGCAGTTCATCCCTGGGTCTTGTCAACCATTTCCCATGGTTACAGACTACAGTTTGCGGCAAAACCACCGAGATTCGGCGGAGTGTTAGCTTCTGTGGCCAGTCGCGATTCAGCGAATGTGCTGGAGGAGGAAATATCCTCCCTGTTACACAAACAGGCGATCGGAGCGGTTCCGAGCGAAGAAGCTCAGCAGGGCTTTTACTCCCGCTATTTCCTCATCCCGAAAAAGGACGGAACGTCGCTTCGTCCTATTCTGGATCTGCGTGTGTTAAACAAGCATTTGAGAAAGTACACGTTCAGAATGCTCACACACAAGACGCTTTGTCGCTCAATTCACACAGGCGATTGGTTTGTTACAATCGACCTATCAGACGCATATTTTCACATCGCCATTTATCCTCCACACAGGAAATATCTCAGGTTCGCTTATCAGAGCGTAGCGTACGAGTTTCAAACTATCCCATTCGGGCTATCCTTAGCTCCGAGGGTGTTCAGCAAATGTGTGGAGGCAGCGCTGTCTCCGTTAAGGAACAGCGGCATCAGAATATTTTCTTACATAGACGATTATCTAATATGCTCACGATCGCGAGAGCAGGCGATCAAAGACTCCGAGGTGGTGGTGAATCACCTCACGGAGCTTGGGTTCACTATCAACCTGGAAAAGAGCCACTTGGAACCCGCACAGTCTACAGAGTATCTGGGGCTCAGAATAGACTCCATCTCTTATCGTATCGCACTTTCAGAGCGGAGGATCGCATCCTTCACTCACTGTCTTTCCCGTTTTCAGCTGGGGAAAGTCGTGCGGTTCCGACTCTGTCTCCTGCCTCCTCGGCCTCATGGCCTCGGTGATATCGGTGGTACACTTGGGGCTGCTTATGATGAGAGATTTTCAGCGGTGGGTCGCTTCTCTGCAGCTGTGCCCTCGCCGACATCTCAGTCGTGGTGTAAAAATAACGCAGCCGTGTATCGCGGCTCTCCGGCCCTGGAGGAGCCCGACAGCTCTCGCGGCGGGGGTACCGCTCGGGGCAGTATCATCCAGGGTGACGCTGACCACAGATGCATCCCTGTCAGGTTGGGGTGCAACTATGATGGGCAGAGCAGTGAATGGCGTTTGGTCACAGAGACTCACTCTGAATCACATAAATGTGCTGGAGCTCCGCGCGGTGCTCCTAGCCTTACGGCATTTTCTGCCGTATCTCCGGGGTCAACATGTTTTCGTCAAAACAGACAACTCCACTGTAGTTGCTTATATCAACCGCCAGGGCGGCACCCGTTCCCGGCAGCTACACAGGTTAGCCAGGGAAATAATTATGTGGAGCAGCACTCGGCTCCTCTCCCTTCGGGCAACTCACGTGCCAGGAATTCTGAACAGGGGGGCGGACCTCCTGTCCAGAGGAAATCCACTGTTCGGAGAATGGAGGCTTCACCCACAGGTGGTGGAGCAGATTTGGCAGAGATACGGCCGGGCTGCCGTAGATCTCTTCGCCTCGCGAGAAAACACACAGTGCCCCCTGTTTTTCTCCCTGTCAGACGCACACGCGCCACTGGGCGTGGATGCGCTGGCCCACCCTTGGCCAAAAACTCTGCTGTATGCTTTCCCTCCCCTCAGCCTGATCTCCCCAACACTGATCAGAGTGAGGGATCAGGGGCTGTCTCTGATTTTAATAGCTCCACGGTGGCCATCCAAACACTGGATAGCAGAAATCATCCAGCTTCTGGTGGACGAGCCATGGCCACTCCCCATCCGCAGGGACCTTCTGTCTCAGGCGTGGGGGGAGATATACCATCCCCATCCAGACCAGGTTGCTCTCTGGGCCTGGCCCGTGAAAGGTGGAATTTGAAGGCAGCAGGCATGCCTCCGAAGGTTATTGAAACCATTCAGAATGCCAGAGCCTCCTCCACCCGTTCCATTTACAGCAGTAAATGGCGTGTTTTTGAAGAGTGGTGCCATGAAAAGCAGATTATCCCTTTTCAGTGTTCAGTGGTGGAGCTGTTGTGTTTTCTTCAAGACTTGCTGGACAAAAGGAGAGCTTTTTCCACTATAAAGGTCTATTTAGCAGCTATTTCAGCCTGCCACGTGGGGTTTGGTGATAAACCTGCTGGGCAGCACCCCCTTGTAGGTCGCTTCATGAGAGGGGCGCGTCGAACGCTCCCAGTTTCTAGACCACTGGTCCCTTTATGGGATCTGTCAGTCGTTTTAGACGCCCTCTCCCACCACCCCTTTGAGCCTATTGGGGCAGTGGGGTTGAAGTTTCTCTCTCTTAAAACCACTCTGCTGTTGGCTCTAACCACAGCCAAGCGAGTTAGTGAATTACAGGCTCTGTCTATTCACCCCTCTTGTCTACAGTTGGCCCCGGGACTCACTAAAGCACTCCTGAGGCCTAACCCAGCCTTTGTCCCTAAAGTGTTGGAAACATCATACAGGTGCTCTACAGTAGAGCTCCTAGCTTTTCACCCCCCTCCATTCTCTTCCGAGAGGGAGCAGAGGCTGAACACTTTGTGCCCTGTCCGGGCCTTGGGGACTTATGTTGACAGAACAGCTGGATTCAGGAAGTCGGATCAGCTGTTTGTTTCCTGGGCCTCCCCTCACAAGGGCAGGCCCGTATCACGCCAGAGACTAGCTCATTGGATTGTAGAGACCTTAGCTCTGGCTTATAGCTGTAAGGGCTTGCAGGCCCCCCTGGGACTCCGAGCACACTCCACTAGGGGTGTGGCCACATCCTGGGCGTTGTTCAGAGGTGTATCAGTCCAGGATATTTGTGCGGCAGCAAGCTGGGCTACGCCGCACACGTTTGTCCGGTTTTATCGGCTGGATGTTGCACAGTCATCCCTGGCTCAGACGGTGCTGGATTCTGGTGCCTCAGGTCCGACCTGAGATCCTGGAGTAGCACTGGAGAGTAGCTTCGGGAGCTGGCGCAATCCGGGAGTGGGCCATATCTCCCATAGTGAAACACCGAGCGAAGTTAGAAAAAGAACGTTGGGTTACTTAACGTAATCCCTGGTTCTTTGATAACAGAGTGAGGTGTTTCACCAACACTTCCCTCCTTGCTTAGGCACGGAAAGAAATCTGCTTGGAATGAGTTAGGAGGAGCTGGTCGGCCGTGTTAGTACGAGGGGGCGGAGCCCTGAGCACGGCTCGACAGGTCTGTCATAGACAGACGTGGTGTCATTGGAGCTTCCGTAGTTGGTCACGCCGAGGCGATTCCCATAGTGAAACACCTCACTCTGTTATCAAAGAACCAGGGATTACGTTAAGTAACCCAACGTTCATGTTTATCGATTCTAGGAACATGACCACATTATTGAAGTTTACAGAGTTCCTTTGACTGCATGGCCTGATTTTTGTCCAGAAGCAATGTGACATCTGTATGTACACAGCTGTGGTTCAGTGCAGTTATGTGGAGCCTCAGCAAAAATGAATACTGTCAGAAACATCAGTTTTATTGTTTCACTGCATTTTATTAATTTATGTATTTAATACAACTGAAGATGAATAGGAAACCTATAACAGATGATAAAACATGTGAAGATACAGAGCACATAATAAGGAAAAAATATTCCTGTCCAAAACACAGAATCTGATTCAGTTGAGCAGAAATCTGAAAACTCTGGATGTGTGTTGTTTTTCTGTTTTTCTTCTTCTAGCACTTAAGACTTCTTTGTGCAACTGTATCTGTTTTTTATGATACCTGTATAGAAATATTCCTATTTCTTCAGTGTTTCTTATAAATGATTATAGGTGCAAAACCCAACCCTTTCAATTCTAGTAATACTTGGAGAGATTGCAGTGAGGTCCAACCTCGTGCTTTGTGCTGCCAGGTTAGGAATCTGGTCGAAAGTTTTGAATGTCAGACAGCAGAATGTGAGCTCTTGAGAGACGCTCAAGGCGCATCTTAAGATCTTCTCTTTTATTTTTTGTGCCACTATCCTCTTGAAGCAGGTGCTCTTTTCTTTCCTTGTCCGTAAATGCGTCCAGCATCTTACTCTGCAGCTCGCTGGCAAACTCCTGCAGCATCTGATACCGGATCACCAGGGGGATCTGGTCAGCAAGACGCTGACCAACAATCTGTAAGCAGAGAAGACAAAAATAAGATGTACTAAAGAGCTCACTGGTTTAGGACTGAATTTGAGACATTTTCTAGTTTGCTTATTAAAAAATTCCTTAAGGTTTTATTGCAAATTACATGTAATTATCAAAAAATATTTCAGATCACTCTAGACATATTTAATCACACCATAAAATAATAGATCTTATTTTATGGATCTAAAAGTGTGATTCATGGGTGACCGTGGCTCAGGGGGTTGGGAAGCGCATCTGTAACCGGAAGGTTGCCGGTTTGATCCCCGTACTCTCTGTCCTGGTTGTTGTGTCCTTGGGCAAGACACTTTACCCTACCGCCTACTGGTGTTGGCCAGAGGGGCCGATGGCACGATATGGCAGCCTCGCTTCTGTCAGTCTGCCCCAGGGCAGCTGTGGCTACAACTCTAGCTGCCTCCACCAGTGTGTGAATGCGAGAGTGAATGAATAGTGGCATTGTAAAGCGCTTTGGGTGCCTTGAAAAGCACTATATAAATCCAATCCATTATTATTATAAAATATTTTTAGGTATTATTTTTTTCTCAAAGAGGTTTCAGTGTTTGCTTTTCTTAATATGTTAAAAAAAAACTAAAATTAACTATTTCAATGGGATACATGTGGATACAATGAATCACATGCTTCAAACAAAAGCATTAAAAAAAGCAATTGAGTGACATTTACATTGTAATATGCTTCAAAATGTCTCATCATCTCCTTTGAGGTCATCCCACCAAAGTACAGCTGGCCGTATTTGGAAATTCCATTTCGTATCTCCGTGATGTATTTGCTGTCCTGAGTGTAAACAAGCATCTCCATCTTAAACTGCATCCCCAGAATGGACTTTGCTTCCTCTTCCCTTTCATTCCTGATGGTTTCAATGTTCATCTAAATCACACAAAAAATATCAATAAATATTCATTAGCGTTTAGTAATATGTGCACAGTAATACATTATAAAGAAGACGATACCTTCGCTGTATTGATGAGGTTCGGAAAGCCCACAAAGCTGTTTTGTGCCAGTTCAAACAGCTCTTTCCTCACAACCTCTACAAGCAATAAAACGATAATAAGTTAGTCAAATGTACCAAATGAAAGATTACCTGCAAAGTAAGATTCAAGTATTATGGAAAAAAAAACAAAAACATGCCTGACACTTCCTTGAGTTTCTGGATAGCAGGCTCCTCCAGCTGTTTGATCTGCTTCTGGATTATGGACTCAAAAGTACTGTAGCTCACAAACAATGGCAGTTCTCTTCCACGGTACGTGTGCTCAAACTGAGACTCTTCTCTCAGAATGTGCTCTTTGACTGCAGTGCAATGAAAGTTAAGTGAAGATGTAAAATATGTTTTTTTAATGACAGTAAATTTTTTTTCTTTAAATGTTAGAGTTACTTTATGTAGTAGCTTGTAAGCAACAGAGGGAATCTTAAAAACTGATGAATGAAAAAGTGGTTAATTCACTTACATGATGATCCAGAGTCTTCTATGATTTTCTCCCATGCTTCAAACTTATTTCTGAGTGTGAAAAAGATGCTGGAGTTGTATCCACATTTTAATTCTTCACCTTTGGTCAGACTGATAGCATCCTGTGTGAATGCTAACACAAGCTAAGATAGAACAGATTCAATTAAATGAACAGGACGTGTGTTTTCCAGAAGCTCGTATTCATTTTGCTTACACTTCTACTCACATCCCTGAGAAACTTTTGTCTCTGAGTTGCATCAGATGGGGGTCCAGTCCTTAATTTTTTTAGGTTTTCCTGAGTCTGTTCCAGTTTCTTCTGTGTCTGCTCATCAAGCCGTGGCAGAGATTTCTACAAATCACATGGACAAATCACATCAAAGTTGGAGTGGGTTAAAGCTCTCCCCAGTGACCTACAAAGGTAAAACAGTAATAGGTATTCACCTGAATATGATGCACCAGTTCAAGAGTGAGTTTTTCTGCCAGTATAGGAACAGTGGCCTGGCGCTCCTCAAAGAGAGTCCTACAGCACAAACAAAAGGTTAGAGTATAAGCAACACAGCCTAACACACCACAAACACTTGTTTGCATAATTTCCAAAAAGAGCAAACTTACTGGAAATGGGCATGCTCTTTGAAGAAGGCTTCCTCATTTTTTAGTGCTTCAGAAAGTGAAACCTTCCCTGTGATCTCCTTCTGACCCCTGCATTTGACCACCATGTAGCCCTTCTTCAGCGGGATGACTTCATTATGGACAATTTTAACCACGTTCTCTTCTGTGCCTTTGTCCACCAGGTCAGGTTTAGTCAAGACACCTGACAGAGAGAGATAGTGTTGGATTCCCCACCTTATGAGAAGACTGATAATTTGTATTGATCACTGCAAGCTCCAGTCAGAGCTTGGTGCCAGTCATCAAATGTTGCCAACGTTGTTTGCTCAGCAGGAAAGGGATCTTTAACATGATCACAGATGTTTGCAAAAGAAATCCAGTGGATGTCAGAAATGTTTTGGAGACATATAAATGCAGCGTTTCACATTACTGGACATGTTTGTCTGGCAGTGATTGCTTGTACTCAGTCAGTTAAAATCCATCAGGAATGCACTGTTTATTTAACAGTGCATTCCTTCTTTCATTTTACTGTCAGTTGACATGTTACCTTTAAATGGTTTATATATAGCTGTCGCTCCATTCATTTATGCTTTTATCTTTAATAGTAATTCAGATGTACATGTTAAAACACTGCCTCAGATATCATTTTGCAGGGATTAAAGTAAGTGGATCCAACAGGTTTTTAACAAATTGGTCAAAAGTTTTAGAACAACCCCATTTTCCCAGTTATTTTTTGCAATTCAGGTAGTTCAGGTCCAATGAATGGTTAGAAAGGCCAGAGGTAAAAAAAAATAATAAAAAAGAGTAAGGTTAGCCAAAAAGGAAAAAAAGTACATTTCAGAATTATACAAAAAGGTCTTTTTTAGGGAACACAAAATGGTTTAACAATTTAAAGCTGTTCTGCAGCAATGGAAGTTGATCAAGCCTTGAAAGCTACTAATTCCTACATGTGTTCCAACTTTTCTGGATTACCTACAACCCCCTCTGTCTGCATAAAAGCAGTGTTGGAGCATGTCAAGGTGTCAGTGATTCCAGTTTCCTTCACCATCAAAAGGCACTCTGAAACTGGGGCAAACTCTGATAGGAAGAGGTCTGGCAGACCCAAAGCCAACTGAATTTGAGGACAGGTTTCTGAGAGTTAATAGCTTGCGTAACTTTGCTAAGACATCAGAATAAGACAAAGAGGCTTGCCTGGGCCATGAAACACCACCATTGGACTACTGTAGACAGGAAGATGGTATTATAGATTGATGAATCAAAATTTGAAATCTGTTGCTCATCACGCAGGATCCTTGTACACCATCGAGTAGGTGAAAGGATGGTTCCACAGTGTGTGACATCACCTGCCAAACATGGAGGAGGAAGTGTGACGGTCTGGGGCTGTTTTGATGGATCCAGGGTCGGTGACTTGTACAGACTGAGAGGCACCCTGAACTAAAACAGCTACCTTAGGATTCTTCAGTACCATGCAATACCCTTTTGTATGTGTCCAGTTGGTCAGGGGTTCATCCTACAGCAAGATCATGACCCAAAACACAAGTCCAAACTATGCCATAACTACCTCAGGAAAAGAACTTTGATGAGTCAACGGTTTAGAATAAATGATTGTCTATAAATTTATGCCATGATTTCTTCTCCAATTGCATATTTGGACTTAGTTTTAATTTCAGGGTGCAATGAGACATTAAACTGCATAATTTTAATAAATATTTTTCATAATTATAAATTGGAAAAAGTGGGGTGTCCTAAAACTTTTGACCGGTAATGTAGGTTCAAGATTTGGACCACAAAATCTTCATGCAAATCAGAGATGGTCAAACAGAAGGCCTGTATTGACTAAAGATGGAATGACCAACAGAAAAAACATGTATTTCCTTCTGAAAGTCTCTCTCAATAAGTTGCTGTCCTGTTTTTAACTTGTTCCTCTTGAATATTAGTGTACCTGAGTCAAATTTGGAGGCTCAGTTTTTATACCTGCTTTTTCTTTTCTGCCCAAATTTTCTATTGAATTACCAACAGGGCTTTGCCATGACCACTACAACTTGTGCTAAAGCGATTTGGCCACAACTTTGGAAATGTGCATGGGGTGATTGCCTGTGTGGAAGAGCAATCTGTGGCCCTTCTCCAACTTCCAGGCTGATGTGTTGCATTTGTAGTTCACTGCATCCATATGATGTTAATCACTTGGCAGCAGAAACAGAATCCAAAGTAAAGAAACTAAATGACTTAAGAGAGACACTTGCTTACCCAAAGTCCTCTCTCCATCAGGATCCACCAGCTTAGCCATATTCAAAGCCTCTGTAGTTGCAATGTCCACGTTGCATGGAACAACCACCAGGTTGATAGTTTCTTGTTTACTGATGGCAGTCTGGATTATAGTTTTAATCTGAAAGTATCCATTCAAAATAAAGTATAAAGATTAAAAATATTATTTCATAAATTGCATAAATGCAGTTATGAACAATACAACCAAATAACTGATGTAAGCAGGAATGTCCAGATAAAGTAGCAAACTCATAACAATAAATACATATAATACCAAAAACCAGCAGTCACACTGGTGTGTCAGTGTTGTCCCTTTTTAAACACTAACATGCCAATGCCTATCAAACTCTGGGTTTGTGTTTCACTGGATGAAATTTCTACCAAAGAAATGGCCTTAAAATTGTGAGGGAGACTAAGGTATCATACCTTATCACCAATGTCTGCCGACTGCCCATCTACAGCCACCCGGGCAATGCCAGGCAGGTCGATGAGAGTAAGGTCTGGAACATCACGGGGAGGCAATCTTATGTAGACTCACCTTCTCGAATCATTTTCTCGACGACTGCAGGCTCTTTTATCTTTTCTTCAAAGTCGCGGTAGCTTATCTTTCCATACCACGCCTCTCCTTCCTTTGTTTTTGTCATCTTCAGTTCCAGTGGACATCTTGTCACAATACCTGTGTTTTAAAACACTGAGGGTCAGACAATTTCTCTCTCTCTTTTTTGGACAAATTAATGAACGATTTCAGATTTTAACTGAATTGTGTGAAATTGAAAAAAGGTTTTTTTTCTAGTTGGAGTCTAATGCTATGTTTGAGTAACTCTGCTTTGACAGACATTTTGATTCTCACAAGATCAGGTGAGAATCCATCTATTTCAGTTTTTTTCTGTGCTCTCCAGTTCCTTCCCTCCTTTGACTTGTTCGAAACTTTGTTTTATAGGAAATAGTCCCCAAACCCAGACCAACCCCCCTCCTCTACAATTGAACTGAACTGAACACACACACACACACACACACACACACACACACACACACACACACACACACACAAAGAAAAAGAACTCCCCAAAAAATCCATTAGTTGAAAGAAGAAACAGAATTGGCTCCAACCCAGGATGTGACAGTCTGTCAGTTTTTCCTCTGTGTGCCACATTTTATAACGCAGACATGATCGATCTTTTGATCCAATGTTTGTTTCTATGGATGACCAGCAACACTTCAGCTGAAAATCTGTCAAATTTGTAATTTTAGTTTAAAATTCCCATTGAGTACAATCAGAAAATTCAAAAAAATAAAACAAAGTCATGGAATGGTCACGTCAAAGGTCAAACCGTGTTTTACTTATTTTACTGAAATAAAATGAGTAAGCTGTCATTAAATTAATAAATCATTAAATATAGATTTTAAGGAACAGGCTAGTCGCCAAAGAATGTGTTTTGCTACCTCATCCGTGCCCTGCACCACCCACCCATCTCTGCCAGCCTTGATTCCTCATACAGTTCCGCTGTATGCTTCACTTTGAACTGATGAGCTCCTGCTGATCCCAGCGCATTCCCGATCATTTAAGTTGAGCTTAAAGAGACGAATTGAGTTCACGTATGCCCAGCAAACCATTTACTTGCCTACTTTGCGCTGCCACGTTGTTACGTGGTTTTTAGTAGTGACATGAAAGAATTATGTAGACTCACCTTCTCGAATATTTACTCTTCCGACGAGTTGCAGGATTTTGGAGCTTTTCTTCAAAGTCGCGGTAGCTTATCTTTCCATACCACGCCTCTCCTTCCTTCTTTCTCATCATCTTCAGTTCCAGTGGACATCTTGTCACAATACCTTCGTTTTAAAACACTGAGTGTCAGACAATTTCTCTCTCTCTTTTTTGGACAAATTAATGAACGATTTCCGATGTTTTCTATTATGACATTTAGCAGGCACGTGCAGAGGGGGGGGGGGGGGGGCTAGAGGGGCTTGAGCATCCGCCCCTTTCCTGATGGGTGCCCAAAGTGCCCTTTTGTTGAGGCAACTTTTTAAAAAAAAAATTATTATTATTATTTTTTTAATGTGTGTGTGCGTGCGGAGTCCTGTCTGTGCCCCTCAACAATAATATTTAACTATTAATCACAGTTTTGCTAAATAAAAGGATCTGGCTTGCATCAGTCACATGATCACATTTAACCAATGATCGCCCTTGACGGCAGAACGCGCCGGTTACGAGCCGGGAACGAGCTCACAAAGAGCACGCGCATTTGTTGCAGTCCGGAGCTGTAGGAGAAACACAAGTTAACTCAGAGACACAGACTGATGCGACAAAACCAGGAAGTAGGTGTACAGCGTACACTGTAGTGTATAGCACACAGGAGTATTAACTTATTACGTACACGTTGGTAAGCTGTCTTGTTGCAACTGACGAACTGAAACAAACGAGCGTGCTGTGTGTGCAACAGCGCGACAAACATTACCTGTCCTTTTATTAACTGCACGAGTAGTGCTGGTCATAGCTGCTGGCTGTCATGGGTCTGTAGCTCTGTCCACCGTTTTAGGGAACATATTTAGTTTTAAAGTATTTAGAACATATTTAGTTTTAAAGTAAGTTACAGGGCTTTTCCTGCCTTTCTGGAGGGATTATATTTCACTAAAAAACGATCTAATATGCATGTCCACATAATTATGCATTATTATAATATTTTAAAAAACACACGCTGTATTTTAAAAAACATACATTAAGAAGCAGATTATATTAGATTTATATTTTAAATAAGACAACATTTGGATTTTACAACAGTAAAATTATTGTATCTCTACAGTTTAAAAATGTAATAAGCTTTGCCCCTGCACAGAGTGGATAGTGAAACAAATGGAATCATCATAAATACATTATTTCATATTTATTACTTCCCCCTCCTCATTGCTTTATTATTGTAGCTCTAGTAATAAATAATAATGTAAGGATTCTGGATCAGCACCGTGATGCCCATAGTATATACAGTATTCTGAAGAAGGTCTAAAATGTCACTGTGTGTGCGTGCATGTGTGTGTTTTATTTAGATGGATTTTTAAAAACAATATTACTCATGATATAACATTGTCCAGACATGCCTGGTAAGGACATGAGGAGGAAACAGTAGGAGCTGTGTGAGGCTACTAAAGGCAGGGCTATAACATTTTTCTGTCATCATTTAGATTAAGTGCAAGAGTTGTTAGGTGTGGATAATTAAATAATAGTTTATTGCAATAGCAAGTTGTGCCTTGTTCTCAGATGGACAGCAAGTGGAGAGTGATATATGAAATGATGGGATGGAAGGAAGAAGAGAAGCAAAGAGTGATTCACAGGCAGAGCCTAAATTATTTCTCACAGTTTTTTGTGTCCTTATGGTTCCAAGCGCTGTCACCAATCTTTGCATTTTGTTATTATCTCATGATACTTGTTTAATCAGCTACCATCTCTCCTATGGACTTTTTAATGTCTACAGTCTCAGATCAACACAGCCCCGCCCTCTAGCACTATCAGCAGCAGGAGCAGCAGAAACCCCTCAACAGCAACATTGTACTGTGGCTGTAGCTCAGGTGGCAGAGCAGGTCAGCCACTAATCAGAAGGTCGGTGGTTCGATCCCAGGCTGCCTCCTGGCTGCATGCCAAATATCCTTGGGCAAGATACCAACCCCATGTTTGCCTACTGGTGGTGGTCAGAGGGCCCGGTGGCGCCTGTGTCCGGCAGCCTCGCCTCTGTCAGTGCGCCCCAGGGTGGCTGTGGCTACAATGTAGCTTGCCTGTGTGTGAATGTGTGGATGACTGAATGTAGTGTAAAACGCTTTGGGGTCCTTAAGGACTAGAAAAGCGCTATACAAATGCAGGCCATTTACCATGTACCCATCAGGTAAAACATCGGTGATGTTTGCTTTGCCTTGTTGCCCATATTAGATTCTTGATGAATGTGTGTTGTTGTTATTCAGCCTGGTTCAATGTGCCCCTTTTTAACTTTGAGCGCCCGCCCCTTTAAACCTCTCTGCACGGCCCTGACATTTAGCCTCCCGTGATTTTGGTGATACAAATATGTAAAAGGTTGTTTTTTTTCTAGTTGGAGTCTAATGCTCTGATAGACGGTTTGATTTGTACAAGATCAGGGGAGAATCCATCTTGCCGAAATGCTTTCAGCCAGAGTGATTTGGACTAATCAGCTTCCTGTGAGCATTCTGTTTTCCAGCCATGCTTCACCCTTTAAAATAAACCGTTTTTAACAACAGAGGGGAGGTCATGGACAGAAGGGAGGAGCTGCTTTAACAGCAAGCAGCTCCTAACCTAACCAGGTAGTTTAGATTCCTAAAACTAAAATCATAAATGTAACTGAAAAGAAAGCTTAAAGTTTCTGGCAGAAAACTCCTAGGCTAAACCTTTTCCATTAGTCTGAAGCAGAGGAGTTTCTCTACCAAAGGTGAAACTGAGCAAGGTTAGCTTGAAACAGAGCTGCACTTTGTTCAGCATTAACGAGTTTGCAGGTTCAGACTAGTTTTTTCTGTGCTCTCCATTTCCTTCCCTCCTTTGACTTGTTTGAAACTTCAATTTATAAGAAATAGGCCCCAAACCCAGACCAACCTCCTTCCTCTACAACTCATACACACACACGCACACACACATATGTTTTCATATCTTAGTAATGATGGTTTATTTGATCCAATTGATATTTGTTCTTATGGATCACCAGCAACACTTCAGCTGAAAATCTGTCACATTTGTAATTTTAGTTTAAATGTACCATTATGTACATTAAAAAAATTCAAAATAACAAAACAAAGTCATGAAATTGTCAACTCAAAGTTCAAACCCTGTTCTAGTTATTTTAATTAAATAAAGTAAAATAGCGTGTCATTAAATTAATCAAGTCATTAAATATAGATTTTAAGGAACAGGCTAGTTGCCAAAGAATGTGTTTTGCTGCCTGATACATGCCCTGCAGCACCCCCACCTCTCTGCCAGTCTTGATACAGTTCCGTTATATGCTTCACTTTGACACTTCTAATGTACGGAAAGTTTCTGAGCTCACCGCTGCCTCTCGGCAGTGCCACCCCGGACAGCGCCTCCAACACAGAGCTCTTCCCCGAGCTTTGGTCTCCAATCACGGCGATAGCAGGCAGCGCCAGGTCCTTCTCTACACCGAGAGAGCGGAGAGAGTCAATGAGGTCGATGAGGGGACGGATCTTCTCATCATACTGCTGGTTCAGAGTACTCATGCTGGTCTCAGCTTGTCTTACGACAAAAATAAAAATTAAAAATGGACAAAGTGATAACATGCTTCGTGAAAAGCAGACCGTGGGTTCGAAGAGAAAGAAAAAGTGATGTGTTTTGTTTCACTTTCTGTACCCCGTGGTGTCTGTTTCATTCAAAAATACAGGAAGCAGCAACAGATGGCATGTCCCTTATTAAGCTGTCACACTTCTTCCTTTAATTCCAGGACTTTCACAAAGTACATTAACCGTTCAGAAACGACAGCCATTTTCATGCACTGTCCCCCAATTTCAGAGGCTCAAAAGTACCTTTGACACCCTGATATGACTTTAAATGAAATCATTGTGTTTAAAACTTTGATGAAAATCTTTGGCAGTCAGTGACTGACTGAAGTCTAAATGCTCTGCTGGACTTTTTGGCTTGTGTGTGTGTGTGTGTGTCTGCCTTCAGTTTTGTTTTTAGTAACTGAAGAGCGAGCTCTGTTGGCCTCAGATCATGTGATTGGTTTGAACATTTAAGAATATCCCATTTCTTTGCCTTGGGATATTTTGGGTTGTTTCTGCAGTACACTTTGGGTCCTTATGTAGTAACACTGTTTAAATGCTTTCCAATCAACCAACATCAGCCAAATCTCTGAGTTTGAGCAGAGATTACAGTACTCGCTGCACATTTCTGAATTCATCCCGCTGCTCCTATCAGCAGTCACATCATGTGAGGGGAACCAGTGCCCTGATTCCACTGCAGGCAGTATGGTATAACATTGCTTCCATCATGTTTGACAGATAATGTGGAATATGCTTTAGATTATGAGCTGTTTGTATCCTTCTCCATACTTGAAATTTGCACTGTCCACTTTCTGCTGTGGCACAACAAATTTCCCACGTGTGGGACTAGTAAAGGTTAATCTAATCTTAAGCGTTAGCAGTTCGTCTTGTAATCGAAAGGTTGCCGGTTCGAACCCCGGCTCCGACAGTCTCGGTCGTTGTGTCCTTGAGCAAGACACCGGTTGCATACTGGTGGTGGTCAGAGGACCCGGCATCACCAGCGTGTGAATGTGTGTTAATGGGTGGATGACTGAATGTAGTGTAAAGCGCTTTGGGGTCTATAGTATGGAGGACCATAAGAGCCACGCGCATCGAAATAAAGAATTCTGTGCTTAAATAATGAATTGTAGAATAAATTCTGCATTTGTAAATTCATTTTTGAATTCCAATTTAATAAACTGCATTTCAAAAACCTTTTTCCCATTTGCACTTTTATATGTACTAAACGCTGGCTACGTAAACGCTGGCCCTCCTCTCAGAGCCTACGCTCTATCTGCTATTCCCGAACAGAGATACGCAAGTTTCTCCGTGACCGCAGCTGCCAGTCAAAGCTGCTACGATGACGTTTCACCCCAATTTAACATCACTGCGAAATAAGAGCTGCTTCATCCAAAGTCGGATTGTCTCCCAACAAGACCAAGTTTCCTCCAGAAAGTTTCCCAATTATCTATAAAGCCCACATCGTTTCTTGGACACCAGTCACACAGCCAGCAATTTAAGGAGAACATGCTTAGCCGCATGACACTCCTGGTCTGATTGGAGAGGGGACTACAGAGTCTGACATTGTTTTGGCAAAGTTACACACTGATTCAATATTGATTTTAGTGACATCTGATTGATGTAACCGGGTGTCATTATTGCTGATGTGAATTATACTTTTACTGAATTCAGGTTTACCCTCAGCCAGCATGTTCTATTTCCCTCAGTGTTGCCTGCTCTGGCCCCTGGAAGACAATTGACTATGGTTGCTGCTGTCTTCATGTGTCTCAGAACAGAATCAGCAATTACCAGAGTTTGATCCCTGGCGGGTGTGTCGCCGAGTGGAGGAAACAGTTAGACACATGAACACGGTGGTGGTGTACCAGGGCTTCTGTTTAAGACTATGCTCCCTCCTCACCGTCTCCCAGCCATCATGTTTTCCCGTCTGCTGAGGATAACCTGCTGGGAGACAGTTAGCAGGGCCTACGCCACCTTCCGCTGCTCCGGCTACAGGGGCCTGACCAGCTACGGGGTTTTCAAGGGTGGGATTTCAAGTGTCCAATTCAGCAATCCAGGCCTCCAGAGCTGCATAAAGGCTACATTTATTACAAGTATCATTACTGCTCATTTAAAAAAACAGAAAGCATAATGCCTTCTCCAGAGTCAGAGCAGTCTTCCACAATAATTGGGTTTGATATATCAGGTTAAAGAAAGACTGCTGAGGAGCAAGCATGGCTTGGGCCCATCTCAGAGCTCACCTTTGCAGCAGAATAACCATGAAAGAAATTTTACACAGTCTAAGGAATAAATTCTCCTTTGTTGATTAAACACTAGGAAACACTGTGAGGAAACCTAAGTTCTTTTCACTGGTAAAAACTTCAGGCGTAGGATAGGGCCTCTCCAGAGGTACAACCTCCCTGAGCTGTGCTGCTGACCATGCCCATTGTTTTATGACCACAGTATACTCATCTTATAACAGATGTCAATCCAGCAGATTATCTTTGGCATGTGGTGGATCAGTAGATTTGCAACATGGATGCACAGCCGACAAATCTGAAGCAACTGTGTGATGCTATCATGTCAATATGGAACTAAATCTGTGAGGAATGTTTCCAGGTCTTTGTTGAATCTGCGCCACAAATAATTAAGGCAGTTCTGAAGGTGAAAGAAGGTGCAAAACAGTACTGGCAAGGTGTAACTAATGAAGTGGCCAGTGACTGTATTTAGTGTCTAGATGTTTTTTCAGTATTTTATTCACTTAATAGCAGGACCCTCTCTGCTGCAGTGATGCTGCAGACAAACACAAACATCATAATCAGATATTTAAGAAGAGCCTCTTGAAGATGAAGGTCTGTGCCTCTTGACCTAAACACATAATCCAGTTAAATCTAATTTATGTTCATCAATGTCCCTCACACTGTAACTTGAAGTAATAAATTGGTTACTGATTAATTACAGAAGTATATTTGTGAGCTTAAAGATGTAAGCCTTGGACCATCGAGATGAAATGTGGTTGGGAAGCATTAATAAAACTTCATCAGTAGCTCGAGCAAGACCTCAAAACCTTCGCTCACCACGGGTGGTTAGCAGACTGTGGTTGTACCATGCAGCCTAACAACGTGCAGTAAATTGCAGGTTAAAGCAGTCTGCTTACACGTTGTTAGACGAGGGAAGGGAACTAATGTGTCTGTCACATTACCCTTTTGTCCCATTACATCCTGGGACTCGATTAAATTGCTGCTCACTTTCTACAGTACTTAAAACTGATCAGTAGGACCTGAAACTGCAAACATTCAGGCCAAGTAAGAATCAGCGGGTGAACGTATTAATCTTCTAAAAGTTTTTGACCAGGAGGTTAAACTCATACAAATTAGCTTCACCCAGGCTCATGAAAACATTTTCCTGCTTACAGATAGCAGATCATTTGTGTCAGTAAGGTTTATATTTGAGCTTCTTGTTCACACAGAACAATTTTTCTTCATTTTCTAACGATTACCAAAGTCTGTGAATCCCAAAATTGTTCAGTTGTTCTTTTTGCTCCCCCTGAGGTCCCTTTCACCATGTGACAAAAACAACACCCCACTGTACACACTCGGGCCACCAGCAGCTTTCTAAATCCTCAATAAAAAGCTGACAGGTTGCAATGATGTTCCAAATAACTTATTAAGAAAACAACTAAAGAGACAGAAACTATTATGAAAACTGGTTTATTTTATATCTCCTAGTTTGAAATGAAACAATAAAAACATGTATAAAACATCACAAACTGTAATATTATACAAATGCTTACGTCCTGTCCTGCTGATGCAATGGAGACATCTTCCAGTGACAGTCTTCATCCGTGTGTGTGTGTGAGGAGGCTCCTAAACCCACCGATACAGAAGTGCATGTTCACAACTCCCTCTGTGCAGGCGGGGTCAGGACCCTCCTCACCCTGGGTGAAGAGGGGTGGTGCTGTGGCCAGTCAGGTATGAAGTGCTGAGAGTGGATCTTTGGTCCTCTGTGCAGCTCTGTTCACTCTCAGCTGCCCTGCAAAGCAATAACACAAGAAAGACGTAATTTTAACACAAAACAGCATTTCCAATGTTGGCAGCTGCAGCATGTTGTTAAAATGTTATTTTAAACTCAACATATACACATAAACTATAAATAAACTTAGACCTACAGTACTGTAGGACGATGATTTATACCAGCTTTTGGAAGGATTTAGTCTTCAAGACAGTTTGTAGCCAATGTGAGGTGATAACTTATATAGCTGGAACACAGCACCACTCTCCAGTTTGTAATTTGGTCATCCATCCTTCTCATCGGGTTGGGGTAAGGCTGTCTTCTGGGTAGAGCATCTCTCTGTGTTAGCGCCGTCTGGAATGCTGGGAGAGGACAAGTGTAAAGCACCTGAAGACAAAAAGACAAAGACAAAAGGATGAATTCACAGATCACTGATTTGTTCAATTTACTTTTCTTCTGTTATGTGTTTTTACCTTACCTCTGATCCCTGAGCCACAGGCTATACCTTATGTAAAAACAAGAGACTACAGTCAGTTCACGACATCATTTTTAAACCTTTTCTACTTATTTGTGTTGACATTAAGTACAGACTTACCTTTGTCCTGCATGGTGAGCTAGCGCTTGAGAAAAAATATGTAAGTCATTTAAACAGTTACCTGTGATATTAACAAAAATAGAAGTAACAACACCTAAAACACTACCTTACAGTCACACAGGCAATGTCACATATTAAGAAAAAAACAATACATTTCACATGTGTTAGTTAATATTCTTTAAAAGTCAGATATTCTTAGTTAGCTGTGTTACAAACATCACAAGACACAAAGGCTTAACTTAAACATTACAAAGTTATTTAAAAAGTAAAGGATATTTACAAGAAGTTGTCCTCAAAGCAAGAAAGTGTCTTATAAACACTGCAAGACGCAAAGGCCAACTTAAACGTTTAAAGTTTAAAAACAAGTTCTAACATTACCTAGTCAGAGTCACTGTCATCAAGTGAAAGGTTAAAAGGCCTTTCCCAGAAGCGTCTGACACCAAAAGAACCTGATGATGTAGAAGGGCCACAGAACGTGCCATCACTTACCTTGCACCTCTTTGCACTTACCTCTTCAGTGCAGATGTCTTCTCTGCTTCTCTTTGCTGAGGAGGTGAGAACTGAGGTTGAAGGAGAAGCTTCGTGAGAAGAGGGGGAGGATGAGAGAAGGATATACTCACCATACTCACCTTTACTGACACGCTGGGTATCAGTGTCCTGTTCTTCATCAGAAGAGATGGTGCTCGGGAGACTGTCATCCAGAATCCTGATGACTTCAGGAAGGCCTTCTTCTGCGGGACGTTCAACCACGTAGTCAAGACGACATGTGAGGAAACAAGTTTAAAATAACATTAGGAATGTAATAAACACCAAGTGCTAAAGGAACAGAGCTACATCTGTTAGTTTCAGCAGATGATGAGAGAAAAGCATTTTAGGCTACATTTATGTCAGACTGAATGACACAAGTTTGACTTTATTTGACCTTGAAGGAGAGGTCAGATGTAATGTGATATTTTAAATCTTTACACAGTACTTTTATATATTGACCACAGACTTCACACTTTTAAGAATCATAGCTTCTAAATTATAAAGATTTTTGTTCATTTTTGACCAATCACAAAGTTAACCTTGAGGTGGATGTAAGCTAAATTTACATAACCCCGCTCTACACCCCTACAAAGTTTGATCAGGATTAATTCATTTTCTTTTCAGCTATGATGTTTACAAAAAAATAACAGTCATGCAAAAGTTACCAAAAACATAACCTTCTTGGCAGAAGTAAAAATTGCAAACACACAAAGCTGTGCAGGTATGTCTGAAAACCATGGTCAAGCAAAAAACAAACAAACAAACAAATAAAAAGTCTTAACTCAAAATCTGCATTATTAGGAATGTGCACAAGGACTGTATCTGCCATAAGGACAGATACATGAAATCTTTTTTACCACATGCTATCCCTGTGTAATGCAATATATCTGTCAGCTATATAATAAGATATATTATAAAGTATTACCATAACATAAGGTATGTCTTAATACCATTATTACTACTATACTATGATTACTGTTTTCATATTCTTTTTTATATTCTTTTATTTTTATTCTTTTTTATCATCATATTTTGTAGCAGGGAAAAAGTTATAGTTTATTTCAATAAAGCCTTTGATCCGGAGAAGAACAGGATGTTAGGAGAAGACCGGGATCTGGTGTGTTTACACCTGTGTGTTCTGACGTTATGACATCCTGAAGATGCTGTTACCACAGAGACTGATTTTGGGGCATTTTACAAATTTTAGACCATTAAGATATTTTTATCTATTTCATTAAAAAAGTGTCAAATTTGAAGCCTTCAAATCAAAGTAACACCTTTTTTTCAAATTCATACACCAGTCGTTAATAATTTCTACACCTCTCCCAGAAAATTTAAAGCAGACAAACAATTTATGGGGAAAAATATTGGAATACACATATTTTGATAACATTAAAGCGTGATATTCACACTGGAACTTATTAAATTATTACAGCCATTTAGTGACACTTGAAATAAGTGGAGAAATGTTAAAAGTACCTACAGCGAAGTCCAGGGGACTGTCGAGGAGTTGGGGTCCACGACGAGCCATCTTCAGGCTTTGCTGTTGAGATGGAAAAACAAGTACAAACGATCCAAAGATGAAGTACTTGTTGTTGCTTTTAAGTAATATCCGCTTTCTGAAAAATATTTTCCAAAACTTAACTTTCCACAGGCTGAGGTTGAAGCAAGTCAAAACAAGTCCAATAGCAAGTGTAAAGGGAGGAATGGAACATTGTGCAGCATTTATATACCCTCTGCAGGCCATGGTTCATATAAATGGAGCTCACCGCAATGTAATTTACACTTAATTCATGATCATTTATACTTACTGCCTTTGTCAGCCTTTATGTAACATGTATACTAACCACATAGGTATAGGTATACCAGGAAATAAACACAGACATTAGAAAGCAGCAAATCACTCAAGCAAACATCTGGTGACTAACATTAGCATATAGCTCATGCTAATATTACGTCTTCACATTTTTCTTTTCAAAGCTAATAATAACTTAGCGTTCTCGCTACTCACCATGCTTTTAAACAGTTATATGTTAGCAATGACAACATTTAACAAATGTTTTTAAAATGCTAGCCATGCTAATTAGCCTTAGCAATTGCTTGAGGTCTTGTTTCCAGCTCTAGTGGTCATTAGTGAGCCAGCCTTTGGCACGAAAATCAATCTTGTAAAGCTCACTGACAAAAAGCCTTAGAACCTAGAAACTATGATACTTACAACTGTGCTATGTTTGTGTCATAACATATAGCAAGACCCCATAACGATAACTGACCTTTGACCTCTTCTCAAGATGAATCTCAAGGTTAAAGAGATAATGCTATATAGAGCTATTTTAACACTATATTTTTTTTACTGCCATTGTTTGACAACATATAAGCATAAAGGAAATGGGGATTCTAAATATCAGGTTATTAAGACTTTATTATAAACTTTACAGTAACAGGTTAGAACTGTTAAGCAAGGATTAGTTTTGGAAAAATCACATTTGTGATCAAAATGTTCTACTTCATATTTATTACTAAATAATTCAATAAATTATACACAAGTACTGAATACTCACAAAAAAATAGTAATTATACTGAAAATTATGTCAAGTATTAAAATGGTTTTCAACTGAGCATATAAACCATTGACTGTAGAAAAGATCTTTTTGACACACGCACCGGAGCGTCAGCTTCAAGCGGACCATCACTACCTCTCACATCTAAAGTGTGCTGTGCGGAGTGGTGTGTGGCGAGCCTGTCCACTGATAAAACACCGTTGTTTCCATTCAGGAAATAAAGTGGCAACGATCGATAAGAGAATCCTTGTCTTCTTAAAAACACAACACAACGCAGAGTTGAGGAGTCTGTTTGGGCCGAACTGTTGCAGCGCGACGAAGCAGAAACCGGTTACACTGCACCATACCACATTTGTCATATAAAGTTCCATTTTTTACAGTACATTGTTGAAATTATAAACTATATATATATTCTAGTTATCCACTTGCCAGTAATTTTTGAGTAAATGGATGTCAGTGATAAATCAGTGGTGATTCACCTGCAAATGTTTTTAACAAACTTTGTTTTTTGTAGAATTCATCAGCACCTGTGGAGAAATGTATTTGAATATCTTCTGGTTCCACTTTATCTTACCAGAAAGCTGAGGATGGCTAATTCCTGACAAGGTCACACACCTCAGTGCTTATCATTGGTGTTACATCCTCCGTGCAGCAATTCCAGAGAAAACTAGAGAGCAACGGCTACTCATTAAGACCAGCCAGAAATCTGTCGCTTTCTGGCAGCTGTGGAAACTTCCAATAAGAAAGTTTGCATTCTTAGAACAATGCTGGGTCATGTGTGATGTGTCATCATATGAGGATATTACATTTTGACTTAATTTTTCTCAATTAAGTGTTTTGATCGTTGATCCAGTATGGCAGCTTTGTGTTGTGCTGCAAGTTAAAACTCATTGTCCTCAAGAGCACAGCATTTAATAGCTCTCCCTAAAAAAGTCGATTGACTGGACACAATGATTTCCAGTGGGAGATATATTCATCACTCATCCGTGACACTGGAGAAGTCACCTGGATGAGTGATAAAATAATTTTCCATGGAAAATCCAGAGGAACTAAACTTTGTTGTTGTTTCTCTGGGCTCAATTTCAGCCTCAGGAGCATCTCTTAGAAGAAAACCGTTTTGCAAATAATAAGATAGAAAGATTGTTGAACCAGGTGGTATTCTCTGGAGTTTAAGACCAAACTTAAACAGTGAATTGCCATTAGACTGGAATTCATAAGATGAATAGAAATGCTGCTGAAGCTAAATGATTCATTCATGTGTGTGTGTGTGTGTATATATATATATATATATATATATATATGTATATATATATATATATATATGATTTTTTTTCTCTCCAATTCACCAGGTCTGTAAAGTTCAGTATGACTGTGGTACATGATACAAAAGAATAAATACAGAAGAATAAAAACTTTATGTGAATAACTTTACTCTTCTTAAATATAACTCAGAAAACAAGTAAAAGTACAAATGTGTACAAATTAAGAGACTTCCTCAGTAAGTTTACACTCTTTTGGAGTGAGTTTAATTGTGTGTTAAAGGAGAAAGAGATTAGGAGATTAAGTAGAGGATGAGGTCGTCTGTCCTGCATGAAGTCCAGGTGCTGGTTTTCCAGTGTGTGCGTCTGATTAGAGCAGGGCGATATGACCAAAAATATTTATCACGATATACATTTGAAAATTTGCGATAACGATATAACTGACGATATAATTGACACTAGACAAAATACTTTACAACTCCACAACTTTATTAGTGCAAAAAACCCCATCAATGTATTTTCACTTAAACAAGCAGCTGTTTTTTATGTGCATTAAAGTTATATAAAAATTTAACAGTGCAAATGCAAATTCCTTGCTGACAGTTTAACCAAAAGGCATTTCCAGTGGAAATTGGCCGACATATCCTCAGCATAACCATGTATAATATCCACAAAACTTAAAAAGAGGTTATACACACACAATACGGTAATATTGTGTTGAAGCACAGTACGTATCACTCCGCGAGGCTCCTGCCTACGATAGCCGTAATGCTCCGACAATCCATCAAGCGGTGCGGCTTCGTAGCTTAGCAAAGTTGTACTAAAACATTCGACAGATTTTCGAGCGCCGTGTACATAAAATCGTTTCGAGGTCAGTAAACACAACCAGAATTCATACATAAGGCACACGGGATTACAAGGGGCACTGTCGATTTTCAGAAAAATCAAATGATTGATTTTAAGTGTGCCGTATTTTCCAAACAACACGGTAATAACGACGGCCCGCTAGCATGCTCTACCAAAAATAGTGCTTTGTTTGTGTATCTGACGGACGAAAGCTAAACCAGTGCCACACCACTGAAGTTGCAGCATTTTTACAAACCAATTCTGGTTTATCCATTTCATTTAACGATCCACTTTCGCTCTTCTCATTCTGCTTTTTCTGCCATGTGCGTATGCAAACATAGGCACTGCCCATGCGCGTTTTACCATATTCTATCGCGGTATTTCATTTTCCTATCGTTGCCCAAAATTACACCGGTATTATCGTGAACGGTATGATATAGCCCAGCCCTACGTCTGATGGCCCAAAGCTGCCTCAGAGCTGTAACACCATCAACGGCTGCAGTATGGAACAGATGTGGGTGTGTCCTCATCTCCCAGAGGAGTCCAAATCGTCATCAAACAGCCCTACAGACACAAAAACGTGAAAATATAAACAACCAGACTATCAGCAGAGATTTAACTACTTTAAGACCTCTCATTTCTCATGATGCATATTGTATTTAGGGGTGGGCGATATAAACGATATACGATAGAAACTATATAAATTTGGCCAACGATAAAGATTTTGACTAGGGGTGGGTTTTTATAATTGATTTATTGATTAAAATCGATTCTGGCTTGGATAACGTAAAATCGATTCATTAAAATCCTGAATCAATTTTTTAATATAAATTTATTTTGCCCGAAATGCCAGAATCTCAGGTTAAACCTCACAAAATTTCAACAACCACCAAACAGCTAAGACAGTAAATGAGAGCAGGAACACGGATTCTGCACAAAGACTTAAACACACAGCGCGACCCGCGGATCAGAATCAGTGAGATGTCACCTTTCTCACCCGACGGCACGGACACGGTCGGGGCTGAAAGCCGACAGCTCGCTGATTCTGATCTGTCGGCGGGTCCGCGCTTTGTGTTCACGCCCTTTATGCGCTGATTCTAAAGCTGTTAGTTTGATGTCTCTCCAAACAATATTGACCGAACCAGCAGCAAAAGAAGATCCAAACTACGCTTCACATAAACATCGTCATGTATTCACTCTTACTTTCACTGTTTTGCTTCGACCACGATGCACAGCTCTCTCTCTCTCTCTCTGTACTTCAAGAACAGTTTCCCGTCTAAAAATCTGTTTTCTGCATTATTCGCTTGCTTGTTACGCACAAGTCTACCGTTATTTACAGCGCTGTCGGCCGCTGTTTTTTCCTCCTTTTCCTTACTTCCGAAAAGAAAACCTAATTTCTGCTGTTCAATACTAAACAAATTGAAACTTTTTAAAATTATGCAAAATGCAAAACGCTTAGCCGTGTAACTTCAGAGGTAATGTTCATGTGTTGATTAATGGTTTTCTTTCATTTTTGATGTACTGCAGAATATTTTTATAAAATCCAGGCCAGGAAAAATCACCTTCATGTTTTTCTGTGTTTTATCTTCAGCTACTTTGACACAAAGGCCTCTGCTGTGATGCTCACACCTTTGATAAAGTCTTGCGTGTGTCAGCTTCATTTTTATAGATACAAAAATATGTAAATGTACTGATCTGAATTATAATATTTCTGACTGTCAAAATTTCCCAGATTCAAATCGAATCGAATTAAATCGAATCGTGGATCGAATCGATTCAGGACCTTGTGAATCGGAATTGAATCGATTCTAGAAATCAGTGACGATACCCAGCCCTAATTTTGACTATACCGCTCTATCATGATAGCGCATGTTGATGATGTCATCAAGCTGCGCCTGTTTTGGTCGAAAGCATCGCAGCGGGTACAACCATTATCATCTGCAAATTATGCCGGGATGACAGTCGTAGCAAAGAGATGAAGCACTTTTGAAATATGGGGAAAGCCAAAAACTGCGCTTCCTCCACTTCCGTAACATCCATCCATCCATCTTCATCCGCTTTATCCGAGGCCGGGTCGCGGGGGGCAGCAGCTTAAGCAAAGAGGCCCAGACCTCCCTCTCCCCAGCCACCTCCTCCAGCTTATCCGGGGGAACACCAAGGCGTTCCCAGGCCAGCCGAGAGATATAATCTCTCCAGCGTGTCCTGGGTCTGCCCCGGGGCCTCCTCCCGGTGGGACATGCCTGGAACACCTCAACCAGGAGGCGCCCAGGGGGCATCCTGGTCAGATGCCCGAACCACCTCAGCTGGCTCCTTTCGATGTGGAGCAGCAGCGGCTCTACTCTGAGCCCCTCCCGGATGGCCGAACTTCTCACCCTATCTCTAAGGGAGAGGCCAGCCACCCTTCGGAGGAAGCTCATTTCTGCCGCTTGTATCCGCGATCTCGTTCTTTCGGTCACTACCCACAGTTCGTGGCCATAGGTGAGGGTAGGGACGTAGATCGACCGGTAAATTGAGAGCTTCGCTTTTACACTCAGCTCCCTCTTCACCACGACGGACCGGTGCAGCGTCTGCATTACTGCAGCTGCAGCCCCAATCCGTCTGTCGATCTCCGGCTCCCTTCTCCCATCACTCATGAACAAGACCCCGAGATACTTGAACTCCTCCACTTAGGGCAGGAACTCATCCCCGACCCGGAGTGGGCACTCCACCCTTTTCTGGCTGAGAACCATGGCCTCAGATTTGGAGGTGCTGATCCTCATTCCCGCTGCTTCACACTCGGCTGCGAACCGTTCCAGTGTGAGCTGGAGGCCCTCACCCGATGAAGCCAACAGAACCACATCATCCGCAAAAATCAGAGATGAGATTCTGAGGCCACCAAGCCGAAAGCCCTCCGCCACTTGGCTGCGCCTAGAAATCCTGTCCATAAAAATTATGAACAGAACCGGAGACAAAGGGCAGCCCTGGCGGAGCCCATCACCCACCGGGAACGAGTCCGACTTATTGCCGGCAATGCGAACCAAGCTCTTGCAACGGTTGTATAGGGATCGAATGGCCCGTAGCAATGGGCCAGACACCCCATACTCCCGCAACACCTCCCACAGGACACCCCGAGGGACACGGTCGAATGCCTTCTCCAAGTCCACAAAACACATGTAGACTGGTTGGGAAAACTCCCATGCACCCTCAAGTATCCTCGAGAGGATAAAGAGCTGGTCCAGTGTTCCGCGACCAGGACGAAAACCGCATTGTTCCTCCTGTATCCAAGGTTCGACTAGTGGACGAACTCTCCTTTCCAGCACCCTGGCATAGACTTTCCCAGGGAGGCTGAGGAGTGTGATCCCCCTGTAGTTGGAACACACCCTCCGGTCCCCCTTCTTAAAGATGGGGACCACCACCCCGGTCTGCCAGTCCACGGGTACTGACCCTGATCTCCACGCAACATTGCAGAGGCGTGTCAACCAGGACAGCCCTACATCGTCCAGAGCCTTCAGGAACTCGGGGCGGACCTCATCAACACCAGGGGCTCTGCCACCAAGGAGTTGTTTAACTGCCTCAGTGACCTCACCCCCGGAAATTGGCGGGTCATTCCCCTCATCCCCAGACTCTGCTTCCTCCTCGGAAGACGTGTCAGTGGGATTAAGGAGGTCCTCGAAGTATTCCTTCCACCGCCTGACAATTTTCTCAGTCGACGTCAGCAGCGCTCCGCCAGCACTATACACAGTGCAGGTAGAGCACCGCTTTCCCCTCCTGAGACGCCTGACGGTTTGCCAGAATCTCTTCGAGGCAGTCCAAAAGTCTTTTTCCATGGCCTCTCCGAACTCCTCCCACACCCGAGTTTTTGCTTCAGCCACTGCCCGAACCGCATTCCGCTTGGCCTGTCGATACCTGTCGGCTGCATCCGGAGTCCCACAGGCTAACCAAGCCTGATAGGACTCCTTCTTCAGCCTGGTGGCTCCCTTCACCTCTGGTGTCCACCATTTGGTTCGGGGATTACCACCACGGCAGGCACCAACCACCTTGCATCCGCAGCTCAATGCAGCAGCTTCGGCAATGGAGACGCTGAACATGGTCCATTCGAACTCAATGTCCCCAGTCTCCCTCGGAATGCTGTTGAAGCTCTGCCGGAGGTGTGCGTTGAAGATCTCGCGGACTGGGGCCTCTGCTAGACGTTCCCAGCACACCCTCACTACGCGTTTAGGTGCACCAGGTCTGTCCAGCGTCCTCCCCCGCCACCTGATCCAACTCACCACCAGGTGGTGATCAGTTGACAGCTCAGCCCCTCTCTTTACCCGAGTGTCCAGAACATATGGTCGCAGATCTGGTGATACGATTACAAAATCGATCATCAACCTATGGCCTAGAGCGTCCTGGTGCCACGTGCACTTATGGACACTCTTATGTTCGAACAAGGTTTCGTTATTGCCAAACTGTGATTAGCACAGAAGTCCAATAACAAAGCACCGCTCGGGTTCAGATCAGGGAGGCCGTTCCTCCCAATCACGCCCCTCCAGGTCTCACTGTCGTTACCCACGTAGGCATTGAAGTCTCCCAGCAGGACAACAGAGTCTCCAGGTGGAGCACCTTCCAGCACCCCCCCCCAAGGGACTCTAAGAAGGCTGGGTACTCGGCGCATAAGCGCAGATGACAGTCAGGACCCATTCCCCGACCCTAAGGCGCAGGGAACAAACCCTCTCATCCACCGGGAAAAACCCCAACGTACCGGCAGCAAGACTGAGGGGATATTAGAATACCCACCCCAGCCCGCCGCCTCTCCCCAGGGGCAACTCCAGACTGAGACAGAGTCCAGCCCCTCTCCAGGAGACTGGTTCCAGAGCCCAAGCCATGCGTAGAGGTGAGCCCGACTATATCTAGCCGGTACCTCTCAACCTCACGCACTAACTCAGGCTCCTTCCCCACCAGAGAGGTGACATTCCATGTCCCTATTGCCAGTCTTGGCAGCCGGGGGTCAGTCCACCAGGGCCTCCGCTCCTGGCCGCCACCCGGCACACAATGCACCCGGGCCCCATGGAGTAAGCCCTGGCCACCAGACACTCGCCCTTGGGAACCCTCCCTGGGCCTGGCTCCAGGGCGGGGCCCCGGTAACCCTATCCCGGGCAGGGTAAACTGTTCCCTCGATGTTCTTTTCATAAGGGTCTTCTGAATCGCTCTTTGTCTGGTCCCTCACCCAGGACCAATTTGCCATGGGAGACCCTACCAGGGGGCAAAAGCCCCCAGACAACATAGCCCCTGGGATCCCTGGGACACACAAACCCCTCCACCACGATAAGGTAGCGATTCAAGGAGGAGAATCAATGTTACTTCCGTAACATTGATTCATTAATGTTGAATTCTCTCGCAGCTGTTCTATTCCCATGTTGTTGCAGTATATTAATAACTAACCTTGTATTGTGGATGAATAATCTCAGTTGTTCTCCTGACTGAAGTTTGGCCCGTGTATAGCATCCTGCTATGCGATTGCATTTGTCCCTAACCACCAGAATCCCTCACGTTAACTTTTATCGAGTGGAAAAAAAGTTGGCGTTCATCCTCCAGCTTCACTGTGCTAATGTTATGCTAACATAACTGTGTCGCTAGCAATCACGTAGCACAACATTATATACCAGGTAGTCCAACTTCAGTAACCCTGCAAACGCCACTGCTGTTTAGTTTCCTGTCTTCATTTATGTTGGAAGTGACAGCAGAGCCGTAAGTTTTACTTAGTTTCAAAAATCTCTCAGTCATAACATGGTATGTCTTGTTTAGGTGGAAACTAGCGAGCTAACTTCCTGTTAACTTCTAACTCCGTTAAATTTAATAACTTCTGTTTTCATGGATGCATGGATGTTAAACTTAATTGTTACACCTGCTAAAGCAGCAACACTGATGATTTTATTAAAGATTAAAGAATTTAGATCGTTTTTAACTCTCAGTGTTCGTTTGACTTTGGGACCTGAAAGGGATGGAGTTTTGGACCCAGATTACTCCGCGAAGCTTCTCACTACGGCAGCCGTAATGCTCTGACAATCAATCAAAAACATTTTTAGCAGATTTCTGCTCGCCAAAATCAGTTCGAGGTCAGTAAGCACAACCAGAATTCATACATAAGGCACACTCGATTTTTGAGAAAATTAAAGGATTTTAAGTGTGCCTTATAGTGTGGAAACTACGTTATACAGAAAAAAGAATATATCGCGATATATATCGTTACGCACATGCTTCAAATTATATCAAGATATGGATTTTAGGCCATATCGCCCAACCCTAATTGTATTAATAATTAAATTTCATTATCTGTGTCTTTGCCACACAGGTGTAGATACTGTAGGTTCAGTGAATGCTTAAATTGCATTGATTAGAATATACTGGACATTCAAAGCTAAGATTCAGCGCACTGTGTTAGAGGCTGGGATTTGATGAATTCATCATATATACAACCTTTGATCATTGTTTATGTCCAGTTGAGAATGAATCTGTGCACTCAAATATTAAATGAACTGAAATCAGTAGTGTGGTCTCCAGTCTTGATATAAGGAATGAGAGAACTGACAGCTGTTATTTTAATCAGCCTGTCTCAGTTGTTTTAACTCTAAGTACCATAGAGTAATGTGGTAACATCTGGACTGACGAGTTTACTGTCAGCATTTTAATCTCTAGTTTAAAGGCTGTAGGCTGCAGCCATTGCTCTAACACTGTATAAATGTAACCGGGCTGAGTGCTGGTTGTAATAGTCTGAGCTGCTTCCAGCTTTATTTGTGAAGAGCACAGCAATTTACAAAACACGTAGCTAGCTCGTACAGCTGCGACCTTAAAATAACGGGGCTACAAAAGGTGATGCTAGCGTTAGCCATGTTAGCACGTTGCCTTCAACAGGTGGTCAGACTGCGAAAACAGGCACTCAGTCAGAGGTTGGGCTCTCAGTTGCGCTGCAGGGTCCTTTCATTCTTCACATATCCGTGTCGAGCCGAGTGTACATCCTGAGGCTGAACGGCCTTTGTACAAGCACACATGCTTCTTAGCAGGGCGAAGCTATGAGCTAGAAAAATCCAGGCAGACAGCCTGTATCTGTCCAACCAATCAGAGAGCTCCTTACATCCCATGGTGTGGCTAATTTGAATAGCCGCAAGGAAATTGTTAATTGAAAAGGTAATCCAGCAGCTAATCCAGCAGCTAATCCAGCAGCTAATCCTGGAGCGAACAGGAAAGAGAAATGGATTTTGAAATGCAGTTTATTAAAGTGCAAATGGAAAAAGGATTTTGAAATGCAGTTTATTAAAGTGCAAATGGAAAAAGGATTTTGAAATGCAGTTTATTAAATTGGAATTCAAAAATGAATTTACAAATGCAGAATTTATTCTACAATTCATTATTTAAGCACAGAATTCTTTATTTCGATGCATGGCTCTTGTGGTCCTCCATACCTTAAGGATTAAGTACAGCGCTATAAAAATACAGGCAATTTAATCGAATCAGTTATTCCCTTTATTCTGGTACATTTAGGTGTTTTTGGTTAATGTCACATCTGTCTGATTTTATGATGCTATACTGGATAAAAGACGCTGTACAGTTACTTTAATTTGCCCGTTTTATTTGGCTTTCATTTTACTTTACAACGTTTGCTGAGAGAAATTTTCAATAAACGCAGCAGCTTATTTAGTTTAAATACTAACCTTTACAGGTTATTGTAAAATCGTAACCGGTAGCGGTTTTTACACGGTTGCCCAGGGCGGCATCATGGGCATCGCCAAAAAAGGTGCTCATACTTATGCTGCCCCGACATCCTGCCAGCGCAATTTAGGGATGGCAAACCAATAGAAACCAATTGGTTTTCTATCGCCCATTTAGTAAGGGCGCCCTCCGTTTGCGAGGTGTGCCTGCTCAACCTGCTGCTTGCGGCACAGGGAGGAGAGGGTGGGGCGGCGGGGGATTCACTGGCTGGCTGGAGCAGCATCTAATAACCAGCTCGCAAAATAAAACAAAATAAAAACAAAACAACAAACACGAAAACACCAAACATTATGATACAGACTCATAATTTGCACCGATGTTTTTTCGAAATTCTACGCGAAAAGTGAGCGCGAGAGCCCTCGTTGCGACTGCTTGCTGAAGTCAAAGTAAACTTTATTGTCATCTCCGCTACATACAGTCCAGTATATAGAGACACGAGACGACGAGGCTCCAGTTACAGCAGTGCAAGAAAACAAACAATAAATATAAGAAGAGTAAGAAAATAAATATAGACTTTAGGACTCGGGGTAAAGGGATCAATAACAATTTTAAATTTATAATGTACAGTTTGATGATTTAAAGTCTCGCACACAACCTGTCGACAGGGCAGGGGGGCCGGCTGCTGCCAAATAGAGCACATTTCATTCATAACGCTGTAAATCCAAGCCCATTATGTATTCATGATTTGAATCCTGGTTTGTTTGAAATCCCAGAAATAAACCCTAGACAAAGCATATCTGTGAACTAAGGTGTAGGTCTATTAGGTTATCTTGTGGTGATCCTCGGGTTGGGGGATGGGTGTTCATACTGGAGTGCAAAATTAAAACCAATGGAAGATGGACAAGAAAAGTTCAAAGCCATCAGGTGCTCAGTTTAGAAAAAGGAGAAAACAAGAGGAGGAGAAACAAGAAAAAGATACAGGTAAGCGGACGTGTCATTGGATAATGGCAGGTCATCCTGAAACAATCAGAATCAGAATACTGTATTAATCCCTAAGGAAATTATGTGGGTTACAGTTGCTCCAAGACGAAATTGTAAAAATAGTAACAGTAACAGACTAAACTCCAAACAATACATTATGTTACAGATTTTACACATTTAAGAAATAGCACTAATATATACAGATCACTCAGTTATAAATATCAAGGATTAACAGAGGCGATTGTAAATAAATATCAAGAAAATTGACAAGAATATTACAGAGTAGGGTGTAACTATTGCAATGTTTACAGTGCATTAGATGAAGGAGTTGTCCAGGGAGATGGCCACAAGCCACAGATTTCCTGTGTTGTTCAGTGGTGCTTTTTGGTAATCTCAGTCTCTCACTGAACGTGCTCCTGTGGCTAGCCAGTAGGTCATGGAGTGGGTGGGGGGTATTATCCATGATTGTCCTTATCTTGGACAACATCTGCCTCTCAGACACCACCCTAACCACCCTCCAGAGGGAGTGGCACCAAACAGGCTAGGACCGCGAAGTTTGAAATTCGCGTTTGTAAAATAGTTTAAGGTGTGGTCAGAGTCCTCAAAAGTTGCGCATAAATCACTATACACAAGCGTTTGTAACACATGCAGCTAAATTTCACTCTGAACTACAACGGGAAAAGGGCGAAACGTCTTTATCAAAGGCGCAGTTAAATGCTGCGACAATATTTTACAGTACGGCAACTTTATTGTATATATTCATTTTTTATTCGTTTTCTGCATGAAGGTGATATTTTCTTTAAATATTTTTTAAAAAGTGATCGACTAACGCAATTCGTTTTAACGAAAGAAATAATCAGACTTAATTAACGTGATGAGTTTTCGTTACGATTTTCAGTTATTGATACTTCTTGTTTATAAAGTGATGAATTAATGATTAAAAATACAAATATATATATAAAATATTACAACAATACGTTTTTTTAAAAAAAAAACAAAAACGTTTGAATCGAAACTGTGAAACTAAATGAGAAATAATTTTTACGGGAAACTTATTCTGAATAAATAAAGCCGACATGTTTATCACTCCACTTTGCTTGGGTGACACTGGGAGTCAAGGTGATGAGGATGGCGTGTTGAGCGGCAGGTATAAAAGCAGAAGCCAACAATCGAATGTGACTTTCACGTGTGAGCGCTTCCAGGAGCTTTTTCTACAAGTACTTTGAAAACTCTACACCAACGACTTCCAAAGTTCAGCCGCCTCTTAGCCGCCGCATAACATTTCTTGCGCTTCTACACTAGCCTGTACGGCAGCGCCTTTTCTCCTTTACCGATCGCAGACCCGAGCACACTTACACGCGCGCACACATTGCATTGGGACAGCCTTATTGCATCATATTCAAAAATTCATTAAAAATCATACCTAATAGTTGACATCAAACTTTTCAACACATTCCTCCTCTGGGCCACCTACTGTCCCTCTGAGCCAAGTTTCATCTATATCTGCTGTAATATTCCACAAAAAATAAAGGAAAAGTCTGTTCACATTTAACAACTTTCAAGGAGTGTAATAGCGTCTTATTAAAAATATAATAAAAAACATCTGTGATAGTTGACATGAATTTCTCAACAGATTCCTCTTCTTTGACACCTACACAATGCTACACATGCTAAAGTGGCAACCGCTAACAGTACTCAAGCAAATTTAAGTAAATGTAAGTTTTTGGAAAAATGTACTTCCAACAGTACTTTATTGCACCATGTTCATTCACTCATGAGCTGCTGTAATATGAATCAAATGGCTGAATTGCCACCTCAGCATGCAGTCAAGTTCTATACTCTTGCTAATGACCTACTAATTATATTCAGGTGTGTTGCAACAGGCACACATGGTTTCAGAGACTGGAGTTCGAGACCCCTGTTGTCATGTAATGCTTATGTTTTCATTTAAAAAACAGACACAATGAAAATATTAAAAAAAAACGACAATTTATTTACTTTGGAGACACAAAAATTGTCTAGTAGAAAATGTTTGTCAGCTGAATGAATTCATTTTTTTATTGTCTTGCCCTGTACATGCTAGTTTTGTTTTGACAACTACCTATTAAAACTGAGACATTGTGTTCATCTCCTTTAACTCTACAGTTTGCGTTACAGCAGCTTTCTTTATTAAATTTGTCTTCACTAAAGAATTTCTGGTTTGCATTTGCACTGATACTCAGAGACATCTGCTCACACGAGCTCTTTCAGTTTGTGGCGTAAAAGTTGCACATATTACTTATAGAGATTGTTATATGACTCACATCTAATGTTACAATGATAATGATAAGACACAGTTTAATAATATTGTTAGTCTCTAATGAAATGAAGATATATGGTTCTAGGCTCGGCAAGAACCTGGTTTTACACAGAGAAATAACGTGTTGTTAGGAGAGGGATTTGCATTGGTGAAAGTGTTGAAGTCACTGATGATGAGAACTGTGGATTGCAAATGGAATGATTTTACCTTGCATGCTTCCTTGAGTCCTACAGTTGTAACATCAGTTGCAATTAAAATAAAGGGTTTTAGACATGTCACTTCTGTCTCCTGTGAACAGTCACAGTGGGTGAGTGTAATCGGTTCTGTCCTCTTCATGGATCTTCAGATGTGTGTTTAATTGGCTCTTCCTTTGAAAAGTTTTCCCACAAAACAAGCACGAATGAGGCCTCTCCCCTGTGTGCGTCACCCTGTGAGTCTCCATGTCACCTTTACGATTGAAGCGCCTGCCGCACTCTGTGCACTGGTACGGTCGCTCTCCTGTGTGGATTCTCATGTGTAAAGTCAGGGCTCCGCTCTGCCTGAAGTTCACGCCGCATTCCTTACAGCGGTAAGGCTTCTCTCCTGTGTGGATCCTCACGTGATCTTTCAAATGACTCGACTCTTTAAAACGCTTAGCACAAATGGGGCATGTGTGCCTTCTCTCCCTTATGAAATGATTTCCATCTTCTTCCATACTGTCTCCGTCCTTGGAGTTCAACTCAGAGATTTGTCTTTTCTGTTGTCTTGTTCCCGATGGTTTGAGCAGCTTAATCCCCACACCCTCTATGTTTTTAGTATGCTCACTCTGACCAACAAGCTGCTCTGGCTCTACAGAGTGGACAGACTGAGACTCTCCAGACAGTGTACAGCCTTCAACATCTGTCCTGTTTTCTGTAGTAAATGCATTGTTGCTCAGACTGCATTTGGGGCTCAGGGTTAGAGAAGGAGCCTCATTATAATCATCTACTGGCTGATGAGGTAGTGTACAGTCACAGTCCGCCTCTTCCTGAGGTTTAGATGATGTAAACGCCTGCACTTTTATGATCTGAGATGTATGACGGTTGTAGCGGTGCTGATACTGGCTCTGGTCTTGTTGAGTCCCATGATTCTTAGAATAAGTGATCTCCAGTGGATCTAAAAAAATATTATATTATTATTATAAAATATTATATTAAAATATTAATAATAAATTGCCATCATTTTTAATTATTTATATCTAATTAGTACCACAGTTATCAGTATATTTGAACATGAGAGACGGCTGCGTTTGACATTTCCTTTCACCTTTCTGTTTAACATTGAAACACAACATGAATGTAAAGGAAATCTGTCGTTTACTGCAGTGATACACTTGAGATTTGGTCACTCAGACAGGTATTAGCTCATGAATGTAAACAAACCTGCTCATTATGGGAAGCATCTCCAGCTCATGCAATGAAAAACACACTATTTTTCTCATTCCAGCACTCGGACTGATATAAGAACAAAATAACTGATGCCAGCTTTTGCTGGATGTGCTTTTACTCAGTCCTCTCCTCACCTTCTGGGTTAAGTTGTTGAACTTCTGACTCCGCGTTTATTCCGCAGGTAGATGTTAAACACTCATCTCCGTGTGGCTCAGCTTTGATAGCTGCTGCCTGCTCAACAGTTAATACAGTGTATAGGTGCAAGGGTGGATCCTCGTGATCTCCTCTTGTCACAACCTCAGGTGACACTGTGGCATCACTCTGCTGCCTACAGGAGGCTCCTTGCTGAGCATCCCTTTGATCATGCTCCTCTTTAATGTGCAGGATGCTCTGGGGCTTTGGGCTCACATGTGGGGTAGAGCCCTCAGGAGGAGCCTCTTCATCACTGCGGGCACTCAAAAGATGATCTGCTGAATGGTGCGAGAAAAGTCTAGAGGTGAAACAGCTGCAGCCTTTAACATAAAGTAATGAGTATTACATTTACACACCTGATCTGTGTAGCCTGACTTCAGGCCAGGAGAGCAGTGATCGCAGCTGATTTATCTCCTGCTTGGATCGGCTGATCTCTCCCTGGTAGTCTATTAAGGTTTTCTCCACAGCCCCGAAAATCTCCACCGCCGCCGCGGTGAGCCGCTCGGTGATGAGCGCGTTTAGGTGGTGCAGTGTGCCCATGTCTGGTCTGATCCGGTGGAGGTATCACTGATCAGCTCCAGACATTGGCTTCCTCGTCGGTGTCAGCGACAAGCGTTAAGCTGTTGGGATATCTCCCTCTGCTGGTCACACGCGATGTTTTCTGCACCACATGCTCGCAGTGGAAAAGCAAGTCACACCTGACTTGTAGCCATGTTAGCGCAGATAACTGCAAAAGCCCCGTTTTTTTTTTACATGTAATTAAAATTACTTAGTGGGAAGAAAAAGCAAAGTAAAGTGTGTTTTTAGATGACACAGATGACACAGACTATATTAGACACACAAATAAGAAAACAAATACTGCAAATCTTGAATTAGGAGTATAACTTATGAAGAAAAGCAAGAGTTCAAACAAACTACTGTGGTTTTAATTTTCATTTTAATATATTCCTGGTCTTAGTGGAAACTCCTGCATCATTTGGAGGGGAGTGAGTGACCTTTTAGAGAGAGAGACCTTTAAAAATGCACAGGCTTACATTTCAAAATACTGTTGAGACAATTCATTTTATTATTGATGCGCAAATTCCTGAGACATAGACTATGATGTTATAATTCTGTATTCATTTGGATTTTAAGATTTGGACTTTAGGCCACTGAGTGCTACAAAGGAAAACACACTAAATCATGAGGACACATTACTGTTATTACTATTACTGTACATAAAACTATTTAAATACACATTTTTTTAAGTAAACATTATGAAGACACCAAAACATTCAGAAATCAATTTCTAGGAATTTCAGAGTGGTATGATGAAATCCATGTATGTATTTATTGCTCTTTGCTTTATTTTCTATAGTGTAGTTCAGAAAGTGAATAAGGTACGGTAAAAGATGAACTGTTACACTCCAAAACCTACACGCAGAGACACCACATACATTTGTGTCTCAGTTTGCATTTCTTATATCAAACAGAAAGACAGCCGTGTGTCCTTGCTTTGTTCTTGGGAAATCAAGGAAAAGGGTCAGAGGTTACAGATCAAATCAAGATATCAGAACAGATGAAGAAGTCGTTTATGGACAAATTTATACATTTTTATTAGGATGAATTCCTGAATTCCTGACCTGTACACAGTCATCAAGGATGCCAGATTATTATACAGTGCATGGATGTTCAGTCTACTTTATTACACTGATGCAAGCCACATGCTTAGAAGTTCAAAGAACAGGGTTGCACAAGTCTCATTAATGTAAACAAACAGCAACCACGCATTATCCTTTGATTTTGACTTTACCATACATGAGGTCACACCTCTATGGTGCAGAAAGGAACTGTGATTTTTAAAGTAAACTAAAGCTCAGTAGCCGTTATATACAGATGAATCTAATATTCACTAGTCTTCTGTTGTCACTATAGCTTTTTTGCTGGGCTTTATTAGTGTGTGTGGATGCTCTGGTCATGCTTTAGAGAGGTGGAACTTGGATCTGGAATTACTCATCAGTCTGACGATGGCATAGGAAGCAGTCCCAGGCATTTGTAGCAGGAGCAGCCACTTGCAAACAATAAGGGGAGACAAACTCCCTCTTTACAAATAAAATGCCAATGTGATGCTGCCTGTGCAGAAGAAATGAAAATGAAAGGAACAGAAACTACATGCTGCAATGGTTGCATATACAATTTGGTTTTCTTGCACATTCCCTGTATGTTTTGCAGAATGAAGTTATTGCCTTAGTTTTTGAAGACTTTTTGACATCGTCAGTAGCCAGTGTTAGAATGAAGCTGGAATGCGTTTGTGTCACAGACAAATCACTGAATTTATTCTGAATTGATATGTGAATTCCCATTATCAAAATATATTTCTTATTAGATTAAAAATAAATTACACTTGTAGTAATACTTAACTGATGAACGTCTAGTAATCAGTCAGGGTGTAAACTTTCAGAGATAAAATGCATGTCTCCCCCACCCCCCTTTGTTTCACAGAAAGCGTATTAGAACACATAAAACATCATGCACTTGGAAACTTTGGAGTATACAAACACGGAGTACTTTTTCCTTCCACGACAGAATGCAAACCACTTTGGAAAAGACAGCCAATCAAAACATTGTATGTCAATTACTGAGCACAGAGAGAGAGAGAAACTGTTACTAATGTGTTTCAGACTACAAGAAATACAGCATTCAGCAAACAACACCTCTGAAAGAGAAGGAGTAAAAGACTATATCTAATAACTTTACCCAACAACACTTGTATCTACAATGAGTGTACTTGGACACACCGACACTGGTTTTATGACCACCGTTTTGCATTCTGCACAGACAAACTTCACTTCCGTCTTCTTCTATCACGCCTGATTGCCCTGCTTAAAGACGCTGAGGTGCTACTTGCAAAATGAAAAGAGACAATTACATTTGACTGGGGTAGGAAGTGGGCCCTCCCACCTGGCTATACTCAGATGGCTGACCCATATTGCCCTGGGTGTTGTAGCTCCCTGACTGGTCAAAACTTCCCTGGTTGTATGACTGCTGGCTAAATGTGCCGCCCTGCTTCTCAGACGCCCCGGCTGCAAATCTTGAAGCACCCTTGTGCCAGCCGGTCTCCTTGAAGACAAACCAGATGTTTCCAGCCCATAGAACAAAGTTGAGAAACCCAAAAACCTGAAGAGACAGTGAAAGAAACAAATTTACAATAAACATCAAAACATTCAAATAATCTTGGCATAACTGCCCCCACATATTCATTCAGCTTGAACCACAATTTCTGCCTTTTTCACTGGTTACATCTCCCATACACTACCATAACATCAGTCGTTCACACTGTTCAGCTATTTCAGGTTCCACACATCAGTTTAAACATGTTCAGAAAACTGAGCTTTTCTAGTTGATCTTTTCATGCATTTCCACATCTTTTGTACCTACCACTGAGGTGTTGAGTCCAGACCAGCGAGGTCCATGCAAAGATCCACATTTGTTGGTCTGGTCTTTGCAGGCAGAGATGAGGAGCTGCACCTCATCTGGATCGGTGGCCACTTTGACATCGGACAGGGCCTTGGCCCAAGCGGAGGAACTGACCAGCCACAAGAAGGAGAACACTACTGTCACTACAAAGTCCTGGAAGAAACGAGAGCGATCATGTCCATGAGAATTCAGCGCAATAAAACTATAGCATTACTTTAAATGCTTACTTTAAATGAGTGAATAGTTAGTTTGTGAGTCAATGGAAGACGTCAACCTGGAAGAATAGAGGGTCAGACTATGTGCATAACGTACTCTTGATAAACTACCTAATAAGGACTGAGAAAGTGTTTCATCGACTGTACTCACAATGAGTGGTGCTCGGCTGTTTTCGTGGTACTTGTTTAAAAAGAAGATGTAGATAATGGCAGCCGTGAGGGAATAAAGGAAGGCGAAGACTGCAATGGTGACAAAGAACTCAGCAGAGGATGAATAGTCTCCGGTCAGGAAAACACGCTCCCTCCTCATGGCTTCACACATGGGTGCTTCAAAGGACACCTGGTGCAACCTGGTGCACACACGCACGCATGCACGGGTCAAGTACAAAAGCAATGAACAATTAACTTTCACTGTCAGCAGTTCATACATTTCATATAAAGCTCTTAGATCCCAAAATGTCAGCAGGCTGTCAGACACATGAAGGCCAATCACCTGAAAGGATAACCAAAGTCAATGCCAATGCTGAGGTTGCTGCTGGCCTTCTCCATGCAGTCCACGCTAACCTGCAGCTGCCCAGTATAACCGCCACATGTTGCAAATGCGAAGATGGAAAAGAGCTGCAGAAACACAAAGAAAAAAAGCATCACATGCTCATCCAAAAAAGATACTACAAGTAATATAAAGGGGACACTCTGAGAAGAGAACAATCAGTTTTCTTCAAACACATTAACAAAGGCCTCAGTACAGGGTTGGGCAGATGAGCAGGCTCACCCGGGTGAGCTGGAGGAAGTGGCTGAGGAGAGGGAGTTCTGGGCTCCACTTAGGGTGCTGCCACCACGGCCCAACCCCCCAAGCAGTAGAAAATGGATGGACGGTTGGGTAACGTTTACTTTTTCCTTCTCAGCTCGATAACAATCATTTACCAAAAACTTAAAGTTACAGTTTTACATAGAAGAAAGTTCCAATGTGAAGGAGACTCAGTTTGACTCATCTGCTGCATTCCCTCACTCCACACTACTGTTGTTTTTACTTTGCAGGCTATTGTGTGACTCAAGTCCAGCTAAACTTTACACAGGTTAACACTGATTAGCAGTAATTGAAATCATGGCTGGGGAAAAGCCACATTGCAGATTTGTTAGGATTTTATTTTTAATTTGTTTGCCATTTGGGGGCAGCAGAACACCATTTAAGTACCAGAGACTGTATCATCACTTTATGGTCTGCTGTCTGTTTAGACATATTTTATAATCTCACCACCATCTCATAATGCCTGCAGATACCTATCTGGGGAATCAGGGTTAGAAGAAGCATTATCTAAATTGACTTTAATTCCACTGGTCACTGGGGGAAAAAAAACAACAACAAAAACTACATGCATACAAACAAGTGGACAAAGGAAAATCTACTCAAAGAAGGTTTGGGAAGCATTTGAGTATCCTTTATAGTGAAATGCTATTGTGTGTGAAATGTGTCCCTCAAAAACAGAAAAGTAGTTGATCAGTGCAAATGACTTTGTCTTATGGATATGTATATATGAGTCATATATAACATTTTCTTTTGTTCTTCAGGTGTCCTGTCTAGCAAACAGATTAGCAGCATAATTGTGCTGGCAGCCCTTTGATCTTTTAGTGGTAGTGACATAAGACGCAAGAAAAAATCTGTAGTTGGCTGGACACTTGTGTTAACAGCATGACAGGAACAGGTGTTGAATGGCATTAGGCCCTGAGAAACACAAGAAAATTGTGACAGAGTGATACATATATAGTTATACATATATAGTCACAAAACATGCATAGAGAGGAAAAAAAAATCAGACTTATAACAAGTTTTCTCTTTAAATCTAAACTCAGATGTTTCGCTAAACCTAATCTAAACCTAAAGTTATATTTCTGTGCAGAAAAAAGTATTTGTGAGTTATAAGTCATTATAGCGAAAATAAAGTATGTAAGTTTCCTCCACTTTTCTCTAGATGATGGTGGAAAACAATATTCCAAAATGTCGAACTTTTGTACAAGGAAGGGACAATTTCATAAGGAATGGCCCTCTCGAAAGGATACAGAATTAACAAGAAGCAAATGTGGTACTTGAAAAAAAAATTTACTACTAAAATGTTAAACCACAAGTCATACTGATATTTTTAGGAAGCCATAGAACTGGCAAACTCTCGCACTATGTCAGCTGGGACCAGCTCAAGTCCCTTGCTTACAATGAGATCAATAAAAGGCTAAAGAAATGAATAAATGGATGGATAATACTACAGTTTATCATCTTGAATATTTGAGGGGCTAGTCTTTCTTACAAGTTTCTTTCACTAAATACTCCTGAAGAGTTTCAGTCAGGTTTCAGAGCTCATCACAGCACAGGAACAGCTTTAGTGAAGGTTACAAATGATCTTCTTATGGCCTCTGACAGTGGACTCATCTCTGTGCTTGTCCTGCTAGACCTCAGTGCAGCATTCGATACTGTCGACCATAATATCCTATTAGAGCGATTAGAACATGCTGTAGGTATTACAGGTACTGCACTGCAGTGGTTTGTATCATATCTATCTAATAGACTCCAATTTGTTCATATAAATGGAGAGTCCTCTTCATACACTGAGGTTAATTATGGAGTTGCACAGGGTTCAGTGCTAGGACCAATTCTGTTTACATTATACATGCTTCCCTTAGGCAGTATCATCAGAAGACATTGTATACATTTTCACTGCTATGCAGATGACACCCAGCTCTATCTATCTATGAAGCCAGATAACACACACCAATTAGTTAAACTGCAGGAATGTCTTAAAGACATTCTAACTTTCTGCTCCTTAGCTCAGATAAAACTGAGGTTATTGCACTTGGCCCTGAAAATCTTAGAAATATGGTATCTAACCAGATTCTTACTCTGGATGGCATTACCTTGGCCTCCAGTAACGCTGTGAGGAACCTTGGAGTCATTTTTGACCAGGACATGTCCTTCAACGCACATATTAAACAAATATGTAAGACTGCTTTCTTCCATTTGCGCAACATCTCTAAAATTAGAAATATCCCGTCTCAGAGTGACGCTGAAAAACTAGTTCATGCATTTATTACTTCCAGGCTGGACTACTGTAATTCATTATTATCAGGAAGTCCTAAAAACTCCCTGAAAAGCCTTCAGTTAATCCAAAATGCTGCAGCAAGAGTCCTGACAGGGACTAGAAAGAGAGAGCATATTTCTCCTGTATTGGCTTCCCTTCATTGGCTTCCTGTTAAATCCAGAATTGAATTCAAAATCCTGCTCCTCACATACAAGGTCTTAAATAATCAGGCCCCAACTTATCTTAATGACCTTATAGTACCATATAAGGTATCATATCATTAGAGCACTTTGCTCTCGCACTGCAGGCTTACTTGTTGTTCCTAGAGTATTTAAAAGTAGAATTGGAGGGAGAACATTCAGTTTTCAGGCCCCTCTTCTATGTCCGGCGTCTCCTTTCCAGTCACCTTTTTCACTCACTATGTGTTAATAGACCTCTCTGCATTGAATCATACTTGTTATTAATCTCTGTCTGTCTTCCACAGCATGTCCTCTATCCTGTTTTCCTTCTCTCACCCCAACTGGTCGCAGCAGATGGCCCCGCCCCTCCCTGAGCCTGGTTCTGCTGGAGGTTTCTTCCTGTTAAAAGGGAGTTTTTCCTTCCCACTGTCACCAAAGTGCTTGCTCATAGGGGGTCATATGATTGTTGGGTTTTTCTCTTTATGTATTATTGTAGGGTCTACCTTACAATATAAAGCGCCTTGAGGCGACTGTAGTTGTGATTTGGCGCTTTATAAAAAAAATTGAATTGAATTTTATTGTGTCAAATTCCACTTACTATAGTACCTCAGTGGTTCTGCTCTATGTGCCTGGGGCTTTCATGGCTGGGGATTAAAAAAGGTTGCTGACACGACACCGCTTCCATTGTGAATAAGTCCAAATGCATAAAACACACATGAAGTGAAAACAAGCTGCTCATTACAGTCACCAAACATGAACGTGCAGCGAGCACATAATCATAGTCACACACTTCCCCTGCCCTTAACATCTTTCCTCCCCTAGCCCAGTTGTCCATATAAAGCTCCCATAGCCTCAAGAGTTCTCACAACCATAATCACCATAATCAGACCTGACGCCTGGTTAGCATTAGCCTCCCCTCTCCCATATTACAGGCAGCTGGACATGCAGCTTGCCAGCAGCTGTGGAGGTTATGCAGCATCTCTGCTTGTCTGAAAGAATGTCAGCCTCTGGAGGGCACTATCAGATCACTGAGCTGGACTATGCCACACTGAATGGATGCTTTCATGTTCGTGAAGGGAACAGGGGCTAAGCACACATATGTCATCTTGCAAAGAAAATATTTATGGGTCATGCAATGAGAAATCAGTGAGTGCTTCCCATATGAGCCGCTAAAATTCAGCAGATATTTGCAGATGAAACTGTAGACATTAAATGAAGGTGTCAAAATGTTTTAATTGATGTCATTTTTTTAGTATTTCTGAGTCCCCCTAACTTTATAAGTACTAGAAAAGTTGTATGAATTTTATTTTACATTTCATTTACACCCCCACCCTTCATTCACTGCTTCTGCTGTGTTATTGTTCAAATTTATAATGTAGCCATAAGCTTCATTTCTTTCATTTGGTTTGTAGTTTATAAGCAGCTATTTATCATTTTCTACCAGTAGAAACTGAAGTAACAAAACTGAGTAGCACTGAGACCGTTTGATAGGCTGAATTTTTGTGTCATAATGCTTTAAAAAAAACAACAACAAGATTTTTAGTATCATTTTCTTCTTTTTGCATTTTTTCAACATTAATTTTCTGTTTATACACCAGAATGCAGTTACAGGTGGAGTTATATTTACTTATAAGTCATGAATAAACACATTTACTGATCATAAACTGATACAGCGAGACTTGACCTTCTTTTTCTTAAGAAGAACTTTTTTCATAGTCCTTGGAGGAAGTCCTTCCTGTGGTTCTGCACAGCAAAACTGGGGACGGCTACAGTTCCTGGAAACCCGTTTTGGGGTCTATTTCAGCATCTACTTAAGTTTAGGTATTCTTCAACACAAGAACCTTTGAGTGACATAAGTGCACTGTAAGTCATTTAGACACAAGCTTATACTGTTGCGGCATGAGTAATCAAAAGTAAAATGAAATATGGATATGGGGAAGTTAAAGATCACACAGTGTGAGAGAAGAGCTACACCGACAATGCTCCGCTGTCCACACGTGGCACACAGCTAGCGTGATATTGGGTGAATAGCCCTACAAACCACTGATTGCATTGTTGTCTATTTAGCTGTTGTTATATCAAACACTGGGTTACGGTATCATTTTATTATTATATTTTGGTTGTTTGAAAATAAATAGGAATAAGCCCTTTAATGCACGTAGTATAGGAGGGAACTCATTAATGGGCAGTTTCTTACAAAAGGTCCCTAACACGCTCCAGTCCAGAAACATTACAGCTGACAGTGGCAGCAACGTAAGCTAGAACCAGAACCAGTCGTTATGATACCTTTTGATATCATAACTCTGAAATGCAACGGTCACAGTGTTGGTAGCACCGTATGTACTGTAGGGAGTGTATCTTACCAAGGCTGCAGTTCCTCCACAACTGCTGCCAAGTGGTTTGTCATTTCTGGTGTTTTTCTGTTTCTATTGTTATTCACAACCTGTGTTTTATTCTTTATGTATATGTTGTAATTGAGTTCTCGTTAGTTTTATCGTTTGGTACTTGAATTTAATTCTTGTCCCTTTTCCTTCCCATTACTGTTCATAATTCTAAAAAAGTGTTTCCCTCTGTCGAGCTAGTTCTCATTTTTGTAATCAGGTATCTTTAGCGTCTTGTATTTACCTTTACTTCTGCCCCCGGCTGATTGTCCTTATTGTTTACATCTGTGTCTGGTTATGCTCCTGTGTCCAACCCTCTGATGTGTATAAAAGTCTTCTCTTCACTGCAGCCTTTGGTGGATTGTCTGTTTTGTTGTTATCCCTGTGTCGGACATGCTTGTTTAAGGCAAAAGAGTCAAGTGATAGCTGACTTGCAGAAGGCAATATGCAAATTGTGCTTTTCAGAGCAAGCGAGGAAATACAAAAGAGCGGCATCCAGGTCTGTTCAATGACTGACTGAGTTTTCAGTTCAATATCCAAAGTGTTATCCCTGTTATGTTATCCTGAAAAACACATTATCATTTGTTTAAAAAAGCGGCCATTGCCACGGTGGTGTGAATGATATTCCATTTGCAATAGCTAACATTAAATAAACCACTGACTGTAGAAAACTTTCTACTATCATTTATATAAATGTATTGATATAAATGTACACCAACATAATGTATCTAATGTTATACCTTTATACATGTCAACAGACGTTAACATGTTTACGAATAAAAAGTATACTGGATCATCTTTTTCTGATAGCAAATTTGGTGTCGAGAATTCCGTTATTTTAATGGTATTGGTATTTGCTACATTTCTAGTATGCTGACATCCCTGATGAAAACCATCAATAGATTCAATGAAATTGCAGAAAAGTGAAGTTATTCTCCAAGTTTCCCTAGTTGTATAATCTGATCTTTAAGGCTAAGTGGCAACAGTGAGCTCACAGGGGCATAAATGCACAATACTAGATGCTGCTTTGCCAAGCTAATCAGGGTCACAAAGGACCCAGCTTGGTTTGGCAGGTTCAGGTGAACCGAGATTACAGCCAGATGATAAACAGGGGACTCCAATTTCCACTTGCAGCTTCAGGCCTCAGGTGATGGCTGACTGCTGCTTACCTAGCTGTCATGGTGCACAGCTGCAACCTCTCTTGGAAATCCCTCCACTGAAGTGTTTGTCAGTGCATCACTGTCTTTAGCTTTGTTCTGTTCTGAAATTTGCCGGCCTATAAACAAACATGCCCCCCCCCCCCCCAAAAAAAAACCAAACAAACAAACAAACACACGTTTAACTAATGTACATGTGCTGCTTAATCATATGCAGCTCAAAGTGTTGACAGATATTGTACTTGCTGAGTAGCGTATGTGCATTTCTGGGTAAACAAACAGTAGAAAAAACAAGTGACCAGGGGAGAGACAGAGTAAATGCTCCACCGTAATTATCAAAGACAGCCCCAGATAAACATCACTCTCTGCCTGTCTCTCTGCTTGTGTATATACGTACTCCTACAGCTGCCTCCCCTGCTTGTGATTTTCAGCTCGGGTTTAGCCCCTCTCATTTCTGGCTGGGGCCTTTGAACAGGAGAGCGTGGCATTGTGGAAGTAGGGTGGATGCTAAGCCTCGCGCTCCCATGTGTTTATCTGCCTCTCCCAGCTGGGCTCCTCAGGGAACAAGAGATAGAGAGAAGGGGAATGAGAGAGGAGGGGAGAGAGGGAAAGCAAAAAGGGAGAGACGGATACAAAGAGAAGAAGAGAGAAAAGCCAGGGCGCAGGAATGAAACCCGCCTGCAATGCAAACAAAGCCTTTAAACATCTCCGTGTTTGCCGCCATCTCCTCTACCCAAAAAGGTACTGAAAAGCACTAATGTGAATATTTTAATTTGCATTCAAACCAGTGTTAAGACATATTTGCACTTCAAATAAGAATTAAGAAAAAGCAACTGTGATATTATCTACAGTTTTAAACGAGCGGTAGTGGATAAGAGTGCAATGGTTTTGTCTGAGAGTGTAGCTCGAGCAGTGTTGGGGGCTTAAATGGAGATGTGAGCAAGCACTGTGAAGGAGCGTAGGCTGGCTGAGGATTATGAAACTGATACACTGGCTTCAGGCTTGACCACCAGCAATTCGACCCACTGTCCAGTAGACACACTCTCCGTTGTGAAAAACAGGAAAATAACTAGGGAGCAGCAAAAAGATGAACCAAACATGCAACGAAATCAGGGGTGGATAATATTTTAAAGAATGGTATCTGTGGATGCAAATGAAAAAAATGAGGAGAATCACGTGAGAAAATGGAGGAGCTGCTTCAACACAAGGACCTGATAAGAGCGGCAGAGGAAGTGACACTGAGTGGGGGAGGTGAGGATCGGAAAAATGAGCTGAAACATGAGTTCGCTGATGAACTGCACTTGACATTTTCACAAACCTCGGCACAGATGCAACACATACAGTCATACACAATCCACCTGCTCCATTCAAGTCAATAGGAGTCGGTGCAGTGTAAAGTGGCTGCCTCAGGAGGAGGAAAAACGAAATGATGAAATAAAATACAGTGGAGTTTGGGTTCAAAGTCGGGACAGTTTGGTACGTCCTCAGATAGTACAGTAAAAACGTCTTAAGCCACCACTCATTTCTTGAAATTTTGCTTTCAAGCAGCCAGACTTTATTTTTAAAGTAGTCTTGAACAGTAATTCTCTAAGACAGCAGTCCCCAACCTTTATTGCGCCAAGGACCGGTTTATGTCCGACAATATTTTCAGGCCTTTAAGATGTCGCAGATAAATACAACAAAATAAAACCAGTACCAAAAAAAGAAGATTTATTCATAACGGGAAAAGGCCCAGGGAAACTGAGTTAACGATAAAAATGATAAAAACCCTGAAAACCATAAATTTCACACATGAGCCTCAACTCTCGTGGCCCGGTACCAAATGATTTACAGACCAGTGGGTTGGTGGGTTGGGAGGTTGGGGAGCGCTGCTCCTCTAAGATATCATAAGAACTTTCAAAATCTTTCTTTGGGGGCTTTTTCCACTTATTTTTAGTCCAGTGCTGGAAGCCATGTCCTTAAGAAAAAAGAAATAGTCCACCAAAGACCTGACAGAACCTGAAAAATGCATCTGGCCCTCCATTTACAGAAGTAGTCTTAGTTGTAGGGTGGCTGTCGAAAAGAAAAGGAAACGGAATTTTTTTTGGTTCAGATCATTGTAACTATGTGCAGAGAATGCCAGGAGAAAGATACAACAGTGAGTGTCTACAGCCATCTGTGAAACACAGTGGAGGCTGCATTTCAGCCAGTGGTGTTGGAAATCTTATCAAAATTGATGGAATTATGAACACGGAAGTCCAATTTTAATCCAACACGATACACCTTATGGAAAGCATGTGATTTGAAATGAAATGGAACAGTTTCCATCATGGATAAGCGTCCCCAGAGCCCAGACCTCAACATTATTGAAGTGTTAGATCATGTTGACAGAGCACCAAACAAAGGCAGTCAACATCGAAAGAAGAGCTTTGAATGTCCTTCGAGAAGCCTGCAGAACTATCCCTGAAGACTACTTCAAGAAATAAGAAGAAAGTTTGCCTGAGAGATTTCAGGCTGTGAGCAAAGGTGGTCAAACCAAATATCAACTTTCCCACTGCTTAGAACGTTTGCTTATGTACAATTTCTGTGTAGGTCTATTCATATTTCATTAAATTACTACCTATTTCTCATTTTCCTAGAAAAAATGTAAAGAACAATAGGGGTGGCTCAAGATCTTTTTACAGTATTATATTTTATATTTCAATCATAGAAATGTATCTGGGACAAATATAACACTAAATGAAAGTTATACTTCTCACTAATAATATCATTTGCTTATCTTTGAGTCAAACCAAAGTTAGCCTCATCCATGTAAACAAAACAGCATGTGCAAATGAATAGCCATCTTTTGCTTATGTGACAAGTTTCCTTGAAAGTTATTCCCAGTGGCGTTAGCTAGTTCAGCTATCGTTCAGCTAGCTAGTACAAAAGCTAGTTCAGCTAATGTAGCTAATGGTTTTTCCTTTAAATATAGTTGGAAAAATGTACTGGATCAAAGACCATTTGAAGAGATGGCAGCAAAAATGTTTTGGATCTGAGAGCTGAAACACCAATTACATCGTGTAACCTGTTCCAGAATGTCCCAGACAATCAGGAAGTCTCCAAATCTATCCACAGGTCTGACTTTCTCATCTGTTTTCTATTTGCTTGTGTATTTATACAGTATTTCCAGTTATTTAGAACTCCATGTCTGCATGTGCATGGCTCCACATGCGACTCCAAATTAGCATAATCGCTCCATGCGCATGTGTGTCAGAGTGTTTGCCTAGATGGGTCTAGATGTGAGCATGCAATGTGTATGTATGTTAACACAGAGTAAAAATATCTCACTCTCTCCAGTCAGGCAGAAGCATTGGTTAGCATCTACGCACACACCAACACAAACACACATACTTTCACTTGCTCTCAGTACTGCAGCTTGCCAGTGTGCAAACATGAGCAATTTTAAGGCAGCTAGTTAAGTACAAAACAAAATTACAAACATGTAACAAAAATAGAAGCACATTTGAGGAAGCAGACAGACACATATGTGAACTTTTACGCAACACTTGATGATGGCTATCACTCAAAATGACATTCCAGTGCAAAAAGGTAACATAAATCTAATTTTTCTGATTTATTTGTTTTTAATTTGCAACAAAGACTCTCTCTCTCTCTAATAAGACTTTTCGGTTGATGGCACTGATGTGTGACTTGAGCACTATAAATGCTGCAGAGCAAAGCTGAATGTTTTCTATCACATTACATACATACATGCTTTTTTCTACCAACAGAAACACACGTGATTATACTTCATTTATTGTGATTTTCACAACTGCATTACAAAAAAGACCCACCTTCTTCACTTACTAAGGATCAGGTCACACTAAGAAGCAAAGACTGCAAGCCCTCAGTGAATCACTGTCTGATCTTCAATAGCAGCACCACAGAACAAAATCAGTAGCTCATTTAGCAGTGGCCGATCCCCCTCCTGCACAGGGAGTGCTTTGTGCCAACCACAGATCCAACCAGATTCATCTTTCTTTTTATCTCTCTCCTCTCCGGCTCTGTAAGCTTGACTGACCACAAGAAAATTTCAATTTTTTTTTTTTTAACAATGTCTCTTCGTGGTGTTCTTCGTGTCTCTCCATGGCTACTCAGTCAGGTGATCAACTGGAACCTGGTGCCGTATCCTAGGGCGACACTTACTGTCCCTTTGAAGACGGGGTTGCCCAATGAAAATGTATCATAAACCCACAGTTTGATTCTGTCTTCAAATATTATGGTAGCCCTATATGATTAAAATGAGTAGGACCAGGGATTACAACCTTATGAAACTGACTTCTTCAAAGTATCCAATTACACTACAAGGCAGAGATGTTTTCAATGGCCAGACTTCATGGCACAGAGAAAAGCCTGTTGGGGGAAATAAGGGTCAGACCATCAATCAGTGCAAACCTTGTGACCTATTAGGGCAAGAAGAACATATATTTATATGTGTATGTGGGCGTATAAAAATGTAGTTTAATTAATCATGATTTGGATTTGAAGTCATATTGTCCAGCCTTAACACATGTAGTTAGCTCCTAACAACTGTAATGGCAGCTTCTTTGTTAACGTTATTCCCTTCTGAGGGGTTAGGACAACACTATACCGAACAACAAACAGAGTAACATGCAGAGTTAGACCCATATAAGATTTTTTTTAAAGATATTGATGATTGGTGATTTTAAAAAATCCAATATTCTCAGATATCAGGCAGTCATCACTTATAACAGGGTGTTTCTCTTGTCCTTTTGGATTTTCAGTTATCAGTTTTTATAAATGCAAATAATAACATATTGGAAAACAGCTAATATAAGCCTGCTGATAAAATTGGTGAGTCTCTAGAAACGCAAGCTCAATTTCAGCCTAAATTTATGAAACAAACAGCACCTCAGTGCTGTCTAAGTGCCTGTGGCAGTGGTCTTCAGGTCGAACGTGGTCAAAGGATAGATTATGAAGGTGGCCATAAGATTCAGCTGGACATTATAACAACCTACAAATGTAGGTTACAGGTGAAGATCAGTGCTAAAAACAATGGTGGATCAGGTATCAGGAGAACAGAGGAAGAATTAGGCATAGTTCAGTAGTTTATGGTTTGGCATACTGCAGTGTTTAAAAGAACACTGGTACTCTACGTAAAATGTTAATTAAAGCAGTGGCTCGGAAGTCTTAAATTAATATGTCACATTAAAAGTTAGACAACAAATCAAAAACTGTGAAATGTCATACTATCTTTTTTCAATTATATGCTAATTTTGGCTTCTGGCAAAAGCATTAAAAAGACAAGTAATGCTGGAAAAAAAACTTGGTTGTACACAACTACTTTGTTTATTGTCATGAGGTCACTAATTACAAGGGAAGGAAAAACAGAGCATCCCAGAGAGGCTGAAGTTAGTCTTTATAATACAAAGTGGCTTTGTGACATTTGTATTCGTATACATACTGTCTCAGTACCTGTGATCTTACATGCACTGTGTGTGTGTGTGTGTGTGTGTGTGTGTGTGTGTGTGTGTGTGTGTGTGTGTGTAGTCATATTTGAACAGGCATGTCTGGCTACAGGAGACGACAGGTTAACCTTTTCCTGTCTGAGTCACAGATGGCAGACCACCTTCACAGGGTTAAAGAGTACAGCGGTCCAGCTCCGACCTGATGGGTTAGAAAAGGCCACATCACATCTAAAAGCTTCCCAAATCTTACAACCCAATGAGCTTTAATTAAGATCACTTCATAATTACAATGTCTTTCAGATATAATCATACGTTGTACCGTCAAAACAGTTTTTTTTTTCTTATTCTTGTTTTGTTCTATGTGGATGTATCGGCACATGAAATATTCAGGTTAAACCTTTTCCCTATGAAATCTGTTTAATATTGAATTTGACAGAAGATGTTTCAAAACTAAAGATGAGATTTATGGTTTTATTTCCCAAAGTAAAAGCAAAACAACACATTTTCTATAGATACCCTGATGGGGTCCTGCTTTAATCCCCATCACCACTGGGGGCCTGTACATAACTAAATCATGTTCAGTTCTTTCAAATGATCTCTCCTAATTGAAATCAGGTGCTCGGGTATAGCTTCACTGACCAACATAAAAAAAAGAGAAAAAAAACTTTAAAAAAACCCTATTTTTGCATAACTACTTAATGCTAATGGTGCCAATCTTATGTCAACATATCAACACACATAAAAAAAACAACGTAAGTTAAGAAATTTTCACTCATTTCACTTCTCCAGAGAGTACACAGACCCAACAAAATAGCAGTCCAGCTTGTTATCAGTCACTCTCTACTCCAATGAAAATGTCAGGCCCGTCTCACCTTTAAGTCCTCAGGCAAAATCTGGCCTACAAACTTTCACATTTAACCGCACTGTGGCTGTTATGGGCTAATGTTGGTCATCAGCTTATACAATTATCTGTGTGGAACCACTGAGTTTTCCATGCATACATTTCTTACTACTATATTATACATCTTAATCCAAGTGGACACATTTTTTTCTCGTAGCCTTGTGTCCCCTTGTCAAAAGCAACTGAGTTTTTTAGTGCTGAAAAACAGATCTTTGACCTGGCAAATCTCTAGTGATAACTGTCAGCAGCTGTCACAAATCTCACTCCATCTCACATTCATATATTTTCCTTTGAGGTATGTATGTGTGTGTGTGTGTGTGTGTGTGGGGGGGGGGGGGGGGGTGCTTTTACAATGTTACTTTGTGGAGACATACTCTCAAATCCTTACAATGTAAATTATTTGATTGTAATGTGAAAACGTTGAGTCTCCAGGACATTCTTTGAGTTGCTGTAATGCTCTCTGAAATTACAGACACAGTGTGTGAGAGTACTTATGACCCTGCAAAAATGTTTGTCCTAAGGATTGTACAACTTTCTGTCAAGGCCTTCCTTGTGACATATTACTGATGTGACAGGTCAACAAAGAATGAACGATTAGAGAAAAAGAGAGATACTGAAATGTGCGATGCATCTAATTTTGTCCCAACTCTGTTTAGTCACATGCGTTTTACTCATATGGGGATTTGCATTACAACATAAATCCTAGCTAATCTCAAGTGTTCAGTAGGCATCATCTGAAGATGAGAATTCTTACAATGGCCAGCACACTGTATATACATGACAGCTCAGACTCTGGGAACCAATTATATCGCTGGTAAATTTGGCCTGTAAATTAGCAGATTTCCATTTAAAAAGTAATTATACGTAATAACCTCTATTTCCACCTTGCTGGTTTTGGCTTTTCAGCTGCAGTGCTGAAACAAACCAAGCACTGGCATTAACAATTAAACAAACACCAAAACTTGCTTTTGCTTGGTTTTTGGTATTAAATGTTAGTATGAACAATCAAACCCCCAGACTGTGGTATGTTATCCTTTGCTACACTGCACTCAAGTCAGCATTGTCTCTTATAGCCAAATTCAGCTTTTTGACAGTTCAACAATTAAATTTATGTTGGCTGGTTTCAGATAAATATTGTACCGTTTATCTATAATCCATCTGCTGTAGAATACCTCCCTCCTTTAAGTACTACTGCTTTATTTACATGTTGTCATGGTTTCTGTTGTACAGGGTGTGTCCAAACAACACAATTTCATTGCAAAACATGTAACAGATATGCCGTGCCACCATTTCTGCATGTGTGTCTGTTGGGTCTGTGTTTCCACAGGCCTCGCTAGTTTAGAGACTTATTCCTCATGAAGAACGAAACCAAGACAGAACATCTTCAACCGGTCTTTTACTCGCTAACGAGGGAAGCTTTGGTCAGAACCAGGCGGTGGAACATAATGCTCATCACCTGTCTCTAGCCCAAATCCTTCAACGAGCAGCTCTCCTCGCAGCAATTTATTCCCATGACAGTTACAGTCTACACAATACAACAGAACACAAGCACCTCCCACCGTAAAAACCCCCAGTGGTTACAAAAGGCAAGGCACTGTGTGTGTGTGTGTGTGTGTGTGTGTGTGTGTGTGTGTGTGTGTGTGTGTGTGTGTGTGTGTGTGTGTGTGTGTGTGTGTGTGTGTGTTGTGTGTTATGGGGGTGCGTTTGTGTGACCTCCTGCTCAGTACAAGGATCATAAAAGCAGGACGCTTACAACACAAGAAACAGATCTTTCAGATAGAGTGTATCTACAATAAAACCCACGTCAGCCTCCCCCAGCACCAAATTGGCTGGAGAGGTGGTCAGGATCAAAGGAATGGCTTTGATCCTACTGCTTGAACTAAGACTTTACAAATTTAAGAAACACAATGACAACATTCAACAATTTGACTTAACAGTGTCCATTCCACGTTTTAATGAGGCAAAGTGTGAAATGGACATACATGCTGAAGTTGCTTTCCCAGCAGGGGGAGATAATATATTTAACGGTGAGAACTCGGTAGTGAGCAGAAAGGTAAGTAGTATATTCCAGGGTCTGCAAAAATGATTAAGCTGGGTGGCTAAAATTGAGTGAATGAAGTGTTAAATGGACAAAGTGGACCTGTCTATTATACACTTTACTGTGATACTGGGTTGGTCCAAAGGATAAATCAGGGTGGTACTGTTGACCCCCAAAATATGATTGCACTGCCTGGTGATCCCAACACTAATGCTACAGGGCTACAGTGGACCAGGTGGATGCAACGTGTTGTATTTACCCAAACACTTCAGTGAAGTGCAATGTAATGGATATATTTCTGTTACTGCTCTAAACTTCTATATACTTGCTGTAAAAATATGTACTAATTATCACTTGCAGTATGTTTACCTTAAGCAACCTGTTATTTGTCAGTCTTCCTCTATGCTGTATTATTATTATTATTTTACATAAAGATACTCGGAAATATGCAAGTAATTAAATTCATCTCCAGCTCTGACAAAGGAATCAACAGTTTTGACCCAATGTGAGGTATATGTGCCTTAATTATCAGTGGTTATTACTATTAAATTACATAAGTAGGATAATGACTTTTAATTATTTAATTATTTAATTAAGCTTGAAAATCATGCCCACTTTTTTCGAGAATTTTATGTGCTGTATTTTATTTTTTAACAAACACTGATTCCACATGCACTTATTTCTTATTTTTTCTCGTTTCCTTTTTTTTAAGTTCCTCTTTTTGTGTCATCCAGTTTTTTCAGTGTAGGTTTTAGCTTTTACTGTTTTATTTTGAAGGTACTCTGTTGTATACTTTTCACTTCCTCTCTTTGACATCGTGCTTGTTTTGGTCGTGAGAGAAGCTGGAATTCAAAAGCTCAAATTTAGCTGTAAATGAAATTGTCTCGTCAAAAATTGTGTTGTATATTAAAAATGATTTTTTTAAAGAAGAAAATGACCTTATTGTGAATAAAGTACTTGAAAGTGGTGGAGTGTTGAGCCAACTGTAACATAAAAATGAAATCCAAAGCGCCTTGAGGCGACTGTTGTTGTGATTTGGCGCTATATAAATAAAAGTGAATTGAATTGAATTGTTCTCTTCCTGCGCGCGCGCACACACACACACACACACACACACACACACACACACACACACACACACATGTGCACTGACCACTTAAGGCAAACTAAACTGCCTTACTGTAAGGTACTAATGATGGCATCATAGAACAGTGGGTCAGTCAATGTTTTTGGATGAGAGGACAATCCTTCTTAATAAATTAGAATCATGCTGCAGGCTACTCATCAGCATGAGTTTCGTTTTTTCTACAGTAAAGGAAACCAATGAGTTAACAGAATACTGGTAAAACTGCTCTGTGTTCAGTGGCACAACAACCCATCGACGCTTCAGTGCATTGCAAAACGCACATTTACCATTTACATCATGTGCTCAAGCAACTGTACAATTTTGCTCTCTCTTGGCATCCTCTCGTCTCTCCACCAAATGCATACACATAAGCATGAAGACGCACACAGTGAAGAGTTTGGGCACATCTCAAAGGACAGCTTCTGCATGAGTTGGTCCACGGTGGAGAGGAGGGGACCTTACAGCTGTTTGGAGCAGAATATGCCAGCCCCTGACAGTGTGCCAAACGGGCCAAGAGCCTGCATGCACAGACGCACACAGAGCGGTAAAACCATCCTCCGGAATCTCCTGAAGACATGACTGATTATAAATGCTTAATCTTGTGCAGATCCAGCACAGACTAATAATATGATAAACCTACGAGTGTCCTGCAACTAAGGTTAACTTATCCTTTATACAACCCTCTATTTGTCAAAGGTTTATCATTCACTTAGTAAATGTCAATTTCTGCCCAACAGAATGGCTTCAGTGCCTTGGGGTGTGTAAACAAATCAAAGTGACGCACATGTTTCTGCTGGTATCATAAATAGTGTGGGAAGAAATTTAAAAGAAGCTTTTAGATGATGACGCATGATTATCAAACACAGAAAAGTACTGCGGTTGCCAATATTCTTGTGGTTTTGCAGATGCTTCCATGCTTCAACCTGAGGGGAAAAACAGCTCAGCATCCAGGAATTTCATGCATACTGGACAATGCTGCATCTAACGGGGTGCATTATCATATGTGGAAAACCAGAATTTATTTCCCATCTCAGACCTGCACTTAAAGCGAGCCTCAGTGTTACTACGTCCCTAACCTTAGCAAATGCTTTCAGTCACTCAACCCCAAACACACCCACAGTACTGTGGCCATAGTCACTGCCTTTACATGACCTTAACATTGCAGTTGTTGAAAGTAAGACTTTAAGTACTTTGGTTACAGTTGTACACACACACAAAAATCTTGGTTAACTGCTCAAATTCTATGCCTGGTGAGCATTACAGTGATTTGCAAAGACATGGAAATATTGAACAAACACATTAAGGATGTGCATTTGTCTGCGCAAACATATAAATGGCTTCATTTCCACTGCACAGCTGCCTTAGCGGTTGCTGTTACAAATGCCAAGCATGACCAAGTAGTAACACCATAACAACAATGTGCTGGTCTGCTAAAATAATATAGTGTGATATCAGCACACTAAGAGGTTGAAAGGCATCGACAATGCACTATTTATTTATTTCCATGTGATAATACTCATCCCATTGTTTATACCTGTATAATCCAGTGATGCTGAGCAGCATCATGTCTCAGCTGGAAGTCACTTGGTGGGCGACAGTGGGAAACAGTCCCTGCAGGCTTCTCACTTCTTACATCCAACTGGGACCTCGGATAAATCGCTACTAGTTGCATATACTAGTTTACATATTTTGCAAATACATTCACTATTTTCTTTAAAAATATGAGAATAAATACACTTAATTAAACAATACTTATATTTTTTGGTTACCATGATGTGGTGGCTTTTTTTATATTAAGACTTTCTCTGAGTAGTTGGAAAAGGGTGGCAAGATCTTTACACATTTATAAGGACTCCCTGCAGTAGGATGAAAAACTTACTATGGGAATAAGACCTGGTGGTGAACTGTAGGTGCTGCAGAATAAATCAGAATACTCAGGTCATAATTTGAATTGTTTGCATGTTTATGAGCCCACTGGCCAACAGAAACACTGGAAAAACTGCCCTCAAAACAGCTCTCACGTGCTCAGCTAAAGAGAAAGAGAAAAACAAAGGTGCAGGAGAGAAAAGGTCACTTTTATAATGTTGTCATGGGGTGTATGTGTGTGTGTATGTGTGTGAAATGCAAAGATTTATTGTGGCTTGCGTAAGATGGTTAATACATCTAAGCAAACATAACCAGGTAGCCAGTGGATCAATATGTCAGCATGTATGGATGCAACAAAAATGTGTGCAGTCATGCTCACAAAACAACACGTGATTCCTTCCACACACAGACACCCACACACGCAAACAGTTACACAAAGACCCACACAGGGAACTATGACAGTGCGCTATCTTCATCATACAGATGGTGCTTTGGCTCTGGCCCCCAAATATCACAGTTAGGTCACTACAAACAGCCGAAAGGGATGCACTTGAAAACTCACCTCACTGACAGACATCTGTGTTATCTCAGCTTAAGTGTCTCTTGAAAGTGAGTTTACTTTATTTGCATGCAAAAGAAAAACAGCTTGTATTTTATTTTTTTCTAGAGTGAAGACTGCTGCTCGAGGACTCTCTGCACTTTTGATGGCATTTGCAAAATTGAGAAAGACAAGCTTCCGCACGCACATATCCTATCTGAGCAAAAGCTGAATACCCTTATGGCTACAGTAATTTCTCCAAACTCACATCAAAGAAATTCACTTAATCCTTTTTTTCTCCTTTCTTTCTTTGTGGCTCTGGGCTTCACTGCACTGTACAACAAATAAAAGAAGCTACAACCGGCGCCTAGACAGAAAAGGGTAAAGCTTTAATTCAGCCAGAGCTAGGACACCCCATTGGTATTGTGGATTTCTGTTATATCATCTCACTTTGGGTAAAATGGGGCATTTTTTGTTTGTTTGGTTTTTTGCAGGGACTAGCGCAAAATGCACAGGGCTGGCACCAAGTAGGCATAATTGAAAAGATAGTGGTTTCCCCTGGCATGTAGTTCTCACGGAGCTATAAATCCTCACATAAACTTAAGCCTTTTAGTCACAGTGGAAAGCATCATAGCAGAGTAGATTGCGGGTAAGGTGTGGGAGACATGAAAAACAGCAGCATTCACACAGGAACACTTAACAAATGCGGTGAAGTTTAAGTTCCGTCCTACAGATGCAGGAATTTCTTCACAACCAGATGTTTACTGAGTGTAGAAAATGTGGGCTTTAGATAAAGCTCACAAACCCTACATTATGTAACTAATCATGTTTTTTTTTCTAATTGAAATGGCCAAAATGGGGTTAATGTAAGTAGTGCAAAAAAAAAAAAAATGGATCCAACTCACCCATTCCAAAACACGGATAAATCCCAGAGGTAATTTAAGTACTTGAAACGTCCCTGCAGAAACGAGCTGCGCGAAGACAAGGCGGGAGAATAAAAAGATTCCAATTTCCATCATCAATTAAACACACACTGATCAGCTGAGCAGCAGTCAAACACATTCCTGTGGCTTTAATTTACTCACCTGGTTGGCGGTGTCCATTTCAAAATCAGGGTACTTTGGGCTCTTTTTGTTTTTGTTTTTCTACTAGCGTGAGTATATGAGCAACCGAGAACCGAGAACCAGGACCCGATTGATGCGTCTGTGGCGATAACAGTGAGGCGCTCTGAGCTCTGAGCTCTGATTCCGAGTCCGACCGGAAAAAACCGACCCACAGTCGAGGATTTTTCTTTTCCTTTTGCCATGGAGACAAGCAGGGATTGGCCCCCGGAAAGAAGAGCGTTTCCTTTGTTTTTGTCATTGGCTGGAAGTTTATTGATATTTTTGCAAATTCCTCTCGATGTATGAATTTCCATTAATCGCGCATTAATGGGAATAAATTACAGCAAGGGCAGTGAACAAGCTGAAAGACAATTTTTCCTAAATAAATGAGCTAGTAGCAAAAAAAAAAAAAAAGCTCTCTAGGTAAAGTCATTTTAAACTTTTATGGGACAAATCATCCACAGTTCATGAAATTAATTGACTTAAGAATACAGACAAACAACAAAACGCCAAAAAGTGCATTGTTAATGTATGCAGTAGTATTGTCAACTGACAAACCTGACATAATTAAAAGGTACACATTATTATTATTATTATTATTATTATTATTATTATTAGTAGTAGTAGTAGTAGTAGTAGTAATAATAATAATAATAATAATAATAATAATAATGACATAAATAATAATACTAGTAATAATATTAATTTCTACACCAGGTGCCACAGTTCTTAAAGTGATGTGAAGTTTTCAGTTACTCAAGCTACCATGTACCATGAGCATGGTTACCGCGCTGCATTTATAAACTGAAGCCCAGCACAGATACAAATATCTGCTAATTAGTGCTAAGTAACAGACAAAATACCAGCCATGCCTTTGATGAGCTAAACAACACAGCAGCGCATTTTTTTGTGCTGCACTTATTTTCCTGTTACTGCTTTTAAAGACACCAATGGCACAAACATTGTTAAAATGTTCCACTTTACTTAGCTGAAATAGTGGCAGTGAGCAGACAGCAATTGTCCATTGCTCCCTGCGTCAGTAGGGGAGACCGGGGATAGTTGTAACATTTTTGACATTTCTGTCTGTAAATTGGAGCTCTTTTAAGGTAGTGGATTCAAAATGTAATGCAAAGTATTTACAAGTCTCGGCTATTAAATAGTGCAGCTATTTTCTCTGCAGCACAATTACCCATTGTATGGTATGGCCTCAAACACAAAGAGTGAAATGTTACAATTAACCCCATAGTCTGGGTTAGTTGTAACATATCCTGGGGTGAAATGTAACACAATGAAATAAGGGTACTAACAAAACATTAACATGTAATCTTTGTTTATTCAACACATGAATGCACTTACATCCTTTTATGTAGCTGTGTGTGTGAGACAGAATGCAGAAATCTAGCTTTTGAACATATACCAACCCCCCAAAAAAGACAAATTATGGAATTTTCTGCAACTGAATATTTCATTAATTTTGGTTGGTCTTCCTTGAGTTTGGCCTCATTGGCTCAGTGGGCATTATAACCTACAACTCTTGCACCAATTTTGAACATAACAATGAAGCTGAAAAAATGTAGTTGTTCACCAGCATCGCAATTCCATTACTTTTTATCATGGCTTACCTTGGTGTGGTTTGCAAAGTGCTTCAGAAAGATGAGGAAATTTGTTTCTCGCACCCATCCTGATTTATTTCCACTACCAGTCCTTCCTACTGGTCCATCTCTGACACAGTGGTCTGCATAATGTAGGTGTGGGAACACAAACAGTGGAGGAATTGTGTTGCCAATGGCATTAACCGCATATACAAATGTGACCAGTGAACCTCTCTCTGCTGATGTCGTTGACCCAACTTGTTTAATATAAGTTAAAGTAATAGTGTGGTAAGTTGTAACATCTGCATTATTGTTACAACTAACCCAGACTGTTGCTGTTACAACTGACCCAGACTCCTATAGCCATGAAATAGCTAACATTACAGCCAACGGCTAAAACATTAGCACTAAAGACCTACACAGAATATATCCCCATAGACATACAAATAACATAATTTAAGTTTGATGAGTTTAACTGCAAAGCAGATAATGCTATTAGAATTTGAAATAAAGTAGAAAAACTTACTTTTTGGCATACAAATTACTTTTTTTCGTGTTAAATTGTCTGTGTTTGACAAAATGTGCTGATTTTTCACATGTGATAGCAGAACTGAATTGGGCATGCACAGGATGAGTCACATCATTTGAAACTTAGCCCTGATTGGAGAAATTGGAAGTGTTACAACTGACCCACGTTACAGCTATCCCCGGTCTCCCCTACATTTGTCAAGCAAAGCACTCACTCCCCTAACTTTAAGTCTCACCCGCATCACTCTGAAATTAAAAAAAAAAAAAAGTTATACAATGTAGCATTGTTATGAGGGGAAATCCATGGAGACCCGGAGAGCTATTTTTTTTTTTAACTAGACTGTAAACATACTTTTTAATACTTTTTTAATGCCAGCGTCAAGTGGCCAGTAGAGGAACTGCGGTTTTTGGCACTTCTGTATTGGCTTTATTTGTCACACATGGAGGTTGCTGCTTGGCTTTGAAATGCTGGTAGTTAACACCTGGATGTCTTATGCAATAGGCTAATTTTTTTCTAGGTCTAGCTTGATTTTAACTCCATGCCATCCATTTTCTTAAGTGCTGATACAGTTCAGGGTCATTGGGGTACTGGAGTCTGTCCCAGCTGTCTATAGGGGGAGACCAATATTAAAAGTGTGCCGGCACAGTAAAATTTCATGGTCTAACCTTTGAAGAGAAATGAAAAACTATAATGTCCTGAAACAAAACAAAATAAAAGCAAACAAACACAACTGTTTGCAGGTCCACTTGATATCTCCCAGACTTTGGAATAATTGTTCAGAAGCTGTAGTCCCATAAAATAAAGTCACATCACTTATCCACTGGAAACGTGACTCACTGTTTAGAGATTGTGGACATTATGTAATCTGAGATAACCAGGCACAAACCAGGGCATCATTCATGCGAGTTTTCTTTCATACGTGCGCATGCAGGTGACTTTGTGCGATTTCCTTCGGCTATCTGAATGCCATTTTGTTCAACTCCATGAGAAGCTGGAGCAGTTTGTCATTAATGAGTTTGCCACAGCAGAGAGAGGGAAAAGTGAGGGAGAAAGCCAGAGTCCCACTGCAGGCAAGATGATCGAGAGCAAGGGGGACTTCCCTGAGTCTGCTACACTGATGACATTTCCTTTAAAACCAAGTGCAAACTGCTCTGACAGCGTGGCTAATTTTACAACATCTCTTCTATCGTCCCTTCCCCTTTCATTTTCTCCCTCCACTGTCTCTTTCTCCCTCTTCTTCTCTCACCCACATCCACATAGCTAAACACACACTCGCACACACGCACACTCTGCCTCAAGGGTTCTGTCCTTGCGATTGGGGAATCGCTGGATCTGATTGGCTAATATTCTCACCATAAAAAATCAAAAAAATCTGAACAAGAGGAATGAAGTCTCCCATGTGTACTTTATCCTTGTAGTTAAGATCTGTTTGATATAGCAAGCTAATGCTATGGGCTTTCATGAAGGCTTGCTATTTCACTGCAGAGTGTGTGATCACAGAATTATTACTTGGAACCATGGACTCTAGTTAAACAAAGACAGCAAGAGAGTCTCACATCAACAATTTGAGGCAGTTTCGGCAGTGTGATTTAACCCACAATGTACCTAGACTAGCTAACTACACTTTTTTACATAAATTTTTATTTTGCTACCATGTTTCAACAAAGTAACTGATTACATGAGCAGCTAAATAATCTTTATTGTTCTTAATGTTAGTATTTAATGAAATATAATATAACAGATCTGCAGGAAAAAAGGATGCTCTGGTATTTAATCAACTCCTGTCTCCCAAAAATTATGTTCTCATCCAGTTATATTGCTTTCTAAATGTTTTGAGAGAACATATTATCTCTTCTATAAAACACCTTGCAACCAGTAAAGTCCCTAAAATGAGGCAGGCAGGTCAAAGGAGGCAAAATTACCGCAAATCCAGGAGATTACACTGACAAAAAGGGATTGGCCATCTCTTGGATTTATGTAAGCATCTTGCGTGTATTTAACACAAGTGCCTCATGCTTTAAAGTTAAGTGTAACTATATAGTGTAGAAACTACATGATATGCAGAGAGGGTAGATTAAATTGTTCATATCATGTTCGAGTGAAGTAAGTCAATAATATAGCCATGTTAAATCTCGCGACACCGCACGGGATTTCAGTCTTGCGCGCTTTGGATCGTGGTTTGAGGAAGGCATGGAGTTATAAGAGGCAGACAACTACACACACACCACGTGTATGCTATTGCTTTCTATTGTGATTTAATTTGTCTCACACCAAGAATGTCCTGGGTTCAAATCCACAATTTGGCTAGTTTGCACTGGTTTCTCTCTGGGTATTCTGATTTCCTCCCACAGTTAAAAGTCCTGCAGTTGTTAGAGTTAAGTTAGGTTAATTGGTGATTCTAAATTACCCATGAATCTAAGTGCAAGTGGTTGTTTGTCTCTATGTGATAGACTGGTGAGCTGTACAGGGTTTACTCTGCCTCGTAACCTATCACTTCTGGGTTATGCCCCAGCCCCCCTGCAACCCCTATAAAGATAGGAGGATGGTTGTCGTTCAACAGATCCATTCAATTCTCATGTTAACCGGACTATAAACTTTGTTGAACATTATGTAATATAAAGACAACATGTGGTAATTAAGTGACCAAGAAGTACTGGGCTAAAAGTTATTGAATAGTGTTGAAATTAAATGACAAAATTGCGAAGGATTAAAATATTCCAAGAGCTCACCTTACTTCATCTAAACATGTTTCAATATGAAAAAGTTGTGTTGATTTAACTCAGTTGTTTAAGTTTCTGCCAAAGCAAAACAGTTGTGTGCAACCAATGTCCATTATTGAATTAAGTAAATAAAATAAATTTTTTCAGTGTAGGATTCCAGTCTGGTACAACATAGGATAATTTGGAAAGATTTAGGAAAAGACCATGGCTAGGGTTAGGGATGGATATTGATAAGATTTACCAATTCCATTTCCATTATTGATATCACTTATCGAATCGATTATTTATCAAGTCTTTTTTAGATTCTCATCGGCTCTTTGAGATTAACCACTAGTGCTAAGCAGAAATAAAAAAAATTACATTCATGCAAATTAATTGTATGCTTTGGGTCAAATGTTTGTGCTTGTTTGCTGAGGTATTTCTCCTATTTGTTGTGATCAGTGTTTGAGTCATTACTCAAAAAATAGCTGAAACACATTCATAATCATCATTTAACAATATAAATCTGAGAAACTGCCAACACTTTCACCCTGGGTTCTTGACTAGTTTAGCATTAGCATGCTCTCTGTGGATGCTTGCAAAGAACCAAAGTTGTGTTAGCAGCACAATGCGGTTGTCTCTGCCCTGGATGCAGTTTTCCACTTTTTTTTTTTTGCACCTTTTGTGCAGTAAAAATAAATGTCCATATCCATTAGACTGCATTGCTATTTTCCTCCTTGGACATGCGAGCTGAAATCAGCTGATTGTAGAGTGAGTGCAAGAACCGATAAGTAGGATCGATAGGCAGGCAGACTAACAATTCCAAGGAATTGGACTACTGGGAACCAATTCTTTACAAGAACCGGTTCTTGATTCCCACCCCTAGTTAAGGTTGAAACAGACCTTTGTAAAACCATTACATTACGGCCTTCACATACAGAAAAGGAGTGACGCTATAGCAGCAATATCAATAAATATATATTTTAAGTTAGATGTATTTGGAAATTTCACCATCAAATGTATTATGGGATAACATACATGGCTTGTTTGGAACAACTGCCAAGAGAAAGTCTCTTCTCAAACCAACAAACAAAAAAACATGGCAGCACGTCTTGCAAAGTTGCATGTGCACAAACCACAAGACTTTTGAAAGAATGTCATTTGGACAGAAAAGACCAAAGTGGTGATGTTTGACTGCAAAAAGCAGCATATTTAGGGAAACCCAAGCAGTGGTAGAGGGGCAGGGGAGGAGCTACAGGGGGGCATGGGGCAGCAACTGCAATTGCCCCCCAGCTCTTATGCATATGTTAAATACATAAACAGATACAAAAACTTTTTTTGTGGAGGGTTCTCCCTCCACAGAGTTTTTCCTTCCCACTGTTGCCAAGTGCTTGAACATATGGGGGTCGTTGGTTTGTTGTTGTTTTCTCTGTATAGTTGCAGTTACTTTAAAATATTAAGTACCTTAAGGTGTGTGCTGTTGTGATTTGGTGCTATATAAATAGAGTGAATAATGAAACTGTGTAGTACCATGTGACACTGTTGGATTTACTTAATTGGAAGGCCTGGTAAGGACTAGATGATATTTAATTCAGTCCTTATAGTGTATTCTCTTTTTTCACAAAACTGTTTTGCTGTCTTGCTACAGTAATATGAAAGATATTGCCATATTAGGCCACCACTGCTGAGATTAGCTCCGCAAAGCACAAAGACAAACTGTCTAAGGTAAATAAATTCATAAACGGACGCCCCTGAAATTCACCACTAAACAACATATATCTCAAGTATATGTATTTATTGTAAGTGTTTGTGCTCAGCTTATATCTCAAGCTTTCTCACCCTGATTACTATACAGAATCTTCTGGTAAATGTGTTTGGTTGTTTTTTTTTAATGTGAAACAACTTCTCTATTCTCATCAACTGGAGCAGACATTTTGACCTGCCTGGAACGGTTCAGTCTTCTTGAAGCTCTAGTTACTGACAGCACACCCATGTTGAAGAACTGCTGCTGTCTTTAAACATGCAGGGACACAACAACCTACAAATAGACACACAGTACCCGAGGGGATCCCAGATGTAGCCAATCATCTCTCAATTTTCTCACAGCATGTCACTGTAATATTTGGAATAGAGTTACAAATTAGAACTGGTAGCATTAGCGTGGACAACCAGCCACATGGTTGGCTATAAAATCAGCTCTTCATTCCTTCCCATCGTGAGCTTTACTGTATGTGTGCTGAAACAACCTCATTTCATTGCCTGAGGGGGGAAAACAAAGAATAACCTGTCACACACACTGACAGGTGTCTAAACGCATCTTAGGAAACTGGAAGTATATTGTGCAGACCCAGAGAGAAAACACACCTGGGTACAGTAGCTAAAGGCCAGCGTGTGTGTATTTAGTGTGTGTGGGTGTGTGTGCAAGAGAAAGCAGGACATGGAGGAAGATAATGATTGTAGAGAAAGAATTGGGGGTATGACAGCATAAATGTGAAATGGCATATCCACAGTGTGCATTTAACTACAAACCTCCTTGAACAAGTGAGTGTGTTAAAACCACAGACTGCACATTTCTGTACACATTTGATGGTTACAGCACCACTTAACAGGTGACCCTGACAACTTCACATTAATCTGGTAGCACTGTGCGCATCGGTCTGTGCTATGATAACGCCTGTGTAGTTATGTATTGGCCGGATTGCAGTGAAACGGATGGAGCTAAGCAGGTAGCTGCTGTCTGAGGAGAAGAGAAAAGCAGTGAGAAACAGCAGAGAGAAGCAGCAAAGCAACAGTAGGAATAATCACCATTCTTCTCCTCTGCTTAAGCCTCTTTCATATTGTGACACACAGAGGAATTATAGCGCAGAGACTAGGTCAGCCACTTATCCATCTCATCCAACACAGCAACAAGCCGCAGCTCCACAGCAATTACTACTTGGCTGAAACCGCTGCCAGAACACGTTCACATCTCTGGTGCTGATGCAGACATAAGCGCGATAATAAAGCTGTGGTGCACAGCAGGTGAAAACATCCATGACTTTTGAAAGGTAATAGAGGATATTTGTTGATTTTCATCTGAAGAGTATGAAGAGATACATGGGTTGTTGTTTTTTTATCTAAACAAACAAAAATCCAATAAAAATGCTAAAAATTTGGGGATAACAGTCACTACAAATACAGACAAAAAACAGCAAAATAAAGAAAAGAAAAAAACCGAGTTGTTCGCCTGAGGTTAAAGCTGACTGCTCAGTTTCTGCGGTAAAATGTCCCAGTCAGCCAAATTTGGTTGGATTTATATATTTCACACTCACTTGTTAATTAAACCTATCCTCATATGCCTGTGACAACACAAAGCAGTGAAACGTGATTAGATGCTGGAACAAAAGACAGGCTTTGGAAGCGTTTCTGTGTAAAATGGCATTAGGCTGGGTCTCATTTTGCACCAGTTAGATGGCGTACATAATCAGGATTAACTTTAGCACGAGGGGAGAGGGAAGCAGCGACACAGAGTGAGAAATGGGGGTCATGAGCAGAGAGGATTCACCCTCAAAGTCACTCGTTTAGCTGGCAGAGAGTCAAACTGGTGTAGTTATTGCCATATAATGAATATATGAAGCGCAAGGTTTCTATGGGAACGGTGGTTTAGGTGCACATAAGTGTTTCCCTTGTGTAAACATCCAGGCAAAAAGAAACATCCAAAACGTAATCCGTGTTTTATATTTTTGTGCCATTTTTGTTGAATTTTCTGCTGAAGGCAGAGGACACATGAGCGACAATAAATTGCACTTGTGACAGAAAATGTTGGATATGAGCATTATATGAGCTCAGTCATCATCATTGTAAAGATTTTCTGATTGTTTACCGTTCAGCTTATAAACATAAAACATTTCTGTATAAATATAATTTCCATTTCCCCGCTAATAACAACTGGGAGGTTTGGGAGACTTTGATAGACTAGGAAAAAGGGTCAGCCTGCTGTTGCGAAGGACAGACGGGATTTCTTCACGCTCTCACACTTTGGTATCTGCTGTAAAGTGAGAATGCACTCAAGCTGACCAGGGTTTAAATAACTTCTCTGTGTAGTGAAATGTAACCGCTTTCAGCAAAGCAAAGTGAGTTATTTAAAAAACACCACTATCCTAAGCTTAATTATTAATATCACAGCTACATGAGAGATACAAGGATACTGTGAGGTGTTAATTTTTGTGGCATGACACCACACTCAGGGTGTAAGAGGTGCATCACGGTTAAGCACACCTCTCTACCCAGAGTGCCTGCCCCCTTTCCCATCGCAGTTGGAGTAAAGGCAACAAATGAACAACATGATAACAGATTGATCCTATGTGTTGCTAGGCAACCTATCTAGCAGGCATGGAGTAACGGCGGCTGTATACTGTGGCAATGACAGCCAATTATCAGCTGCCTATCTTGTAAAGAAAGCTCAGTGCACTTTTTACCCGACATGCTGCAGTGCGTTTGCACAATGTTTACTGATGCTTGGTGTTCACTGGGTGTGTGGTGAGTGGAAATATCACTTTTTGAATGCCTCGTCTTCAACATTCACCGACAGGATCCATAACACCAAATCAATCCCTTTAAGCATACCCCATACCTCAGTGCGTGAGAGCAGAGTGGGCCGGTGTTCTGGGAATCCATCCTACCTCAAAAAACATCCTACCCAATGTTTTCAACTGCCCCTCCGACAGCCAAACTCATCTGTTCTCTGATTGGATAATTAAATTTGTGATTGACATGACATTGGCCAATCAGATGAAAGGAAGAAAAACGGGGTCAAAATTCGTACTTGTAACTTGAAACTTGAGTGCAGAGTTTCACACGTATATTTTGGCTAAGTCCACACACAAATCTTTTTTACACACACACAAATTACTTTTACACATACAAATCCTGATTTACAAGTACAAAATATTTATGACCACAATTTGAGCCCATAGTTATGGTTATGGTTAGGGGTAGGGTTAGGTTTAGTCACAAGTCACCGTAAAATTATAAAACGGGTAGGACGATTTGTCAGAGTAGGATGGTTTCTCAGAACACCGGTGTTACATATCTTACAGCTCCCTCTGTTGTCCTCTTTAAGCATTGCACCTTGCAACTGCAGGCTTTTGCTGCATAGTAAAGCTGCTGCTGTGGATGAAGCACCTTTATACATTTCTACTTGGGCAGAGCTTAGTTATACACACATTTTACAGTTGACATTATAATCTAAAAAAAATTCTATACACATATATAATGGGTTACTTATAGGGACAGATGACTATGAAACAGACGGATGACCAGGATGACTTTTGTCATTGCCGTTACAAACATTTATCGTTTGAAGTCGAAGCTTGAGCAGCTGAAGTATTATTCTATCACAGTGAGGATCTGCTAATTGGTGTTTAGTTTACATCATAAAGCAAACATTCATGAGTGAATGATAACTGAATTGTGTGTTCCATTGGCACACTGAGTAACCTGATGCTGACAGCACTAGAAATTCAGTTTTCCAGTAATATTAGCACAGCTTAAAATTTGCTTATTCATGTGAATGTATCTTATTTTTCTTAGAATCGTGGGATGGAGGCTATTCCACGTGGTGTTTTTGATAAATTTAATATTTCATTTTATACAAACAAGAAGAAAAAAAAAAGCTTAAAAAAGTTTAGGTGCTTAGCTGACCCTAAACTTTAAATTTAATATATCTTCCCCATATAGCTACTCGCCTGCTACACAGTGAACACTGGAAAAACTAAAATGCTGTGTAAGTTAATGTCTTCCTTTTAAATAAAACTGAGACATTACAATACAGAAAGGGTAGGTCTTTAATTCTTACATAAATATATCACAGAGAGATCTTGCACAAATATTTAATCAGTAACAAGCTCATTTCTTTACATCTTAAAGTGCAGCGCAGTACAAACCAAATGAAAGAATGTAGCTGATGCATGATGCATCCTGGGATGTTTAGATTTGGAACAATAAAGTTTCAAACGATAAATCCCACTGAATCACAGAGCCCTGAAAATACCCGCTGCACTGTGACGTCAGTGCCTTGCAGACCTCAGTTTTGCATGATTTAGAGTTCAGGATAATATCTTATACTGGGTCTTGTAAAGCCCCTCAGCTTATCATTTGTCTCAAGCAAGCTGCTGTTCTAGCTGCTCTCCGGTCTACTCTACTTAGCAGACTAGCGAGAGAGAAGGCCCCGTCCTTTCTGATTTGATGTAACTCATGATCCAGGTGGTGGAAATATGATTCAGTTGAGTAAAAGTCACTTAAGTTCACTGGGTAGCTGATCCGGCAATGCTGTGTGACATGACATGCTTACTGCTCCATGTCGTTATCATTCTGGAGCGTTTTCATTGCTAGGCCCCACAGAGTTACACTAGAGATAAACTGGCCTTCACTGGACCTATAGGGCCTGCTTGTCCCTGTGAGGGAACTGCAGTAATTGTCTGTAGGAGGCAGGTAGGGCCTCCCCGCTGGGCCTCTATCCATTGGCATGTTCCCGTTCTCGACATACGGACCATATGGCGCTTCCTGCAATACGTGGGGTTTGGCCAGCTTCGTACGATCTGTGGCAGATAGGGTTGCAGTTCTTTCCTGGTGGCCGGATGAAAGGAGGTGATGGGGAACCAGGGAGCGCAGCTCTGGAAGCGGGGTAGATCCTGGGCTCAGTTGAATGCTGGGAGGTGAAGTCTCTATATGTGGTGTTGCTTGTGGTGGCGAAGGAGCCGGCGCTGAGGATTTCTCTAACTCTGTGTGGGGCATCATAGCAGAGAAATGCTGCTCACTGGCAGCAGCAGGTTTACTGTGGCTGACAGCTTTGGGTAATGACGTGCCACCATCTGCGCTATGTGTCTGCTCAGAGTTGACAGTGACCTGACTCTCAACTGGAGGCCCCTTGCAGTGCATGTTGCTATGTCTTCTCAACATGGCAGACCGGGTGAAGCTCTTTCCACAGGTATTGCAGATGTAAGGTTTCTCACCAGTGTGTGACCGTATGTGACGCTGTAGGTCTCCTGAGCCAATGAAACACTTCCCTGTATTAAGTCATAAGAAATCTCAAATGAATAACACCGTGTGCACATCATGTTTAAACAATGACAACATGGGGGAAAAAAAATGCTGTCATAGAAAAACAAGCTTTAAGAGCCTTAAAGAATATGCAGGTAAATGCCATTTACGCTTTTGGCTTTCCATTGCATTCCAAGACCAGCTGGACTTGTTAGCTAATGTAATAATATTGCAACAACTTTGGTTGTAGTGTCGATTCCGAGTGTGTCAGTACAAATTGTTGTAAAACGTGGCTCTATAAGACTGAAACAATGTCTGTGAAGGGAACAGAGACAGCTGCTGTTTTGGTGTTGGGTCTACCTTTGTGGCAAAACTGTACATTGTTAATGGTAATTACATCCATCAAGGAACCTATGTTATGTTATGCATTAAAATTATGCTTACTTCCACAAAGGTCTTTAAGGTCAACTGAATGATTTGTTGGTTGAAAATGTATAAAAAGCCTTATAACTAGTTTGGTGGGTATAGTCAGCATATAGATGAACAATAACAGTATTGAAAATATCATATCATAGCTGACCTCTGACCTCTCCTTTAAGGTCAAAAGATTAATCTACGTCAAAGGTCAAAGTGATAATAATAAGGCTATGTAGAGCTACTTAAAACTATGTTTCTTACAGCCATTGTTTGTATTGATGATATTTAGGAAATCATACGGGTAAAGGGGGATTCTAAATATCACATTAAAGTTTGCATCCAAATATGGTGTCAAATTAGACCTCTGATCTCACATTCACATATCACATCTGCATTTCTTTCACGTTGACCCTAAAATGTGTTGATTTAACTGCACTAAAAGTACTTAAAGTGACTTTACAAAGTATTCAAAATACAATACTAGCAGTTGAATATTCTTTTTCTTTTTTGTGCATTTTGGTGTTTTTTGTTTTCAAAATTGGGAACTATTTAACCAACCAGTGTCGAGCTCCACCTAACAGTTTGGCTGCTAGGAAGTTTCTAATCCAGATTTTTTATTATTCCAACCTGAGAATAGATTTGATTTTCCATTACTAAAATACTGCTGAAAGTTATGTTAAATAACTGGGCCTGTTGTAGACTCTTAAAAATATTTTTTTTAAATAGATTGTGACATTATAACTTACCACAGGTGGCGCAGCTATGAGGTTTTTCCCCAGCATGCCGGGCCTTGTGCTTCAGAAGCTTTCTGTGCGTGTTGAAGGACTTTCCACACTGGTCACAGGTGAACGTCTTGTCTGTCGCGTGAGTCCTTTTGTGCTCCTTTAGATTGCTCAAGTTGTTAAATCCTGAACAATAAACAAGGAACAAGAAATGCATTTCTCAATAAAAGCAGTTCAAGCTACTATTAAACATCAGCAGGAGCTCACTTTAGCAACAAGACATTACAAATTCTCAGATTGTTGTATTATCAAATGACTGACTGAGATTATTGCTCGTGCTGAGAGATGCCACAAACCTCGGCCACATATGTCACACAGATGTGGCTTCTCTCCTGTGTGCACCACTTTGTGACGTTGGACATCCCCTGATGCAGTAAAGCTGGAAAACACAGATGAATAATAAAGGACAGTAAAGAAATCATCAGTTTTGATATCTCTATATCTCTATATGGTAAGTGGAAAATATCATATCATATATTTATTGGATATTATAGTATATTATGTGCTACGCAAGAAAATTCTATTTTCTTTCACTTTGTTAATTACTCACAGCAGTTCCTCAGTGTGTTATTATGCAACTACAATTATTTATGTGTGAAGTTGAACAAGTGATAGAATAATATTAACAAGCCTGGGAAAACTTTGGAAGCACTTTTTGTCTTAGTAAAGGCAAACTCAGTTAAACCAAGAAAATGCTTAAAGTAGAGACAGGGAGATGGCAAAAGAAGACAAATGAAAATCAATCCAATTCACTTTACCTTTTCCCGCACAGCTCACAGATGTATGGTTTTTCCCCAGAATGACGCCGCAAATGTGTCTGTAAATTTCCAGCCTGTAAGACAGAATCCGTCTGACATCTGAGTTTAATATGAACATCTAAGAATAACTATTAAATTAGAAGAGCACAAAAGAAAATACCTGTGAGAAGTTTCTTCCGCAAACGTTGCACTGAAAGGGCTTCTCGCCTATAACAGAACAGATCAGTTTATGCCTAAGAACATTATAATTCATTCCTATAATTCAACCTTAAATGTGTGATTCTAGAGCTGTTAAAATCAGGAAATACCGGTATGCGAGCGCTTGTGCAGCTCCAGGTTGCTCGGGTGTTTGAAGATCTTCCCACACACCTCACAGCAGTACTGCTTGTGTCCCGATTGCTGAGCTGGCTCCGGCACAGGCTTTAGATTTTGCTCCTCTTCATTCACAGGTGGAGGACTGGGAAGCTGTGCATCTGCAGCTGTGTCTGCAACCTCATCTCTGGCTGCAGTGCTATCTTCTACAGGAGCTTCTGGTGCTTGAACCTGGACCACTGTCTCTCCTTGAAGGCTCTCCTTTGAACAGCTAAGGACAGGTTCAATAACTGATTCAGTGCACATCTCCTCCAAAGCCTTCTGAGACCGAAGATAGTTATATTTCTTCAGGTAGACGGCCTTCTTTGGGCGCATTGGCTTGTTCATTGAGGAGTCTGGGTTAGGAGTGTTTAGATTATCTGAGGGTGTGAGAGAAGAGTCAGGGTTCCTGTCCACACTCACTGATATGGAAGACTGATTAGGCTGAACTGTGTTTCCTGAGTTCACAGGGGTGCTGTTGCCTGCCTGGTTTATCGCAAGTTGACACTGCTGCTCTTCCACTACTGAAGGGCCCTGGCTTGAATTTGCACTATTGCTCTGTATTGCACTTTGTTTAAAGTACTGCTTACTGTAGAAGTTGCGGAGCTTGTACCCATGAACTAGCTGCTTTTCTACTGGTGCCTGAGAGCTGCTACCCATTTCACAGTGTGAGCTGCTGTTAGGCACAGAAATTGGCATCCTTCTGGTGTGGTCCATGTCACTGCTGAAGCCAGGCCTCTGGGATTCAGAGGGACAGGGCAGGTCAACATCGTTAGGAAGATTGCTTCCAAGCAGGCAGTCATGCTCTGAACCCAACATGCCTGAGAGCGAAAACGAAGGCATTTCCACTGGTGGAGGACAGGGCTTGAGGAAAGCATTGCACATGCTCTGCACATTCGGAACCTGCAAACACTGTGCGATATCTAGGAGTGCTTGCACATTATCTTGGTTAATATCAAGATGGGAGGTATACATGTAGTCCAATATCTGGCCAATGCCACTGACATCCTGGATAACTAGGTTGAACACGTCATTCTTCTGACTGGGGGAATTTTGGAACAAGGACCTGAAAAGATCAGAGTAATACTTAATGCATCTGGAAACCTTGAAGCAACTCGGTATGATTAACGTTTATTACAAACGAGATAATGGCACCTGAAATAGGAGCTGAAGGCGGCCAGGACGTTTTTGTGGGCTTTGAAGCAAACACCTTTGACCACCAGCATGCAGTCACAGAGCAGACCCTGAATCCTCTGCTCCTGAAGCTGCTGGAGGAGGTAGGAGCTGTGGCTGGACAAACTGTCCATGGTTACTCAGCGGCTCCACCACTCACTCAAGTCTTCATCAAAAAGCGAGCTAAGGTGACACAAGTTTAAAAACAACAACAACGAGTGATTAACCAGAGATGTCATTTCTCCTGCCAGCGAACCAGGAAGCGCTAAGAGCAGTTTCGAACATATGGGATTCAACAGCCGCGCAGAATCCAGTGTCTCTGCAGCAAGACCACCCATGCAAAAATTGGACACAAACTGCTAAGCTTAGCTACAAAGCTACGCTAGCCACCCATGTTATTAAGCGGCGTAAATCGATTGAGCACAAAATCCCGAATGCATTACATTTGTAACCGAGAACTGCTCCTCGGTACTGTGACTTATATATTATCTTAGCCCATAAAGAGGGGGGTCAAACTTACATTAAAGGATTCCAACTTTTATTTGGATGATAGGTCACTTTTCGACAGGCATGATAATACGTCACTTCCTGGTGTAGCTTGCATTTTGAGTTGCTAAACGCTAATAAATACCGTTAACCATTATACAGATATACCGTGTTAAATAATGGAACGGGTAAAGTCACTGTAAGGAGAGGACATGCTAAAAGTAACCACGTGGTTCATACTTATAAAAAAAAAAGGTTACATGAGGCTCGTTTCCAGCCTGCTCGGAACTTTTCTTTGGTTGCATTTGCACAGGGAAGACTAATAATGTAGCGACCAAACGGTCCGGTGTTTTTTTTATTTTTATTTTATTTTATTAGCAAAATCAACATACAAACAAAATGCTCCATATATTATACATTCAGAAAATACAATTTTCAACCTTTGTAAGAAGAAAAAGAAGACATAAAGACGGGGTCATAAAAGTTAACAGAATATTAACTCACTAAATCAAAATCTTCCAAAAAGGAAACAAAAAATGCAGCCTTTTTCTTTTTAACGAAAGTCAAAGATTTAAACAACAGGTTCAGGTCGTTTTTCCAGTGAAGTAAGGTTGGTTTGGTCTTAAAAATGACATTTATGTATATATTGCTTACACAAGATTAATAGAACATTAACACCATAATTGACTTTCTTTTCCTTCAGAAACATTCCAAACAATATCATATTTAAGGTAAATGGGGTAATTTGAATCCCACTCTATTGAAGCCAGGCATGAATCAGGCAAAATCCAACCAAAAGATTTGTATAAAATTGAAAAAAAAACAAACCCAAAAACAAATAGATGGTCCTTTTAGTCAGGGTAAATTAATTCACCTGCACGTAAAGATTTGTTAAGATCAAAAGACAAGGCGGAGCCTATATTCTCATATAGGCAAGGCAAAACGCCTTTGGGATAGCATATATGGCTATGAACAGAAGTTAAAAAAACCTTTATCTTTAACAAAGCGACTCTAAATTCTCAACACAGAAATGCAAATTCAAACATAATGGAAGATTACACAGCCACGAGTAATCCGAAAAATGCCACAGCAAACACTGTGAGGCAAGTCCTTGAACAGTACAAAAAAAACATTACAAAAGAACAGTGGGAGAAATTTCAGGCAGGTCACCCAGATCGCACCACTATAGAGTCTATATGCAACATGTTGGACCTGTGTTCGGATTTGGCAGGTGTAGCACTGAGGCCTGCCCAGGAAAGAAGCCCCCAAAAATCAGTGGCCTTCCCTGCTAAAACTTGCAGCTGCAAGGAACAAATGCCCCAAAAATACAAGGCCATTAGGAAATTGTCCTGCTTTAACAACTGGAGCCTGATTTCCATACGAAAACACCAAAAAACAAAAATAGGCAAAAAACAAAACCAAAAAGAGGAGGGGGAGCAATTTCAGGCAGATTGCTCAGACAGCGACTCCCTCCCTGCTAAAACTTGTTGCTGCAAGGAAAAAAAATGCTCCAAAAATATAAGGTCATTAAGAAATTGTCTTGCCTTAACAATTGGAGCCTGATTTCCATAGAAATCCACCAAGAAACCAAAAAAGACAATAACACAGCCTTGAGTAATCCAGACAGTATCAGCAGTGATGACACAGCAACCTTTACAGAAATCACAGCAGAAAACATGAAATATGGGGGATCGATCATTGTGAATAAAGAAATGGTTAATCAATTTAATATCGATCAACTAGAATCGCATCAACAGAAAGAAAAATACAGATTTTTGGTGGAAACCTGTGTGGAAGAACTTGTTATGTGGGTTGTAAAAGAATCAGGCCAGGTCATCAGTCAGGACAAGGGCGTAGATTTGGTTTTGGCATTGGTGGGGACTGAACCCTGCCCTGTTTCTTTTTTTTTTTTCCTTTTTGTCTTTGCTTCTTGGTAAAAACAAAAAGGAGAAATATACTTGCGTACATATTCTATTCTTTTAAACCATTTAAAATTACAATTCATAGTTTTATATGTGAATTATATAATGTTAAATTACTATTAAACAAATGACTGACTAAGTATTTTAGGCTTTAGTTTACTTCAGCCATATTCCATATAAATCAGGTATCATACAAAAATAAAAATAGCTTCAAATACAGTCATGACAATAAAAGAATATGACTTCAAGGACTTAACAACATTAGTTCAGTTATAGTACACCGACATCTGTTATACTTTAGCACTAAGGGAACACTGAATGACCTGGTGGTTTTTGTCCATAAAACTACTCATCTAAGATTACCACAAAGTAAAAGATCTCTCAGCAAAATTATGCAACATTTTAGACACTATTGCCCCGATCAAATCAGTGAGCTGGGATTTTTTATTCTAAACATGAACTACTGTTACAGCAACAGACATGGACTACTGGTGCCCCACACAACAACTTAATGTCCAGTCTTTGAAGGAGCCAAACACATGCCTGCTCCTCTCGTTAACTGAGATAAACTGCTGGCATATTGGTTTTACATCTATACTGTCCAGTCTCTCCTGGTGGACCTTAGCCATCTTTTTAGTCTTCTGGTGCGCGTACTTCAAGCGTGCAGAGCCTGAATTGGGACACAGCCTTATAGTGTGGGGTTGCCTTTGCTGGTTGTCGGTCTGTCTCCATTAGTTGGCGTTCTCTGCATCTCCCTGCTTCTCATCCCATGTTTCTCCCTGCATGTTATCATTTCAGGTTTGTCTATTAATTGCCCCAGGGTGAGATCCAAAACCTGCAGGACACTGGCACTCGAGGCCTGGAGTTGCCTACCCCTGCTTTAGGGGAAAGAGGAAGTGAGACATACTTTCTTCTTATCGCCTTAACCTCCATGGTCTCAAATTCTTTGAGAATATAATTTCTTTTAACCGAATTAGAACAAATTTCATTTATCAAAACATTCCTAATCACCTTGTTTGTAAACCTGCTGTCACCAAATTCAACTCAGTCCAGTAAAAATTTTAGAGTGCACAATATCTTCTTTGATCATTGATCTCATAGGGGCTGGGATGGCTTTTATTAGTGATTTATATCTCTTAGCAGTGCATCTTACATCAAACTTCTCACAGAACGTCTCGTGTTTTAATAAGACCCCATTCTCAACCATAAAATGAGCTACAGTCCAAATCCCTTTGGAGCTCCATTCATCCATGTACACAGATTTCCTACACAGACAGACCTGTTGTTCCATATAGGGGTATTGTGAGGAGTAAAGTTATGTTTATATATGAATTTCCAATAAAGAAGGACCTGCTGAAGGAAAGCTGAGAGTTTAACAGGTAACGAACTGCAAACAAAGTCATAACGTAACAAAAAGTCTGTTCCACCCAATGAAAGATCTTAACCATTTCAATTTTAGTACACCATTCATAACATCAAAGTCAATGGCATTAGCCCCACCCTCTTCATAGTTTTTAATCACATCATTTTTCTTTATATAATGACATTTGTTCCTCCATATGAACCTAAAATTAAGATTTATAGATTTAATTCGTTTTGGAGATGGGGACAGAGAAAAGGCTGGATAGATTAGGCTGGGTAGACTGTCCATTTTGGTTAGCAGAATCCTCCCAAACAAAGTTATGTCCCTCTGCAACCACCTGTTTAAAATTGACTTACATTTTTCTATATTGGTACAGATATTCTTATTTTCTGTTAATAGCGTATCCTTGGAAATTACAATGCTCAGATACTTCACCTCTTTTTTGATCTGTATATTACTTGTTGACTGCAGGGGACACTCATGCAGAGCCAGTATCTCACATTTATAAATATTCAGCTGTAGGCCAGAAGCTTTGGAGAAGCTGTAAGGCTAAAGGAATCTAGTCCTCATTTTTTAAAAACAGGGTGGTATCATCTGCCAGCTGACTGATTATTATCTGTTCACCCATCACAGTTAACCCGTCAATGTGACTGTTTTAATCAGAATAGACAACAGTTCAGCAACCATGATGAACAGAAGTGATTCCTCTAATGACCTCAAACATTGAACACGTACCATGTTCTAGCAAAACAGAGTTGTTGTTGTCATTATATAACATCTATATAACATTCATAAATTCCTCTCCAAAACCAAAAGACTGCTTTTTTAATATGAACGTATGTTCAACTGAGTCAAATGCTTTATAAAAATCCAAGAACAGGATATATCCCCTCTCTTGGATTTTTTTCACTTTACTCAAGGAGGTCCAAAACCAGGCTAATATTGTTATGAATTAGTCTTCCTTTCAAAAGACCTAATTGTGTTTCACTGATAATGTTTGAGATGCCTTTCTTTAGCCTCTCAGATACAGCTCCAGACAAGATCTTATAGTCAGTGTTTAGTAAGGTGATGGGTCTTAAATTGTCTAAAATTCTTTTGTCCTTACCTGATTTAGGGACCAGGGTAATCAACCCTTGTTTCATGCTTGGCATCAGTTCTTTCTTCTCTATATATTCTTTTAATGCATCAAATAATAAGGTTCTTAGGTCCTTCCAGAAGAATTGATAAAAATTGGCAGTGAGTCCATCTGTCCCTGGGGACTTTTTTAAATGCTATTTTCCTGACCACTAAATCCAGTTCCTCAATTTTAAGCTCTGAATCACACAGATCTTTAAAAGGTTTGTCAATACATGGGATAAGCTTATGAATTTTATTAAAGAAACTATCGGCATCAGCTGCTGAATATTCTGAGGAGTACAGCTCGGAATAGAAAGTGAAGACTTCCCTTTCAATCCCTCTGAAATCTTAACATTCAGTCCAATTTATCAACAAGCTTGTGATTAAATTTCTCTGCTGTCTACATTTTTCCAGCTTACTAAAATATGATGAGTTTTTTTTCACCTGCCTCAATCCATTTGGCTCTCGATCTTATAATGGCACCCTGGGCTTTCTCAAGGTAAAGATCACCTGATTTAGTTTGTAACTCCATCAATTTATTTTTCTCTCTTATGTTTAGTTTTTCTTTACTACAGCACTGAGTTATTTCATGAAGTAAATTACTTTCATATTCTCATTTTTCTCTGTTCAACCATTTCTTTCAGTGGTTCACTGATGAACCTTTAAAGGTGCCCCAAAGAACCATCAAGAAATGGTTCTTTGGGGCACCTTTAAAGGTTTTTCAAAGAACCTTTTTTTAAAACGGTTCTTTTAAAAACATTTTAAGGAACCGTTTTTGAGTAATTCTTTAATGAACCATTTTAAATCTTTCAAAATAAAATGTATGATAAATTAAATTTGAGTAGGGTAAAATAAATATGAGCACATAGACATATATTAATGGTTTATTGCCATTTCATAGTATACCAAAAAAGGCATTTTAAACCTCAGCACAACATCACTACTAATACATGTCACATATTAGTCATTTAAACAGTAATAATTAAATATATGTTTACTAGACTACAAATAAATACATATAAAAACTATACTAAGATAACACAACAATTAATACATGTAATTTTTAATTAATAAAACATCAGACAGTGATAAAAACACTTTAGAAATAGCAATAGCTTCATAACAGACCAATAAATCAACACATTTTCATCAGCAGATGTTTGCATGTTCAGTAAAAATATTTCAACAACAAGTTTTTGATTAAAATTATCAATGAACTTCAGCCTCACCTTATGTAAGGTAAGTTTCATGTTGGACTCATGGTCCTTTGTTAGTCCAGTTTAGGATATCTCTGACGTATGTATCATATCAAACATATGTCATATCAAAACAACCCCACACCTGCAGTTGTTTCAGTTTTTCACAGGTGTTTCCTGTCAGCTGGTCAACCTCACTCAGGTGGTCATGCATATCAGCCAACCAAAGGACAAGCTCCTCTCTTTGTGCTTCAAATCCCTCCCACTTTGAGACAAGGAGCTGAGAGAGAGAGAGAAAAGAGTCAATTAAAAGAAGAGAGAAAAGTGAAACACTCCTCAGAAGGTCTGACTCACATACCTGCAGTCGACCTGTGATGAACTCCAGTTTGGCGTTCACATCATCCCAGCAGCGGCTGCACTCCCTCGACAATGCCAGCAGCCGAGCCTGCAGGGTGCCCTGGAAGAGCCAGGGTAATGTTCGACTCCTCCTGGTCAGGCTCTCCAGCTGGATGAGCCAAGGTCTCGCCTCCCGCCGCAGCCTCTGAACACACAAACAAAAATTCCATCTGAAGCAGGAGGAACAGATTTTTTTTGCTGTTCTTTTCTAAATCCAGGCTTGATCACGTGGAGGTATTTGGAAAACTTTTTTGGCCAGCAGATGACTGTTGTCTTGCAGAAATAAGAACTGCAACCCAAATCAAATGTATGCGATACACAATCAATTCACAAGAACACATTATAAAAGAAAGTCCCGTTGTTGCCTGATTTTAACTGAATTCTTCATCAAAAGAGGGTGACAGAATTAAAACAAGTGTTTGCAGCAAATGTGAGCACAAAGCCTCACTTTGTACAAGCCTGCTATTAAAGTTATTAAAGACGACTTTCCTGTTTTCCAGGCACAACTTGGACCTGCTGTACGAATCTCATGGATACACACTAAATGAAACAATAGTGTGCACGACTCCAGATTCTGATCCCTCGTTCTCTCCTGGACTGAGACAGCTCTGAATAGCTGGAGTTTAATCTGGTGACAGCAGGTTTGTAAATAAGGTAATCAGGAATATTTTGATAAATGAAAATTGTCCTAATCCAGTTAAAAGAAATTATATTCTTATAGAATTTGAGACCATGGAAGCTAAAGTAAAAGAGGTTAACTTTAAAATCATAAATGAGATTTACCCAACCCAATGAATTTTTAAGACGGAAATTTAACTTAGATGTGTGTACATTTTGTGGAAATGACACTGAAAGTCTGGATCACTTGTTTTTCTACTGTGAATCAGGTTACTGCTTCTGAAATGACATGTGGAGCTGGCTACAGTCCAGGGGAATTCAGTTACCCCATTTGACGGTGACCGTAATAAAATTTGAAATGCTTGCTGAGAATGCAGATTTTGACTTGATGATTAGAACGGTTTTGTTACTGGGAATTTTTTTTATTCACAAATGCAGATACTTTAAAGCTAAACCATGTATAAACGGATGGCTGAGTGACATTAAACTTTGGGCTAAGTCGCTGAAACTTGTGAATAACAAGTAAGCCTGTAAAATTGTTGTATTATTTAAAAAGTTTAATGTATGTTAGAAGGATACCTCCCTATTTAATGATCATGATTGCCCCTTTTTTATTCATATTATTTGTGCCTTTGGTTTCAAATCCTACAATGACAGTTTTAAAAAAAAAAAAAATAAATAAAAATTTCCTTTTATCTTCATTGTTTTCTCTTATCTCGTTGTACCGCTCAACCGAGGATATTTGGATGTTTGAATTAACGATGGTGCCTCACATGTTATATTGCTGTTTATAAATAAAGTTCATTTAAAAAAAAAAAAAAAAGGCAGCTCTGCCTCTTTTCCGACTGCCCGGGACATTTAAACAATGGATACCTCCGTATATAAACAAATTCTTGCTTTTCTCCCTTTCTTGAATAACAGCGCGGTAAAATAAGAAGAATGGCGCCTAATTAATTACAGACTTAATAATACAGATTTAATAATATGTCACGTGAAGATTAATCAGACAGATTAACTGTTTACTGACAATTGACAGTGATGGCGGACATCATCATCACTATTCCAATCAATCCTCTCCACACAGACAATCATAAACACACTCGACTACCACTAAATCAAATTTAACCCATACACAAACACGATTTGTAATGACGCTGGTTCAGTTTACAATAGTGCTCATTCGCTCGGTCAGCAAGTGGCGGTATCCTCGTACACTGGGGAGTAAACTGCCATTAAACGAAACAGGAGAAGAAGAGAACATCTGCACATGCGCGGTACGGATCGGGGAGTCCTGATCCGTAACTATCTTTTTTTTTTAGTTTTTGTCTACATTATATCGAAATGTTTCGTCACTGAAAACATTTTAAAAGATACTTATTATTGTTAACATCTTAACAGATATTCAGTAGCTATCGTAAAATGCTTCGAGCGGAAGTAGTAGCCTTTCGCACATGCGTGGTACCGGTCAGGTTTCCGGTACGGGTAGTGGTACCCTAATGTGTGTTTGGAAAAGTTTGGAACATAACGAATCCGCTGAACGTTTGCGCTCAAATACGATTTTGAGGCAACTGATTTAATCCGTCGGCTCACACCGTTTTGACCTCCACTTTTCCCAGGAGAAGGTTTGATTTTGTAGTGTTTTACAGTTTTAGGGGACCCGGGTCTGCCGCCGTTCTTTGGCTAACGTTAGCTCGTATCAGCGCTGTCACATGCGTTCAGCTTTCGCATGAGAGTTTAACCGACTCCGGTTTATAGGTCGGTGCCGCAGAGTGTAGGTTGGTTCAGTTTTGACCGTTATCGCTGCACTCTAGCCAAACAGGAGAGTCTTTGAATATGGTATTTTTCACCTGCAACGCTTGTGGGGAGTCCCTGAAAAAAGCTCAGGTTGATAAACATGTAAATATCTGCCGGGGCTGCCAGGTCCTGTCCTGCATCGACTGTGGAAAAGACTTCTGGTAATTAATGACTGTTTACTGCTAGCCCAGGCTAACAGGCGCTAGATCAGCCTCGGTGCTAACGATTTGTGTGTGTTTGTCTACTAGGGGCGATGACTACAAAACCCACATTAAATGCATCAGTGAAGATCAGAAGTATGGAGGCAAAGGCTACGAGGCGAAAACAAACAAAGGAGATGTGAAACAGCAGCAGTGGATCCAGGTAAGATTCAGGGAAGAAAAAGAAAAACTCTGCAAAGCTTTTGGATCACTTAGGAAAGCCAACTGTTCTACCTTTATGTCCTTTTACTGAAGAAAGTCCACGAAGCCATGAACAAACCTGGAGTCAGTGCAAAGCTAAGAGATGTCCTCCAGCAAGTCAGTACTTACGATAACGTACCGAGAAAGAAGGCCAAGTTTCAGGTTAGTATTACTTAAAACTGTACAAAGTAATCCGTTTTCACGTTAATGTTGATTCACTGTCACATTTTTCTTTTCCCATCAGAACTGGATGAAAAATAGTCTGAAAATACCAAACCCCAGTCTGCAGGAGGAAGTGTGGAATATACTTGCTGCAGCTGATAACGTAAGTTAGGCTTGTTAGTTCTCATGTTTTTAGTTTCTTCTGTGAATGTGTGCTTATTAAATTTGAATGTTACCAGGAAATGAGTGGAAGCAAACTGCTCCTTTTAACATCAAGTATGCCATAAAAATAAAGAGTCTAGCATGTTTACAATAGTTGTAGTGATTGTCTTTAACTGCCACTGTCTGACAGGCTTCAGAGCCCCCACAGCCAGCTCAGCAGACAGAGGCTGAAGTCAAAGTACACACTAATGGAAAAGAAGAGCCGAATGGCCACCCAAGTGATGAGGGAGAGAAGAAGAAAAAACTGAACAAACGGGAACGCAAAGAGGCCCGACAGCAGAAGAATGGGAAAGCTACAAAAGGTGCTGAAAATACAGTCGCACAAGAGCTGGAGAAAGAAATGGTGGGCAAAAAGAAAAAGGACAGAAAGAGAAAACAGCTCTCTGAAGAACCCAGTGATGATGATAACAGCTATGGCACTGAAAATGAGACATCAAGCAAGAAAACAAAGGGTGAGTCAAGATTTCTGAAGTGCTAGACATCATCTGTTACTGTCATGGTTAAACTGAGTTTAGGTATTCTCTAACACTCAAGCATAGATTGGGGATGTTTACATCGGCGGCTTTGTGAAGTCTGGTCAGATTTATGTTTCTTTTCTTTTTTTTTAAGTGTGTGTGTATTTCAACATTTATTAGATAACTCTGTTATCATCCTTTTCCAGTTGATGAAGAAACGGAGGATGCTGATGATCAAGAGGAGACTGAGGATCGAGCTGCTACTAAAGGTACGGTGGAGCTAGCAATGACTAAGATTGCTCTCCTTTATTAAATGATTAGTCAGTAGAGGTCAGTGTTGCCTCTTTTGTTCAGAGTGAGAAAGTGACCCTTGGTGATTAGTGTCTGTACTGAAAGCTGATTTCTGTTTCTCATCAGGTAAATTTAACTGGAAGGGGAACATCAAGGCAGTACTGAGAGAGTCACCTGACCAGGAAATGTCAGTGAAAAAACTCAGAAAGAAGGTGAGCCATGAAGTGTTTTCATTGCTATATGAAATGAGGATGTAGTTGTTTATGGTAAATGGCCTGTATTTGTATAGCGCTTTACTAGTCCCTCAGGACCCCAAAGCGCTTTACACATTCAGTCATCCACCCATTCACACACACACACACACACACACACACATTATTTGTATATCAAACTCTTAAAGTTTCAAAGATCTATAATCTTTTATTAACACTAAAGTAAAAGCTTGCTCATGTTTTTCAGATTTTGGCTGCCTACTATTCCTACACTGGTGATAGGAATTTTAAGAAGGAGGAAGAAGTGCTAGCACTTTTCAACAACAAGATCAACAAAAATCCAAAGCTTAGAGTTTTGAAAGATAGAGTTAGACTTGTAAAGTAGACTCCTTCATCTTCTCCTTTTGACATATTGTATAGATTTTTTTTTTAATTTCAAAGCCATCATTGTCTTATTGTTGTCTTTTAATACAGTTGACATGATGTTGAAGATAAAATGTTTTTACCACCGATTTAAGTGTCTGGTTCCTGTTTGACTTAAAAACTTTAGTACTGTTTAATGTATGACAATTGTGATAGATGGCTGCTCTGTTACGCATTCCAAGCTCGCGGTAAGGCTGGGAAATGGCACCTTATCTGTGGGATTGGATGTTCGAGTGGGGGAAGGGTAACGGGAGAGGTGCACCTGAGGTGAATTAGACTCTCACACGGGACGAAGTTAATGCACATTCCTCGGCACCCCGAACGGGGCTCACTTGGCCAGGGATACAGAAGCCCCATAGAGGCAAGACGCTTGGTGTCAGCCTCAGGTGAAGTTTTAATGCTGTCTGATTTTGCACGACTAGAATGAGCAGTCTCTTTACCCTGTACGCACACGCAGACACACAGACGCACACACAAACAGGAGGAAATCTGCCCAGCTTTATGAAGCTCAGCTAATCCCAGCAGGTTTAACACTGATGCTCATTCATCACACTGCTTACCTTGTAATTGTATATTACATACTTTGGGCTTTAGTCAAGCTGTAACTGAAGTTTGGTAGTATTAAAATGATGTTTTCTAGTCTACCTGGGCTCAGCTGAACTTAATTCTGTTGATTTAATCCAGACCCCCCAGAATGCTGAAACTACATCTTCACTGCAAAACAAATGCATTCATTCAAGACTTAATCTGCTGTATATGATTAATAACATGCCGTTGGTATCAAAGTGAAATTATGAAACGTACAGCTCTGTGTAAAATGTTGTTATTTATATTTTACTTACAAAGAGCCAGACTTCCTCAAAAAAACAAAAAAATTTTAAGTGGTCTTGAGCAATAGTTCTTACAGTCTTAGTTTTTCTTTGGACATTCACTGCATTTCACTTATTTTCAGTCTAGTCTGTATAGCTCTCCATTTTCTTACACTGATCTATGAATTATTCAAGCGTAGAAAAGCTACCTAACTCAAGGAATTTCCAGATGTTGTGCCTGCACAGGCAGCTTAAAAAACAACCGATTTTTATATTGTGTCTTTGGGAACTTTGTAATCAGCAGGCTGACCAGAAAAACCCAATATAATCCATTCCTGGTTATGTGATCTACAAAATGCAGAAAATAACAAGGTTTCAAAGACAAAATAACATTTTTGCATGAATAAAGTGTTTGCCATAAAGAAAAGTTGGCATAGATTGCCATGGTGTGAGATGTAGCTGAAGGATTTTAATATACTGGAATAGAAAAGAAAATGGCATCTGTTGCAGATGTGAAAGCCACCCTTAAGAATGAGAAAAAAACCAGCAAAGACTTGACACAGGAGCGAAAAGATGCATCTGGCCTTGTAGTTTTTGTTGAAGCCTCATCACAAATGGTCACTAAACGGCTCTGTCATGATTTGGGGCTCCATTTCAGCCAGCCTTGTTTGGAGATCGTTTAAAATTATTGGATTTAAGAGCATAGAATAGTACCATCAGATTTTGATCCACCAGGCAGTACAATTTGGAAAGTATCTGATTAGAAAAGGTTTAATTTTGCAGCATGAAAATGATCCTAGACACACTGCCAATGCAGTAAAAGCAGACTGGGAAAGAAAAAAAACAAAAACCAGTGAAACACTATCAGTCATGGATTGGCCTCTTCAGATAGATTGGGTGGCTCAAGAGTTTTGCACAGAACTAAGTTGTTTGTTTTTTTTTAACTTATTTATTTTTGGTTCATAAAATTGTGATATAAGTGTCACATCCATACGAAGTTCAGCACTGTTACACAGTTTTATTTCAGTGAGGTATTTTAATATATTTTAATAAGAGGAGTCATTTCATTTTCCCTAAAGATGACGAAATGCAGGAGTTGTGCAGTTATGTGATTTAAATAATTAGAATTTTAGCAACATGTCAGTCCAATCGTCATATATTACAAAAATAATAAAAACATTCCAACAAAAAGCTGGACTCTGGGATTTATAGCTGCTAAACTGGGTGATAGACAAACCATTAAGTATAAAAAAAAATCTGTCTCAAGTCTCAACAGAAAAAACTTAGGGCTCAGAATTACAAGCAACAATAAGAGAAGTGTCAGATTGCTGCCAGAGCTATGTAAATGTATACATTCACATTCAAGATTAGGCTTGGAGTAAAGCCAGCGACTATGTATTCTGCAAATGTTATGAGGGTTGGCATCAGAAGTATCCCATCAGACCACCCTCCCCTTAATCCTCAGTTACACTAGACGTGCATTTCTTTCCAGACCAGTGGTCCAGTTTGGTTGTTGCTCTACCTTTCCAGCTGCTCCTTAATAAAAGACGGGCACAAAATGTTTTTTATAGATATTCTTTTTAAAACGACAGAAAATTTCTGAACGGCCCATTCCTCTTTGCCAAATTCTATTTTTATACGTGTAAAGATATAAGAAAAAACAGTCGTATCTGTCACTTGAGTTAAAAGATTGAAGAGACTGAGAATATGATTAAGCATTCTATCTTAGGAAGATCCAATTTAATATATACCTGACGTTAACCTTTCTGAAAGTATTCTACGTTTTTACGTTTTACTTCAGCTATTTTATAATCGCTTTAAAGTCAAATGATTAAACATTTAGTTATTCTTATCATTTTATTATAGAATGGGTTTTAAAACTACAACCGTCTCGTTCGAGTGCGTCATAAAAAAGCGACTCACTGTGTCACAGGAAGTGCCTTCTGATACCCAGCTAGCTAACATTTAATGTTCATGTTAAGTTAATGGTAGCGTCAGTAAAATGCTGAACGACAGTGAACTTGCAAACTTACGGAATCGATTTAGAAGAGATGCAGAATTGCTTATGCGACCAGCAGATTCGGGTACCGAAGATGAAAAGAGTAAGGTTTAGAAAATGTATGCTGGCTAACGTTATTAGCCAGTTTGAACTAATATTTCTTCTTCGTCTTCTTCTTCTGAACGAACCATTTACGCTGGAAGGCACCGTTACTGTTATCCACAGAGTTAACCCCGGTCTGTGACTTTAAAGGTGTCAAACTGTCACTTGAGTACAAATGGTGGTTGTCTGCCACAGGTACAGCTGCTGACCCGAGCAGAGGTTGATAGAAAAGTAACCTTTCTTTCTTTTCTTTTTTTTTTTGGTCTTTCTTTAAACCATTTAACGTTTTTCTTTCTTTTCATTACTTCGTCCCGGTATTAAGCTACAGGTAATTAAACGCAAACTCCCTCAGCTGTAACACAACGGCTGGTCATTGTGACTGCAGCCTTTTTATTGTAATGGTGTCTTGTAGGCAGCTTGTACAACCGACACTTGTCCAACTCTGAGGCCTTAGCTGGCAGAAATCCACCAATTCTTGATTGTTTTGACTGTGAGACTGTGAAGAAACTCTGTGTCAGCTCAGCAACATAATACAGGGGACACTCTACTCCTACACAGTTATCAATTCAAGGGTCGTGCCTTTGCCAGTGTAAACTGTAAGATAACCGAGATTGAGATTTCTTATGAATGGCTTTGTATATATGACACCCATACCTGCTTATCATCACTGGGTCTCTATGGCAAGATAATGCCAATGTTACATGAAGGATGAACCATTAGGCTTAACTTTGATTAAGATGTACAGCAGCTACTTAGGGCGTCAAGTTCATAGTGAACTCTTTGTATAGTGGAGTAGCACGCTAAGCCACTTCAGCAGCCAACAACAATCTCTGATACGTTTAATCAACCATTAAATTATAGAGATTAATAGCCCTCTGAGAGGGAAGATTGTCTGAAGGAAACCTATCAGTTTTGCCTCAGAAGCTGCTTAAACGTTAAAGGCTGGAATTTGTACAACAGAGATTTGTCGTATGCCTTCTGATGAGACAAATCTTAGATTTGATTTATGTCATCTGGTGCTATAACTTCAGTTTTCTTTGAGTAATGCAGGGTGTTAATATAATAACTTTACTTGGCATCTAATTTATAGTAAAACATCGTAACAGTCTGTTCTTCTGAGGTGTCCTGTAATAAAGTATGCCCTTAAAAAGGGCTTGAGTTAATGCAAATAATTTTTGTGCTTTTGTGTTTGTTTGTTTTTTTTTGTTTGTTTTTTTATCTTTCAGGTCAAGAGGAAAAAGAGGTCAAACCACTCCCTCGCATCAATAAACACTCTGTTTTCTGGATTGTGGCTTCGGTAGTTGTGACATACTACGTGGACTTCCTCCGACACATCATGGAAAATGATGATATAAAAAGGTGAATGTGCTTTGTTGCTCACTCATTCCGCGTTATACTATTATTAAAATTTCTCAGATAATCACAGTAAACATTGTTCTTTTAAAGTGTTTGCTGTAGTTCTTTCTGAATATCATCAACATCAGTATATTTCATTGCATTTTGTGGAAAATGCATAATTTGTGATGATACTCAACATGAGTTCTATTAGCTAAGCAGGTTACTGTCCGCTTACTTGTTGCATTTTGCCTGGACTATAGAACAGTACTGCTGTTTGGTTCACTAGCTGGTGCATGTGCACACAGACATTAGCTTGTATATTTTCTGCTGTTAATGTCTTTACTGTAGCTTATCTCATATAGAGTGACTGTTCTCTACTCTGCACTCTAATGATGCAGTGATAAGGAGATGCAGATAGACACAACAATACCCTTGTATAAAAAGAGTCTTTCTTTTCTGGGGTGCACCAATTCCACCAAATGCCATACTCAGATACTTTTGTAACTTAATCATAGCTAGATGCTGATAACTGCAATAACAGAAAACTTCCCACAATAAGAAGTGACGGATTATCTTCTTAAAGGCGTCACCTCCTCTGTGCACATTGTTTTTTAATATATTTCACATAATTTTTGTCAAATCGGTATTTCAGTTTAAAAAATTTTTTATATTACTTGCATAATTGTAGTGTTGGTGTTATAAAGGAATACCTTTTTTTAACATTACATTTTCTTTCTTTCTTTCTTTTTTAACTGTGTCACCAAGCACTACTTTGTTGTTATGAAAGGTGCTTGAAAATCAAAACCCAAGAGGTGTTTTTTTTGTTTTTGTTTTTTTTTTTCTTCTCTTTCAATGACATTGTGATTATATGATACTCGTGCGAATGTTTTCATGATGCAGCATGTTCTCTGTTTGAATAGACTAGCTTTAGGTGTTGACACTGATCCTCATTTTAACCTGTTTTGCCAGTTGGTGGTTCAGCGTTGGTCTGTTACTCCTGGGGATCTGCTTGTCTCTGGCCACATTTTGCATTGTGTACTTGGAGTGGTACAAAGGCATCCAGCACTATGACCAAGAGTACCCTGCCATTCCTCCAATCACCACTGCAGCATTTATCGCTGCATCATGCAGGTAAAACGGGACATATCCTGCGTAATTACAAGTTAACTCCAAAGCATTGTTTTCACACAAAAAATGCAGCCATAGGTTTATATGCCAACAACATGTATAGCAAAGGCTATAGTACTTTTCTTCTTTAAATGTTTTTGCATAAACAATTTTATATTCTTTTGGGTATATAGTAAGAGATAATGGTAGGCAACTGACTGTCCAGTAAGATTTAAATGTTACTGTGGCATGTACTGTAATCAAAGTGGATCTTAATCTGTAGGGAACGAAAGCTGCTAAAGCTAGCCTCTGTTGACTCAAACTGATCTAAAAGTATGTGTGTAATGTTATGAACAGTAAAAAGTGCCTAGCATTTCAGCACAATTTAAAATATGTAATAATTGACTTGTTTAATGGCAGCCATTTTGATAGCAGGTTAAAAACAAATATTGGTATTTAATCAAGGCTATTTGTGAAAGTGGAATGGAGCAGGTTTAGACATTTTCTTGCAGGTGTTTGTGTGTATACTACTGTGCAAAAAAGATGTTGAACCAACCCTCATTTCTTTATAATTTTCTAGGGAAATTGAAAGTAGGGGCAGCAAATTATTTTCTTTATATATTGTCTTGCATATTTGCAATATGCAATGCAGTATATAAGGCAAAAATAGAGTTTGTATAGTTCTCAAAAGCTTGAAAATCTATATCGTGTGTATATATGGTAATATCAATATGGTATAATGAATTTGTATAACCATTTTTATTTTTTAACACTGTCTGAACTCCATTAGGCAAATCTTCTTACCATTTATTTAAGTAGTCTTCAGGAATAGTTCTCCAGGCTTCTTGAAGGACATTTAAAGCTCTTCTTTGGATGTTGGCTGACTTTTGTTCCATTCTCTGGCAAAATGATCCCACACTGCTTCAATAATGTTGAGATCTGGGCACTGGGGAGGCCAATCTATGACTGACAGTTGGGCTGTGCGATATGATGAATTATATTAGAGGATGATATCGAAACGCTTATTGTTTCATATTTATACTCTATCACAAAACACAGTATTAACTGAAATACTCTTTCATTGGCACCACACAAGAACCAGCCAAAAAAAATTTAGGAGCTCGTTATATGATTTTGTGCACTGGTCAAAACATTCGATTCCAGGTACATAACTCCCAGCCGAAAACACTTCACCACGAGTCGATTTGCCTGTTTTATATTACGAGTGTTGGGTAAGTATTGTAGGAAATCAGCAACGTAGCATACTACGCTGGAACAACAGATATGTGGGTGAGCCGAACAACACATCCTTGTAAGAGTTTAATGGTGCACTGCATCCGAAACCGAACACTCTGCAGTCAGTGTCTGCAGAGTGTCAGTTTCTTGACAACCATACAGGGACAGTAATGATAGCTGGAGGGCTCAGGGAAGCGCTTTCATGAGTGCAACGGGTCATCTAGTTTGTGTCAATACGCCATGTGGTTAACGCCATGTGAGGGTCATATTTGTTTCACTTTTGATTTAATTTAAATGTAACAAGAAATATTACTTCTGTTTATATAATCAACACATATAATCACAAAATCTACAGAAAATGTACTATATTGTGATATGTGTCATTATCGGGATAACAGATGGGTTATATCAGGAGATTTTTGGTCATATCGCACAACACTAACTGATAATGTTGCACTTTTGGTTTCTCTATCCAGTTAAGTTTTTACTTCATTGGCAGTGTGTTTGGGATCATTGTTATGCTGAAAAATAAAGCTGTCAGTCATCTTTCAGTTCATATTGCATGGTGGATCAAAATCTGCCAGTGTTTTTCTGCATTCATAATTCCATCATTTTCGACACAATTCCCAGCACCATTGGCTGAAATGTAGCCTCAAACTATGCCAGAGCCTCACAGAGTTTTACAAATGGCTGTAGGTACTAATTTTTGTACCTCTTCTGACCATGAAAGTGATGATTTGAACAAAAAATTTGAAATTTGGATTAATTGTTCCATAAGACCTCTAATTTGGGATAAATCAGCTTATTTTTCTTGCTTGAGAATGCCTTCCTGACAGCTAGGGCCAGTGAAGGAAGTAGAAATAAATTATGTGTTTTTTGTGACAGGCTGGTTTTGCTTTGTTTTTTTTCTTTTTCTTTAAGTTGTCTGTTATGTGTAGACACAACACTGGGTCATCCCTTGATTTGGGTGCTTTTTTTATGCTTCAATGATTCATAGGTCAGTGTTAAGTAGACAAGAAACAACAAAAAAAAAATCCTTTGAAAATGGACAGGTACAAGGACTGGACTAATAGTTGAGTGAAAAAGCAGCTAATGTCCAAAGAAAAGCTTTGAAAGGCCTTCAGAGAACCTGGAGAACTATTGCTCAAGAGCCCCAAAAAGTTGATTCATCCAAGTGACTTCTTTAGTCTCAGCTGACTGCAGGTTTCCCCATCCTTTTAAACAGTACATTTGCACAATAACTGAAACTAGCACCACTGACGAACAATGGGCGTGAGGTCACTTTCTTGATCATTAATATCCAAATTTTCATCACCACTAATCAACAACCACTGATCAAAGCCCATTGATCAGTGGTTGCTTTGAGTATCATTCACAGAGAGTTGGGAAACGGCTGCAGTCACAGCATTGTAAGATGGTGAAAGATGCATCCATAGTCCACCTCCTCAATTAAGAGATGGTCTTTCCCTTTTCAAGTAAATGGTCTCCTTGACTCCCTGCTCAAACCAGCGCTCCTCCCTGTCGAGGATCATTGAAAGAGTGGCCACTGGCCTGTAGGTGTGAGTAGACTCCTGGCCTGACGAGTTAGCTTTTCTGTGTTGTGCCATCCGCTTAGCCAGAGGTTGTTTGGTTTTCCCAATGTATAAATCATGGCTATCCTCCTGGCACTTAACAGCGTACACTATACTGCTCTGTGTCGGGACATCTGATCCTTTGGGTGGACCAATTTTTGACGCAGCGTGTTTCTGGTGTTAGGAGAAAATGCGTCTCAGCTGTTCTGATATTCCTGACACATAAGGGATCACTACGGGGTTTTGCTGAGGAAGCTCTTGTTCTTCTTCTCTCCTGGATCGCCTGGAGCTTCCTTTAGGTGTCTTCCCAGCTTTGATAAATGTCCAGGGCCTTCTCGATATGTTCTTCAGTTTCCCTGGCCGCTGTATCTGTGGGGATGGTGTTCCCACTGTTTTATAGCATCCTGATGACACCCAGTTTATGCTCCAGTGGATGATGAGAGTCAAACCTTAAATACTCATCCGTATGCGTTGGTTTACGGTACACATCAACAAATGTCCACCTTTACGAATGTAAATCTTCAAGTCTAAGAAGCCTAGCCTGTCATTTTTCAAATTCTCCCTGGTGAACTTGATGTGTATGGAACGCCAGGACTGACATAATGAATTAATTAAATACACCATTAAATAATTAATTAAATGTGGCAATAATTAATTGAAATTGGAAATATAATTTTTTTTTTTTTTTTTTTTTTGTGTCCTGTTTGGATCTTTAGCCATCAGAATTGTTGTCTTAAGGCCAAGAAAGATGCCAAGCGGATTTATTTTACCAAGTGGATCATCATGGCCTTGCCATATTGGTCCATTTGATTGACCTTTTATTATAATTATGAATTTATTTTATTTTCAGTTGCTACAAACGGGACAGACATGACTGGGGGATAGGACAGGGAGAAAGAATGGAAATATATAATTAAATAAATGTTTAACGCTGCCACTACAGCTTCTCTAACATTTTCTTGGTTGCCGTGCAAAGTAAGTCAAGACAGGTCGATCCTAGATAATCGATTGCTTGTGTGGACTTGGGGCAGCCAGGTATCCCAGAATGCATTTCAAATCACAGGCAGCAATGGTGGTGGTGTAAAGTTTTAAAATACCCCATTTTTTTGTCACCAACTACACTTTTAACAGTGTTTTAGCCGCGAATGGCCTAATCTTTACATGTCTGGTCAGGTTGTCAACATAGAACATGTTTTCAGAGATGTCACTAGCTCTGCTAACGGTCAGCTGACAGAGTGCACCGAGCTCACAGCCCCGGTGTTCCATCGTAACTGTATTTTGTTTGTTTGTTTGTTTTTTTTAACATTAACCGGTTTGTTTACATATTCCACTCTCCGTGTTCCACATGTTGCATCCGCAGATTCTCATTTTCACCGAACGATCGTCTCTTTCCGCCTGGTCTTGTGTCTCTGTGCTTCTGTAACATAAAGAACGAGCTGACATTTTTCTCACGACACCAGCGATCAGTTCAACAGACCCTCAGTTTACCTGCATGCATCCCCCTCCTCACCTGTCAGCTGTTTAACACCTGCTGCTAATTCAAGAAACACGCCCACATTACCTGGTGATAGTCACAGTTTAGCTGGGCAGTCGTTGTTCGATATAACGCAATGTTGGCGCATTTTTCTGCAAAAGATAAGTAAATACAGTTTTTTTTCCAGAGCGCAGAGCTGCTGGAGCTTTTTCCCTACAGAGCACTTTATAGGCGAACCCACTTGATCAGCGGCTGATGTCCAATCACCGGCACACAGCTTTGAAACCTCACCTGAGTTTTAGCTCTCAGTGGTTAAACACTGGATTTATATAGCTTTAATGTACATAAAAACAGCTGCTTGTTTAAGTGACAATACATGAATGTTTGGTTTTTTGTTTTTTGGCACTAGTAAAGTCAGTTATATCATTATCGCAAATTTTCAAATATATATCGTGATAAATATTTTTGGCCACATCGCCCTGCTCTAGCTGGTCGGTGCTGAGATTGGTTCTGTTGCTGAGGTTGGGGTCATCTTGTAATCACTTACAAACTACCTCCACTGCTTCAGTGACTGGGATGCAAGTGAAGAGAGATGTAACATCGTACGAGACCATGGTTTCATCTGCCTACATAATGACATCTCTCAACAAAATCCAAGGTGTTCTTGATGTGGTGTTTAGAGGTGCCTACTAACGGGTTGAGGATCGAATCCAGAACCGAGATGTTATAGGTGACTAAGTTGATCATAAAGACAATTGGTCTTAAAGGTACACCCTGTTTATGTATCTTTAGCAAACCACATGGACTTGGTGTAGCTTCCCCTGGGTATATCCTGTGGTATGAGGTCTGGTCAATGGCATTGTCTTGTTCTACTTCAGACACCATCTTCCTGTAACCACATCCTGGGTCTCGTTTCAGGGGCTCATAAGTATTTTTGTCACTGTGGCAAAATGTTCTCATGATAGTCTTTCTGGCTTAGCAAAACTGTGCACCTACCTTTGTCTGCCGGAAGAATGATATTGTTTTCATCATTACTAAGGGATGTGAGTGCTTCGCTCTCCTCCATGCTCCTCAATGCTTTGCATTGTTTAGACAGGCTGAAACCTTTGTCCGCAGTTGCTCTGCTTCCACATCTTCAATGTTGTTGTTTCAAATTGCTGTTTCTGTGGCTGTGATCGGTTCCACTAGCCATATTTGTGTCGGTATCACAGCAAAGCTCTACCCTTTCGCAAGGATGTTTTTCTCTGCTTGGGTGAGTTGTCTGTCAGACAGATTTTTCACCCACTTGTCCAGTTGTATTTTCACTCATTATGCAAATGTACCGTTTAAAAGGTTGGGGAAAGCTGCAGTCAGCTGAGACTGAAGAAGTCATTTGGATGAGTGACAAATCATTTCTCCCACTGAAAACGCCACATCCAGATGAACAGAATCAACTTTTTGGGATTTCCTTACCTCCATGATTGAGCATGCATAAAGATGTTGCTCTGGAGCATTTTTAAAAGCGTGTTGCTTCCTTAGGAAAAAACAGAAAGAAATGTGATTCAATACTTTGTCACAATGCATACAGCACAGTATTTATTTAATAGTTTTTTGTTTGTTTGTTTGTTTTGTGAGTGCAAAAAAAAAAATTAAAGATCATAATACTTTATTTATCCCATACTTCTTTATTCTCAAAAGATGATGATGATGATGATGATGATGATGATGATGATGATTGTTGTTGTTATTATTATTAAAGACAGATATATTGCATTATAGCAACTGATAGCATGTGGTGTTTAAAACCTAAAATAAAATAAAATGCCTGTATATGATGAAGGGGCAAAGGAGCTGAATCTGATAGAGAAACAGCTCTGTTGCCTGTCCTCTCACATCTTTTTGTAACAGGGAGCATCTGTATTCAACTAATATTTTACAAATGATCAATACTCAAACATTTCTCAATATTTGTCTTGCAGCTTTAACATTGCATTATGGCCAGTGTGGTCCTTCTTCACTCCACTCATCCTCTTCACACAGTTCATGGGTGTGGTCATGTTCATCTCTTTGCTTGGATGAATAGGAAAGGTGGGACAGTGTTCTTAGTTTTTTTGTTTTTGTTTGTTTGTTTGTTTTTTTAAATAACTATACTGTGGAAATTTTAATTTTCACAGAGTGTCTTTTTTATCAATCTGTTGACATTGTATTGTCTTTTGGACACATCTTCAAAGTGGCAAAAAGTTTTAAGCACTAAAGTAAAGAGAGACTGCACTGTCCAGCGCACTCTGTTAATTGAAATTATTGGCAGTAAAGGTTAAATTATCTTAACTATTTTGTTGTTGGATATGTCACCAAAAAATACATCTTTCATTGAAACTTAATGCTTTATATAGCACAGTGTTTTCCAACTACTGTGCTGCGGCACATAGGTGTGCCGTGGAAGATGATCTGATTCCATCTGATTAGTACTCTAAGCCAGCGGTCCCCAACCCCCGTGAGTCGTTTGGTACCGGGCCGTGAGACTTGAGGCTCAGGTGTGAAATGTATGGTTTTCAGGGTTTTTATCGGTTTTCAGCGTTATTTTGTTATCGTTTTTATCGTTAACTCTGTTTTTCTGAGTCTTTTCATGTGTGTTATGAATAAATCTTCTTTTTTTCGGTACCGGTACTAGTTTTATTTTGTTGTATTTATCCGCGACACCTTAAAGGCCGGTCCTTGAAAATATTGTCAGGCATAAACTGGTCCGTGGCGCAAAAAAGGTTGGGGACCGCTGCTCTAAGCAATCAGCGGGCAGAACAATTATATTTTCTTCCACTAGAGGGCAGTACAACTACCTGCTGTAATTAAATGGGTTGCCAACTGCCAGTAAAACAGAAGAAAACCAAGAAGAAATTACATAATAGTCATGCTGTGAGAATAGCAATCGATAAATATCTGAAAAGAAAAGTAGTCGATCTGACCTGGGTCCTGGAGAAAATTCCAACCCAGATGAAGGCCCTAGCATGTGTGATTTTTCTAAAATGAAATATGTGCCGTGGCTCCAAAAGGTTGGGAAACACTGATATAGCAAATAATGGATTTTTATGTAGTGGCTGTCCAAGATGAAATTATGCAAGTTCTAAATGTAGAACCTTCTAGGAAAAAATAAATTACATGTACAGCAGAAATTGTTTCGTAAGTTTCTTGCAAGTAAGTACACTGAGTGTGCAGTGATGGCATAATCACTATTTAAATTCCTTCTGTTTTATCACTTTCTTTCATTTGTTAAGTCTCACTTGGCCTCCGTGTATACACTTACCAGCCCTCTTTTTTTTTAGCTTGAACCATTTTTACCACATGAAAAGCAATAGTGTACTGAATTTCATTCAGACCTGCCACGCTATCCCGCAACCTTTTCAATTCAAAATTTTTCCCATGTTTGATTTACTCTACATACATGCTTTGACACCATTGTCAAGACAAAGCACCATACACTGAGTGATAGGTTTTTTTTGTTTTTTTTTAATAGAACTGCTCTCAATGCGTCCAATATCATTTTTGCTTTTTTGTGGTTACAGTCTTTCTTTTCACTTGTCTGAGGAATCTTTGAGTCTTGAAATGCATTACATAAAATGGCAGCATTAACTAAGTCCCAAAACAAGCTAGAGGTACATGAAATGTCTAGCAGGTAAGGAGCCTGAGCTAGTGAGTGAAGTTGATCCATAGTTTGATGGGACTGGAGTAACTTTGATGCATATTTTGGGCATAGCAACCAGTTTAATGTGGATGGGATGGAATAGACTGGATATTTTATTATTATTTTGACTGGTAAAACACAAGGGAGCAAGGTTTTGGAGGTAATTAAATTTAATATTTGGTGGCAGGGCTCTTGAGGTGGATACGATTTACCCTAAATGTCTGTAAGTTATGTAGCTGTCTTGGATGATGCATGCTAATGCCACATAGAATTTGTGGATTGTGGCTATGACGCAACTGGGAGGAGAATTGGCACCTCAAGTTCTGATTCTTAGCCACAAGCAGGTTGCGTGCCTGCTCTAGCTTTGGAACGAGTTGCTGCTCCAAATAGAGATGTTCAAGTATCTCAGGGTCTTGTACATGAGTGAAGATGGAGTGGAGTGGGAAACTGGCAGATGGATCAGTATCATCAGTTTATCAGTTGATCTCCATTCCTGTCCTCAGCTGAGATCACAAGTCCTGGGTTGTAAACCAAAGAATGATTATGTGAAAAAATGTCAGAAATGAGCTCTTTCCTAAAGATGTGTGAACTGCCGGCATTATAATCAATCAATTGTTACTTATTTTTCTTATTTTTGAAATAGTCAAGTTGTCATTTTTTTCTCCTTTCCTTTAATGAACTTGGAAATTAGTTGATATAAACTCATTTTATACTCAAACAGATGTTCGGCTTAATTTAGTTGATTAGACCTCTACTAGGTTTTACTTGAATGACATCTTTCTGTGGCGTATAGGACAGCGTAATAGTTGAAACCCACAAAATAAAATCTCCTCCCATGTTCTTGGCATGATAAATTAAATGTCAGGTACTTTTTTTCCCTGTAGCTTAAAGAAAACAAAAGCATGATTGCATGATTGAAAGCATCATTGTCCCCTTGCTGACCCTGTACATGTACAGAAGCATTGTTGTTGAACCAGTTGTCTCTTAAGCTTATTCTTTTTGTTTGTAATGGACATATTTGAGAGCAGCTGTTTTGATATGAGCAGGGTGAACACAGGTGTTACTAATGACATGAATTAAGCTTGCGTGCCTACATCCACATGGACACTTTTTCCCCAAGTACATTTTGAACTATATCTCAGTGAAACCCCCCCCAACTAAAAAAATAAAATAAAAATAAATCACTCCCTTTTTAAAAAAAAACAAAAAAACAAACAAATTCCAGCCTTTATTTGTATGTAAATACACAAAGCTGTTTCAGTACACACGCCTTCATCAGAGAATAAAAGTCCATGAACACAGAATAGTTTCTAGTGGTATGCCCCCAGTAGGGCGGTCCAGATATGGTGTTACACCAGTCGCAAGCTACCACCTTATGGTGAATGGAATATTCCACCAGTGAATGTTGTTGTTGTTGTTGTTGTTTTCTTTTTCTTAAACCTATTGTTCAGTGGGAATGGTACACTTTGGTGATAAACTTTTCATATCTTTTTAAATAACCTCAATTACAATATAAACTGTCTTTGGAGTATAGCCAGGTGAGAATATATTTATTGGGCTGCAAAATCATTAAAGATCACAAAGTGACATACATGTGTTACCAATAGAGAGTTCTAGTACATGCCAACAGCTTTCATCTGAAGTGGCTTACAAAAATTTTCCCTTTTGGTAAATTTCAATGAGTCAGAAGACGCTGACCAGTAAAGGGGATTTGAAATGAAATCTGAGGAAATGGTGTCACATTTTCAGGAACACTGATATAAAAACACTACCCTGCAGAAATCGTAAACTATAGCCTTGGACAGGTGAATGTTACTACACAGTAATGCTCGGAAACCAACAGAAGATAATTACTATTTGTGTCTACATGTATTACAGAGGTGTGTGTGTGTGGGGGGGAACCCCAAATAATTTGTAGGAATTAGAGTATTATTGAGAGTGAGTGATGATCTAATGAGTCAAATCTTCCCTGAACCACCCTTAGTTTCAGAAGATCTTAGATTCTGTGTCACAATCTGGTAGGTGAAAGAGATCCAAAAAGAGAGTTTTTCAGAGAGTCTGTTTTCATGGATTCAAAAGACAAAAATGCATAGAAAAAGCCTCTCTTACCAAAATACCTGTGTAGATGTAGCCTAAAACAAGGTGAACAAGTTTGGATATTTGCTTTTTTTTTTTTTCCCCACTTGTCATATGTTCTCAGATTCTTTCTCATCATGTTAAATATTGTATTTCTGTATGCAACTAATTTTTTTTTTTTTTTAAATATTCACTATTCAAACATTTCTCTATACTTGTCTTGCAGCTTTACCATTGAGTTATGGCCAGTGTGGTCCTCCTTTACTCCACTCATTTGATTCACACAGTTCATCGGTGTAATTATATTCATCTCACAATCTTTGTGTTGCTGTTTTTTGTTTTGTTTTGGGTTTTTTTTTTTTTTGACTGCTATAAAGATTTTAATTTTCATTGTCTTTTATCAAACAACTGAGATTGTATTGTTTCTGTTTTAAAGATACTAAAGGTAGTACTAAAGGTACTAAAACAAAAAAAAGCTGCACAGTGCATTATGTATAGTAAAATGATTGTAAATAAAGATTAAAACCATTCAACTGTCTTGTTTGTTGTCCAGCCTAATCAACTCCAATTCACTACAGTGTTGAGTTTTGTTTGTGGGTTGTTGTTTTGTTTTTGTTTTTTGTTTTTTTTTTAAGAATTTCTTTATTTACCTTCTGACGTTTTTCTTTGGAGACTTGCTAGGTTTTCATTTAAATTAGTCCAGTCCTTGTGCCTAACAGTTTTTAGGGAAGTTTTATTGTTTTTTTTGGTTCATTAAGCTACTTTGCACTGACCGGTGAGTCATTCGACTATTAAAAAAAAAAAAAAAAAAAAAGCATCTAACTCAAGGGAGTCTTGTGTCTAGTGACGCTGGCCGTCTTGCTATAGAAAAATGTAACAAATTATATATCTATGCGCTTTGTTGCCAGCAGCCTGGCACAATATGGAAGTAATTAAATCCAATTTCTTTTGTTAAATCTATGAAAGATGTCAAAAATAACAGCTTGACAGGCATGAAATAGTGTTTTTGCACGTGAGATATTTCTAGAGATATTGGCTGAAGTCTGTGTGCAATGTGTCCTTAAAAATTTTCAGAAGCTGGGGAAGAGGAGGACAAGACAAATCATCTCATGCGCCACAATGCTGACATGATGTTAGCTGAGCAAAATGACATTAAATTGGCTCCACTGTAGGCTCCACCTACTTAGCTTGACAAAGTTGTATTTTATTTTTCACATTCCGCTACTGATTAGTTACCAAAAAGTTGCAAATGCTTTCCTACTGCTTGAGGGTGTTGCACACTCACAACCACTTCTTATTGCAAGACAATTGTACAGGTCACTTGACAGGAGGCAACCTTTTACTGTCTGACATGGATTGACTGAAATGACTCTGATTGTTCAAGGTTTGCATATAATTGCTGTCTAGTTTATAAATGCAGATTGAATCAGACAGCAACAGATAACAACATGTTGTCAATCTTTGCCATTGAATACAACTCCAGGGGACTCGGCTCACTGCCAAATGGTTGTATTCTGGTTATATTCCTATGGAACAGGAAGTTGCAAACTTAAAGTGTAATAAACCTAGCACAAAAGGTAAGGACAGGTGTGTTTGGTCTATTCTTTGGTTTAACAATGCTTCTTGGCAATAAATCTTATACTACTGGAAAGCCTGTTTATTTCCCTTGTAAGGAAATTGTATTTATGGGTTGAGCAGCAGAGTTGAGTATGTGTTATGCCCATGAAAAACTTGCCATTTCTTCTCTTATTCTGCTATTGACTCGTTTGTCAACACCTGGAGTCGGCACCTGTCAAGAAGAGGCTTTGAAGTGGGCGCCCAAAGAAGACGACACCACAATCGTTTCCTCACTCAGCCTTCCAAATGCTACTGAAATTTTGTTAAATGAATAAATTGTTTAATTGCCAGTATGTCTTGTTTCTTCAGACTTCGATCATCCATTTCAATAAACAACACCTAACAGGAGTCAATAGCAGAGCAAGCTGTTTGGCAGGGAAGATTTGGCAAGTTTTCAATGGATCCTTCCACATACTGAATGCTGCTGCTCAAACCACAAATGCATTTTCGGTAGAAATGTGGCACCATTTAAGGGAAAACAAACAGGCCTTCCAAAAATATGAGATTCAGTGGCAAGAAGCATTTTTACAACAAAGGCACAAACCAGCGTGGACATGCCAGCAACAGCTATACTGATTGGGCATAGCATTATGACCACCTGCCTAATATTGTGTTGGCCTGCCTTTTACTGCCAAAGAGCCTTGACCTGCTGGGACATGTGCTCCAATACACCCCTGAAGATGTGCTATGGTATCTGATACCAAGATGTCAGATGGATTGGAATTTTTTCTCCACTATATCCCACACATGCTCAATTGGACTGAGTTGTCAAAGTCAGCGTTGCGCTCCTCCAAACATTTCTGAACCATTTTTGCTTTATGGCAGAGTACATTGTCTTTAGCCACAGCTATCGGGGAATAGTGTTTCCATGAAAGGGTGTTCAACAGTTCTTAGATAGATGGTGCATGTCAAAGTAACATCCCGATGGATGGCTAACCCCTAACCCCATGCTTCCAAACTCAACACTGCTCAAACCATGACGCTTCTGCTACACTACATCTTGGTCCCAGGTATTCCCCAGATAAGCAACACACACACACACACACACGGCCATCCATACGATTTAAAAGACAACATGATTCATCAGACCAGGCCACCACCTTCCACTTCTCCATGGTTCAGTTCTGATGCTCACGTGCCATTGTTTGCCTTTTCGGCAGTGGACAAGGGTCAACAATGGGCACTCGACTGGACTGTGGCTATGCAGCCCCATACACAACAAAGTGTGTATTTGACAAATTGCTATCAGAACCAGCATTAACTACTTCTGGCAATTTGAGCAATAGTAGCTCTTCTGTTGGATCAGAAAACAGAGGCCAGCCTTTGATCTGTACACACATCAGTGACTCTTGGCTGTCCATTACCCTGTCTCTGGTTCACTGCTGTACAATTTGACCCTTGTCAAACTAGGTCAAATCCTTATCCTTGCCCATTTTTCCTGCTTCAAACACATAAACTTTGAGGACAAAATGTCCACTTAGTCCCTAATATAGTCCAACCACTAATATGGACACGATGTAGAAATAATCAGTGTTCACCTGCCAGTGGTCATAATCTTATGCCTGGTTGGTGTATGTGATTTTCTATAATTTATCACGGTTAATTGCTGCCAACTTGACTCCGTTCAGTCACAGATTGATATAAATGGCCTGTATTTGTATAACGCTTTACTTAGTCCCTAAGGACCCCAAAGCGCTTTACACATTCAGTCATCCACCCATTCACACACACATTCACACACTGGTGAAGGCAAGCTACATTGTAGCCACAGCTGTCCTGGGGCGCACTGACAGAGGTGAGGCTGCTGGAAATTGGCGCCACCAGGCCCTCTGACCACCACCAGTAGGCAACGGGGGAAGTGTCTTGCCCAAGGACACAACGACCGAGACTGTCGGAGCCGGGGCTCAAACCGGCAACTTTCCGATTACAAGACGAACTGCCAACTCTTGAGCCACGATCGCCCCATATAGACTAATAGTACCCTGACTCTGTCATATGACAGCATTTATGGTAAGTTTGAATGATATTGTTGATATGTCTGACAATCAAATTTTTTAGCAAAAACAGCTAAAGTTATATAACTTTCTTTTTTTGGAAATGGATAATGGCAAAGTTTAACTTTGAGGATGTAATGTGCAGTTGAAAAAAGGTGATAAATTGGAATTTATATTACTCAGCATCTTGAAATCCGAGCTGCTCGACGAAGCCTGACGCCCACTTTCAGCTAATTTAGAAATTGCATCTTATACACGTTTGTCACAGAGATGAGAGGGGCATTTTTAGCTGGGTTAAACTGCTCGTTCCTTGTGATATTCCACATTAGCACTTTGTTGTTCACTGTCTGTATCTCGACTCTTATGCTTTGATTTTTGACTTTCCTTTTTTCATTTACCAATTTCAAATCCTGCATACTGAACACAGGCAGCTTTTGTTCAGATTTCAGATATATAATCCAAATTCATTCTTTCTTAAGCTGAAGGCAAACCTTTGACATGACATAGTAATAATTAAGGAGCTGAGCCATTACTTTTAAATAAATGTATAAAATTTATTAAAGCTTCATCAGAATTCTGAACCTTAGTAACAAATCATTTCACCAAAATGATGAACTGTATACACAATAAACCAACATGGCCCTTGTGTCACAAGATGTTAAAATGATAACTAAACAGATATCAATGCATCTAAGCAAAACTGTACTGAAAGCATAAATTATGACGAATGACTGGCAAGAAATCTTTGGTAACATCTGCAATGCAAAAAAAAAAAGAAAAAGCTGACAGTAGCTGACACGCACGAGACACCTTGTTATGCAAATACAGTTTCAGTCAGTGAAAACATCTCAAGCCATCATACAATGCAAATAATCCCTTTTACTGACAGGTCATTTGTTTTTGCAGTTGTGCGCTAAAAAAAATGACATTTTCAGAATAGGAGTCACACTAGTGCTTGTTAAACAGTCAGAAGGGTTTGAGTAAATTCTTCCTTGTGATAACCAGTTTATGAAATACTATTTCGTGTATTTTTTCTTTAAAATACAACAATCAGGTCTGACAGTGTGAGTACAAGAAAATAATTATTAGAATACAATGTGTTAAATTTGCTTAGATGAGAGGGTCCAGCAGTAGATCAGAGGAATAGGGAAGGATTTGTCTGTGTGTTTCAGTTGGTTTAGCTATAGGCCTGAGAGTGTGTGTAATTGTTTAGAGAGAAAGGAATTTATGGACACTGGGGGGTTTGCCTGTCATAAAAGGAGACAGGAAGCTACAGTTGGGGCTTGCTGATGCTGATGCTTGTACCTTTAATAAAAGTTCATAATTGCCATAACTTGGAAGTAGGTTTGCAGGAGACTCTCCACCTTATCTGTAAATGTAAGACAACAAGAGGCCACTGGCAGGTGGATGCAGAGTGGGGGTCCCAGTGTTTGTAATATGCTAACTGTGTTTTGCATGTTGTCTAAAGGAATTTGGTGTAGGCTGGGTGAGGAGATTACTGTTGTGACCGGCAGGAAGCCACAGATACACACACACAGTGCTTTAACTGTTATTCACCCACACCTACATGCACACTCACTCACGTGCACTCACATAGACACATGGGTATGCGCACACACAGGCACTCACATGCTCGTGCATACACACACAGACACAGAGTTTGCAGCACACCATGGGGGTTTTATGATGGGGTCGCTTCTATAAAGCTGACTGTAACAAACAAAGGAGTGGAAGATCTGCAGAGAGACACCGGCCTTGCACATCTCCCCTTCTAGAAGATGCATGCTTAACTGAAGATGAATAAAGGTTTTGTGAAATGACTACTGAGTCCTGTGCTGTCTCTGGATGCCTCGAGGAATAAAAAAAGAACCGGGTGAAACTGGTTTCGTAACAGTTTTGGTGCCGAAAACCCGGGATTTGCTCGAGGCCCAGAGAGGATGAATTGGCAGAGCTGAGATCGTGAAACAAGGCAAACAGAGAGCTAGCTCACATGATTAAAAGGTAAGCACGACCTGTTTATTTTCGAAGCGTGCATATTGAATAAAGCCTAAATTATCTGTTCGCTAAGTTGAGCGTATCCCAGTGTAAATTCACTCAGTAGGTAAAAGAAGCGGTGTTTGATCTATCTTAGTTATTAGTTAATAGAAGCGGTGTTTCATCCGCAGCCGTGTGTGATCCGTCTTAGTTTTTAGGAAAAAGTGGCGTTGCTGTGATCCGCCCCCGTGCGTTAAAGCAGGAGACGTGTGTTACTATTTAGTTAGAAAGCGGGGTTTAAGGCCTCGTCACCGGCTGAGGGCCGTGTGTGTTCCGGGCTTGACAGCCCCACTCCCTCTCGGACGCGAGGGTGAGACCTCTCTCACCCTCGCTAGGCAGCGCCTGTATCACCTACGACAACTGAGGAAGTTCAGGGTCTCTCCAAAGATCCTCAGGATTTTCTATACAGGCGCTGTGGAGAGCATCCTCACACAGAACATGACATCGTGGTTTGGGAACAGCTGTGTGAAGGACCAAAAAGCTCTCCAGAGAGTGATCCGTACAGCAGAATGCTGCTGCAGGATTGCTCTCCCCCCGCTTCAGGACACCTACACCAGGAGATGCCGGACTAGAGCAGCGCAGATACTGAAGGACCCGTCCCATCCTGGCAACAAACTGTTCCAACTTCTGCAATCTGGTAGAAGGTTCCGCATCATCCGGGCAAGGACAGAGAGACTCAAGAGGAGCTTCTATCCCCAAGTCATCCGGGCCCTAAACACACACACCCGCCCTCTCACATCATCTATAATTGACTGAGACAGGACTCTTCCAGACACTAAACCAAGGAACAATGTACATTTCAAATTCCTTTAATTTTAAATATGTTTATATTGTCTATCCTGTAAAATAGTCAGATGTCTATTCATATTAATGTACAGAATTCACCTGCTTGCTGCTACTACTGCACATTCACCCAATGTATATACTTATATATATATATATATATATATATATATATATATATATATATAAATATAAATAAATGTTCTTCCTCTACCCCCCCCCCCCCAATTTTTGCACATGTCGAGGAGCGTGTCAGGCTACATTTCACTGTGTGTTATACTTGTATAACTATGCATGTGACAAATAAAGAACCTTGAACCTTGACCTGTGGGACAGGAGGTCCAGGGTGGTAACCTGGGGATTCGGAACTCCTAAATAACTAACTCGGGCTAGAAGTCCCTGTCACAGTCTAAAGTCTGCATAAAAGCAGGATCGGTTGCTTTCGCCGGTTAGATTCCGAGCTGAGTTGAACCAGTGCCTGATGCAGAAAGAGGACTGTGTAGTGTGTGTGAAAGCGCCGTTAGAGTCTGTGTCTCATCCGAAGTACGGGAGTCAATTAAAGTAACAAAAAAGAATATGTGTCTAAAAGTGTCTGTTTGTGGTGTGTAGAAATTGCGGCAGGAGGCCATGTCACAAAATGTTGCAAACTGTGAAGTCAATTGAGGGGTTTAATTTGGTTTTATTTTGGGGGAAGAGAGAAACCACGGTATCGAGTCCGTGGCGCAGTTTGAATAATTTGTGAGGCAAACGTGGTGCGATCTGAAGATCGTGAGCCTAATTGTCCTAGTTTGGTTGAGGTGTAAAAGAGCGGACGGCACCCGCTCTGTGTGCTGATCAGGGCGTTGTCCTGAATCACAGCAAGAGGAAGTGTCTCGCAGAAAGTTGTGAATGGAACTGCGAGAAGCCTGAGGTGTGTGAGAGCCAGCCTCGAGGGGCGGGTTCACAGGTGGAACCAATGAGGAGTAAGATGTGTGTGTGTATGAGAGAGAAATAAAGGTGGGGGCGAGTGACCAGGCTGCGTGTGTGTGTGTGAATTCCTTGATGACAAAAAAGGGAGACAAAGTTGATTTTCTGTGAAATAATAATAGTCAAGAATCAAAGTGATCAAATAGGAGAAAATGAACTAAAATAAATAAAGAAAACTAAACAGTGGATTAGTGTTAAGGTAATGATAAATAAATTGATAAAATTAACAGTGACATTTAAAGGTGATCAAGTACTTAAGGATGAATCATCATCATCATCATCATTTATTTATATAGCACTTTAAAAACACACCTGGTAGACCAAAGTGCTGTACAATACTAATATGAATGGAGAATTTGATTGTGGACTGGATGAGAGCTGTTGGGGAGAAAGGAAAATGAGGTTGGAGGAGTGAGTTAACAGGTTGATGTGTGGGTGTAAAACAATGGATTAAAAAAAAAGAAAGAAAAATAATGAAAAGAAAGAAAATAAAAAGTGTGGAAGTGTGAGTGAGAAATTGTCTCCAACTGGGGGAAGCAGTGATACTACAGGTCACCTTCTTCCCCTGCTGCTGGACACAAAACAAAACATGATTTGGAGTGTTGTGGATGAAAATAATAACAACATCAAGAAGATTTTTTGTGTTTGCGGTTAAGAACAAATAAAATTTTCATTTTTGGGGGTTTAAAGTCAGGAGAGTTTAAAACAAAATAAGCGGAGATGTGTTGTTTTAGGAGTGATGAAAAAATATGCAGTCACAGTGAATAGTGAAAGACTCTCAGTCTGTCGATTACAGGTGGGGAATGGACCTGGATCAAATTTCCATGGGCAGCAGTCAGAAGAAAATTATAGGTTAAGATCATTAGAAACACCCAGTCTGAATTTTGGCTGAATTGTTTTGCAGCTTCCCTTCCTAATCCTGAAAAAGCAAGCTCCAAGGAAGATAACCTCTCCTTGAAGACAAGTAGTGCAGTTCCAGAAGCACGAGCATGAACATCAACAGTGGACAGCAGTCCAAGAGACAATACCATAGTCCTGAGCAGAGAGGTCCAGCAGCACTATGAGCAAACGGCATTAGAAAGAGAAGAACCACCATCTTGATTGGATGAATGGAGATGTGTTTCCAGCAAGCTGCAACTTCACTGTGTGTGAAGGACTTTTGAGAAGATTGTTGGACTTTGACATTTGCCATGTTTGGAGCAAGATGGCAATGAAAGAGACAGTGGGAGAAAAGAAGAACTGTCATTGGACTGCAAAGTGGGAGAGGAGAACGGAGAGAAAGGAGCAGGTGAGGACACAGAGGAATGCAGCTGTTTTAGTGTGGGGAATCAAATTGGGTTAAGGAATCCGGGGAGACAAGCGACTGCCTTGAAGTGGAGAATTGACAGTGTCCAGACCACCACAAAAGGGGGAGGAAGACAAACACTGAGGTATGCAAGTGTACTGCCTGAGAAAATGGAAAGACAACACCACACATGCACATTATATGCACTACAGATAGCACAAAATCATACATAGAGTGGCACACATCAAAAGAGGGTATTTGTAGAAGGGGTTAACAACAAGCAGCGTGGTTGCCTATGGTAACCTGCAAGCATTTGGGGTTTAGCTATGCCTGACTAAGACAGAGATTTTCATTTAGAGGTTTCTGAAACAAAAATTTGGAGTGAACGGAGTTTTGTTTCAGAAAAAAGGGGGAAGGTAAATAAAAGGATACACAGAAATATAAAATGTATTAACTCTACTAACACACACACACACACACACACACACACACACACACACGTAATGAAGCTCATTAGGAACAAACGCAATTTTAAGAAGGCAATACGGTTACCATCATCTGGTCTGGTTCATTGAGTGGGTTGAGAAGTGATACATAGACGACTGAATTAGTATTATTTTGGGGAACATGATTGAATGATAGCAGGGGCGAACAGAATCCTGCAGCGAGGGTTTAAATGAGACTAGCTGATTTTTAGTTTTTTGTTTTGTTTATGATGTATGGGGAAGGTTTTACCATGGCACACACCTGGGGACAAAGGAAGAAACTGATCATTTCAAAGAATATTGCGTTTGTGTGAAGTGTGTGGGTTGGTTGGTGAAAGTTTTGGGGATTTAATTGGCTGAGACATTTTTCTTTTTTTCACCAATTTTTAGATTGGGTGTGTTTTCACCTATTACAGGAAGAATATTCTGGGACAAGTCCTAAGACCGGGCTTCTGTATTTTTATTTTTCATATTTGATTTGTTATTTTTATTTATTTATTAATTTTTTTGGTTTTTGAACAGTGCACTGGGAGTTTTTTTTGGGAATTTCTTTTCTTTAAGCAGATCTGCATAATGGGAATTAAAAGCGCTATACGATATGTACCGGGAAAGCCGTTGCAAGTGAGTTTCTCCAAAATTACAATGGGCTCGGGAGAAAGCCACTTATTTGGGACATTGAGAGTCCCTGTCCAAAAGGATTCAGCGAGGTAATCCAGTCTAAATTCTTCTTTTTCTTTTTGAAATGACGTCATGTTGCTGAGGGTGGAAACGAAATGTGACGATAGGTTCCACTATCAGCAAAGAATGACTGAATGAATGACTGAATAATGAGTGAAAATAAAAATGGGGAACTGACTGGACTGGTAAAAGTTGACAAAAGCTGACAAGACTTGACTGACTTGACCACTAAATGAGTGAAGTGACATTGCTTAAGGAAAGTCACTGATTATAATGTGGAATAAATTGGGATGATTCATTATTTAGTGCAAATTATGGCAATAATTGTAGTTTAATGATTTGAGAAAACCTGCACATGATACTTGTCTCTGTGATGCTGAGTACTTTATTACTCTTATGAGCTACAGCTGGCTGCAAATGTGAAGTTTGATTTAACTTACAGATTTGTCTTCTAGGGTACAGGCTCCAGGTGGAGCTGGGAGTTACTATTTTCTTTTTATATGCTTCCTTTAGCTGGTATCATTCAATCTTTTAGCAACCTGTCTTATCATTTTTATGCTGATGACATTCAGCTCCATATGTCCTTTAAGCCTCATCAGCTGGATAGGCTGTCCACCCTAGTCCAGTGCTTAACCCAGGTTTCTGATTGGCTTTCAAGCAACTACCTTGTTCTAAATACTAACAAGACCGAGACCATCATAGCTCCTCCTGAGCTACATTCTAAAATCAGTCAGGTTCTTGCCTCTTTCTGTCCATCTGTCAAGTCAAATATTCGAAATCTTGGAGTAATATTTGACTCTTCTCTGGGCCTCAACTCTCATGTAAAATCTTTGTCTCGTTCCTGTTTCTATCATTTAAGAAACATATCTAAACTGCGACATATGGTTTCCTCAGCTGAACTGGAAAAACTCATTCATGCATTTGTGTCATCACGCTTAGATTACTGTAATTTCCTGTTTACTAGCTTGGATAAATCATCTCTCTCTCTCGCCTCCAGACAATACAAAACGCAGCAGCCAGATTACTAACTCACTCTACCAAGCGTGTTCACATCACTCCCATCTTATATTCTTTACATTGGCTCCCAATAGAGTTTAGAATTCGCTTTAAAATTCTTGTTTTAACATACAGAGCACTAAATGGCCAGGCTCCAGATTACTTATCCAAGCTTCTTTTAAAATACACTGCTGCTCGTCATCTCCGCTCACAGACTCAGAGTCTCTTAGTTGTTCCTCGTACACGACTGAAGACAAAAGGGGACAGAGCCTTTCAGTCTGTTGCACCAAGGCTGTGGAACAGTTTACCACTACAATTACGTTTGCTTGACTCTGTGGATTCTTTTAAAAAACAGTTAAAAACTCTTCTGTTCAAACAAGCCTTTTGTTGATCTACATATTTTATATTTTTTTACATTATTTACATTTGATCTTTTACATTGTATATAATGTCTATTGATTTTATTGTTTATTTTAATATTTCTGTACAGCGCTTTGTGATTGCCTGTCTGTGATAAGCGCTTAATAAATAAAGTTTACTTACTTACTACTTACTTGAACAAGCTTAACATTTAACCACTGGCTAATGTTTTTGTATGAAATGGTTATAGGCTGGGAGTAGAGTTGCTCCAAGGGTGAAGCCCTGGTAATTTTTTGAGAGAATGTGCAACTTTTTCGTTCATCTCTAATTGTGTGGAGTTGACGCATGGCGAGGTCCATGTGCCAAAAGAGGGTTTTCTGGGGATTTTTATTTTTCAGTTACAGGTGGAGCGATGGAGTTATGGTTCTGTAAGCAGTACAGATACCAGGAGCATGCGGTGCCAGAGGCGAATTGGGTCTGTCGGAAAGGGCTCAAGAAGAAGAGGTCTGGCCCAAGCTGGACCAGATAATTCAAAGAGGTGGAGAGGATCTCGCACCAAGTCGAGCTGAAAGGAAAGGCGAGACCTGGCAACACGGGAGCCAGTGTGCGAAAAAGGGGAACTCGGTTGAGACCCCCTACATGGATCCCAGCCCAGGGACAGAATAAATCCCTGATCCATGCAACGAACTGAAGGGTAGTCCACCCCGGCAGTTGAAGAAAGAAGAGGAGCAGAGAATCACCCAACTCGGAAGATAGAAGGATCGACATTACAGTGGGGCAAAAAAGTATTTAGTCAGCCACCGATTGTGCAAGTTCCCCCACTTAAAATGATGACAGACGTCAGTAATTTGCACCAGAGGTACACTTCAACTGTGAGAGACAGAATGCGAAAAAAAAAAAAAAATCCATGAATCCACATGGTAGGATTTGTAAAGAATTTATTCGTAAATCAGGGTGGAAAATAAGTATTTGGTCAATAACAAAAATACAACTCAATACTTTGTAACATAACCTTTGTTGGCAATAACAGAGGTCAAACGTTTACTATAGGTCTTTACCAGGTTTGCACACACAGTAGCTGGTATTTTGGCCCATTCCTCCATGCAGATCTTCTCGAGAGCAGTGATGTTTTGGGGCTGTCGCCGAGCAACACGGACTTCACTCCCGCCACAGATTTTCTATGGGGTTGAGGTCTGGAGACTGGCTAGGCCACTCCAGGACTTTCAAATGCTTCTTACGGAGCCACTCCTTTGTTGCCCGGGCGGTGTGTTTTGGATCATTGTCATGTTGGAAGACCCAGCCTCGTTTCATCTTCAAAGTTCTCACTGATGGAAGGAGGTTTTGGCTCAAAATCTCACGATACATGGCCCCATTCATTCTGTCCTTAACACGGATCAGTCGTCCTGTCCCCTTGGCAGAAAAACAGCCCCATAGCATGATGTTTCCACCCCCATGCTTCACAGTAGGTATGGTGTTCTTGGGATGCAACTCAGTATTCTTCTTCCTCCAAACACGACGAGTTGAGTTTATACCAAAAAGTTCTACTTTGGTTTCATCTGACCACATGACATTCTCCCAATCCTCTGCTGTATCATCCATGTGCTCTCTGGCAAACTTCAGACGAGCCTGGACATGCACTGGCTTCAGCAGCGGAACACGTCTGGCACTGCGGGATTTGATTCCCTGCCGTTGTAGTGTGTTACTGATGGTGACCTTTGTTACTTTGGTCCCAGCTCTCTGCAGGTCATTCACCAGGTCCCCCCGTGTGGTTCTGGGATCTTTGCTCACCGTTCTCATGATCATTTTGACCCCACGGGATGAGATCTTGCGTGGAGCCCCAGATCGAGGGAGATTATCAGTGGTCTTGTATGTCTTCCATTTTCTGATGATTGCTCCCACAGTTGATTTTTTCACATCAAGCTGCTTGCCTATTGTAGATTCACTCTTCCCAGTCTGGTGCAGGTCTACAATACTTTTCCTGGTGTCCTTCGAAAGCTCTTTGGTCTTGGCCATGGCGGAGTTTGGAGTCTGACTGTTTGAGGCTGTGGACAGGTGTCTTTTATACAGATGATGAGTTCAAACAGGTGCCATTCATACAGGTAACGAGTGGGGGACAGAAAAGCTTCTTACAGAAGACGTTACAGGTCTGTGAGAGCCAGAGATTTTCCTTGTTTGAGGTGACCAAATACTTATTTTCCACCCTGATTTACGAATAAATTCTTTACAAATCCTACCATGTGGATTCATGGTTTTTTTTTTTCCACATTCTGTCTCTCACAGTTGAAGTGTACCTCTGGTGCAAATTACTGACCTCTGTCATCATTTTAAGTGGGGGAACTTGCACAATCGGTGGCTGACTAAATACTTTTTTGCCCCACTGTAATTCATTGCAGCGACTCTAACATCACAGGTCACGGTGGAGCAAACCAAACACAGACGCCATGATGCTACGTTTGGGAAATGGGGAGAGCTTGTATGAACACATTTTAGTAACAGATTTAGAGTATTGTTGATCTGCCATGGGGCAGATCAAAAGAGGGATTTGTGAGTACAAGAAAATAATTATTAGAATACAATGTGTTAAATTTGCTTAGATGAGAGGGTCCAGCAGTAGATCAGAGGAATAGGGAAGGATTTGTCTGTGTGTTTCAGTTGGTTTAGCTATAGGCCTGAGAGTGTGTGTAATTGTTTAGAGAGAAAGGAATTTATGGACACTGGGGGGTTTGCCTGTCATAAAAGGAGACAGGAAGCTACAGTTGGGGCTTGCTGATGCTGATGCTTGTACCTTTAATAAAAGTTCATAATTGCCATAACTTGGAAGTAGGTTTGCAGGAGACTCTCCACCTTATCTGTAAATGTAAGACAACAAGAGGCCACTGGCGGGTGGATGCAGAGTGGGGGTCTCAGTGTTTGTAATATGCTAACTGTGTTTTGCATGTTGTCTAAAGGAATTTGGTGTAGACTGGGTGAGGAGATTACTGTTGTGACCGGCAGGAAGTCACAGATACAGAGACACACACACAGTGCTTTAACTGTTACGCACCCACACCTACATGCACACTCACTCACGTGCACTTACATAGACACATGGGTATGCGCACACACAGGCACTCACATGCTCGTGCATACACACACAGACACAGAGTTTGCAGCACACCAAGGGGGTTTTATGATGGGGTCGCTTCTATAAAGCTGACTGTAACAAACAAAGGAGTGGAAGATCTGCAGAGAGACACCGGCCTTGCACATCTCCCCTTCTAGAAGATGCATGCTTAACTGAAGATGAATAAAGGTTTTGTGAAATGACTACTGAGTCCTGTGCTGTCTCTGGATGCCTCGAGGAATAAAAAAAGAACTGGGTGAAACTGGTTTCGTAACAACAGTGACATTTGAAAAGTTCAATATATGTCCTTGATTTCTGCAGATTAGGGTTCTCTTCCCAATTGATCTCTTTTCACCTGAACCCCTTGTAGTGTCTCTAACCTCATTCATTTGTCTGAAGAAGTGCAGCCTGGTCGAGTTGTGAGTGATCTCTGCTTCAGTTGTCAGTACTTTCATGGAGTCCTTAGCCTGATCCGAACCCCTCTCCCACCCTACTTTTGGGAAAGCAGATCATTGTTCCATACTCTTCTCTGCATACAGAGACTTAAATGAGAAAAACAGGTTTCCAGCAACATTTACAAATGGGACAGTGGAGCTGAGCGGGTCTTGCAGGACTGCTTTAAGACAACTGATTGTTTGAGGACACAGGAGATGGAAAAATCAATTAATCTACAGACACTGTCATTAGTTATATAAGGAAGTGCATTGGCAAAACTGTTACTAAAACCAGTGTCTGCACATGCGCAAACCAGAAAACATGGAGAAAAAATTTGCTTTGCGTGCCTAGCTCAAGACATGGACCTGTGCCTTTAACTTTGGGAACTTGGATGCTTACAAAGCAGCCAAACCCCCCCCCCCAAAAAAACCTCCGGAAGTCCATCATAAAGACCAAGAGAGACTACTAGGACAAAGTGGAGTTGACTATAAAATCATAATCAGTGTTCAACCCACCATGTTGCTCCCAGATGAGCTTAACAGCTTCCACATTCATTCTGCCCCAGCCAACAAAGAACAGCCATTTAGTGGGCAGTGGGGCTGATGTGAGAGTCCTTCATAAAGGTCAACTCAAACAAAGCTCTGGGACCAGACAGCATTCCAAGTCATGTTCTCAGAGCAAGTTCTTACCAGCTGGCAGAGGTGTTCACCAACATTTTCAGCCTCTCTCTGAAGTGGTCTATGGTTCCCACATCTTTCAGTGTGCCCACCATTATTCCCCTCTCCAGGAATGATGAAACCAGTGAACATCATGAAGTGCTGGTGAAAAGACACACCTGTTCCTCCCTCCCTAATGCATTGGACCCTCTTTAATTTCCCTACAAAAGGAACAGTGCCATGGATGATGTCATCACCTTGGCAACACATACTGCCCTAACCCATCTGGAGGAAGTGAACACATATGAGAATGCTCTTTTCTGATTACAGCTCAACATTCAGCACCATCGTCCCTTTGAAACATGTGTCCAAACTCACTGACCTTGTGTTTGGGATGTCCACCAGAATTTTCAACTTCTTCACAACTCCTAGTGAGAGTTCCTCCTCTCTTATAACACAGGAACACCACAAGCCTGCGTGTTTATTCCCCACTTGCATTCTTTGTTCACTCATGACTGTGTTGCTTAGCACAGCTCCAACATTATCATTAAGTTTGCAGGTGATATGACCATCATGGGGCTTATCACAGACAATGAGACGGCCTACAGAGAGAAAGGCACTAAATATCTGGTGTCAGGACAACCTCTCTCTCAACATCAGCAAAACAAAGGAAATGATAGTGGACTATAGAAATCAACACAGAAAAGAACACTAGCCTATCCACAACAGTGGTGTTAAGGTTGAAAGTGTCAGCAGTTTCATGTTCCTTGGTACGAACATTACAGAGGTTCTCTCCTGGATCCTTCACAAAGCCACTGTGGTCAGAAACACTTGTCAGTGCTTATACTTCCTAAAGAGCCTTAGGAAGTTTGACAGGAATTCTAGCATCTCCTCTAACTTCTATAGGATCACAATCGAGAACCTGATGTAGGAGTTGCTCTGCCAACAACTGGAGATCATTACAGAGAGTGGAAGAGGTGGCAGAAAACACCAGTGGCGAGAGCCTTACTGCCATTAAGGCAGAGGCACCCACCCACTCACACACATGTGAAAAACCCATCATTTAGGTATTGGAGAATATCAGCACACCTGATTAACTGAGATGTGTACATCCCAGGTCCCTGTCCTGTAGGTCTAAATAGGCTGTAGAGTCCTGGCCTCATGAGGTAGCTCTTCTATGTTGTGCCAGTGATTCTTTGGTTTCCCTGATGTATAATTCTTAGAGCTTTTTTATGTACCATTTGACAAATGCCCAGCTGATATTTATTTAGTGCCTCTTTGATGTGATGTTATTCTGCATCCCTGGCCCTTACAATGCTGTGATTGCAGCTATTCCTCAGCTCTCTGAATGGTACTTGTGGCCATTGATCAATGGCCATGACAAACTGCATAGTAATGATCATGAACCTGAACTCACAGCCCATTGTCAGTCACCGGTGCCAGTTTTGGCTGTTATGCAACTGTACCTTTTTATAAGGTTGGGGAAACTGTGGAAACCTGCAGTCAGCTGATACCAAAGAAGTCACTTGGATGACTGATGAAACATTTATCCCATTGAAAATGCTACATCCAGATAAACAGATTCAGGTTTCTTGGATTTAATTACCTAGATTACTGAGCAATAAGACATAGTAAATGCTTCCACATTAAACGTTTAAGGAACAATACTTGCCAAAGTTTAGATGTACCAGAAGGCATGACCAGATTTAACAAGTACTCTATCTTAAAGCCAAGCTAAGTAAATTTTCTACTATTTGTAAAATAGTATATACATACATAAATCAGAAAATTGCAGTTTTTCAGAATTTGCCTGGTCCTTGAGCTCTTCTCTGGAGTCTCAAATGGCACTTTTCCATTAGCACCTACCAGTAGCGGTTTTTGATACAGGCAACACGGGCGGTTGCCCGGGGCGGCATCGTGGTGGGGGGCGGCATCACGGGCATCGGCAAAAAAAAAAAACCACAAAAAAAAAAAAATGCTCGTACTCATGCTGCCCTGACATCATGCCAGCGCATTTTGGGAATGGCATAGGCACCGATTGGTTTTCTATCGCCCATTTGAGTAAGGGCGCTCTCCGGTGCGCAGCATCTAATAACCAACTCGCAAAATAAAACAAAATAAAATAAAAACAAAACAACAAACACGAAAGCACCAGACATTATGATACAGACTTATAATTTGCATCGATGTTTTTTCGAAATTCTATACGCGAAAAAGTGAGCGCGAGAGCCCGCGGTGCGCCTGCTCACTGCTGAAGTCAAAGTAAACTTTATTGTCATCTCCGCTACATACAGTCCAGTATTTAGAGAGACGAGACGACGAGGCTCCAGTTACAGCAGTGCAAGTAAACAAACAATAAATATCGGCTCGGTCCATCTCTATTTAGGACTCGGGGTAAAGGATCAATAACAATTGAAAATTTATAATTTACAGTTTGATGATTTAAAGTCTCACACACAACCCATCGAAAGGGGAGGGGGCCGGCTATTTCCAAACAGAGCACATTTCATTCATAATGATGTAAATCCAAGCCCATTATGTATTCATGATTTGAATCCTGGGTTGTGTGAAATCCCAGAAATACATCTTAGACAAAGTGAATCTGTGAACTACGGTGTAGGTCTATTAGGTTATGTTGTGGTGATCCTCAGGTTGGGGGATGGGTGTTCATACTGGAGTGCAAAATTAAAACCAATGGAAGATGGACAAGAAAAGTTCAAGGCCATCAGGTGCTCAGTTTATAAAAATGAGTGAATAAGTGTTCGCCCGGGGCGCCAAGCAGGCTAGGACCGCCGCTGGCACCTACAATCTAAATTTTCAATTAAGTGTTAGTACCTGGGACCCAGGCATCTTTTTAGTACCTACTTGGTTGAATTTCCAAGCAAGCTGAATCAAGCAGAAAATATAATGTCAACAAACGGAATGTCACTGGACGAGTCATGAGCGCCACTTCTTCACAAGAATCAACCCCCCATTTTTGAAACCTGGCAAAGAAGAAACCAACACCATGTCCACTGACAAAGTGTAGACATTTTTGTGTTGATGACAGAATGTGTTCTGTTTGTGTCACATACAAACGACGTCATGAGGCTTTCAAGTTGCTGTGGTGTAAATAGTCCACTCACATTGAAGTGGCACTCAGTTATGGAAATGACAAAACGAGAGAAACCCAGTAGAGTCGAGTCCAGTCGAGTAGAGCTCAGTAGGCACTAGTGGGGGGGGGGGGGGGGGTTAGCAAGGCAGAACAAAGTCGGGGCTGTATCAAGACACGAGGACTAAACCCCAATTCAACCAGACCCAGAACTGATCCAGAATTAAAACAGGACTACAACAGTTCAAAATCAGGACTACTTAGGATTTAACCAAGACAGAACCAGAATCAGAACTAGATGATAGCAGCACTAAAAATCATCATAGACCTGCACTACACTTGTTTTTTTAATTCTACCAAAGTACACTATTTAGATTGAGAAAAGTTTATATAATTGTTTAGCCTTGTTGTGCAAACAAGCCTGCATAACTTAATAAATGTAGAATTTGAAAAATAGCAAACCTAAAAAGAAACACTAGGTACGAGATACATGAGGACCTATGATACGGTGATACTTTTGGTAAACAACCATTTGACTAACATGTGTGTCTCACCTGCTCTTGTTCATCTCTGTTCTGTCCTCATTCTCCATCTCCCTCTCTGCTCCTCTCTCTCCCTCTTTGTGCTGACAATCATCAAATATACAGATATTTATGTACTCTTCAGATCAAAACACAAACACTTTTTTTAATTGTAACATCAAATTAGACTAAATGTTTATTTTTTTAGATTGATAAATATAAAAAACATATTTGTTAACTTTAAGAGTAAAGAGAGAAACTATCTGTATTTCTTAATTGTAAATGGCACCAAATTGTATTCAAAATTGAGCCACACTTATGGAGCTCCACAGTTCTTTTCCTGGTGGTTTGGTTGACATCTCTTGATTTTCCCATTTCAAAGAAACAGGCTCTGTGTTTTGCCTTATATGCATCCACAGGTGTGCCACCAATTTACTCACATGGACTCTACTAACCTATCAGAAGCTTCTTCAGCTCAGAATGGAATCGTCTGGAGTTTCTTATTAATTAACAATAAACTTAGTGTACATGTACTCCTACATTTGATGAAAGTGATAAAAAATAGACAGCTCTCTCTTTATTCTGACATTTAACTAATTCAAAAGATATTTCAATATTTATTTATCCAAAACAAAACAAGTTTACTCTAAATTGATGTTGTACAGTAAAAAAATGTTCTTGTGTTTTCCCTAAAGTGTATGTAAATATCTGGTTTCAACTGTGAATATACTGCTGTGTATTGAAGTTCCTCTTGTTTTGCATAGAAATATACTGAACAACATACAAAGCATAATATATAAAATACTACCAGAGTTTTTTCTTTGAAAGAAGCCCCTTATGTCCATTCTTGTATATCAGTGCATTACTGAAACCGATTTATTTAGCCGTGGAGGGTAACAACTGAAAATATGAAATAAACACACATGTAAGCTAAGACTCTCTAAAGAAACAGCATTGTTGTTGTTCGGCTTTTCATTTCGCCATTTGTTGATTCACTTGAAGAGCAAGTAACGTAATATGGGTCAAGCGATCAGTTTGATATCAATCTTTCGTGATACACCGTCATATTTACATTATTTGTACAGTACAAATGATTTTCTTTGGTACCTGGTCAAACTTCAGTTCTCCTCTGTCTTCCTAGCTCCGTTTCTCCAACAGCGCACTCGTAGGCAGCAGCTGCCCCGCCCCGCTTAGTGCCTGAGCTTGGATCATACCAATATTAGGGGGGATTTACGCACAGTCGTAAAATCCCACAGTGTGCACTATGTGCTTAGAATATTGTCTGTATTTGTTTGCTTTATACAGTTGTCAGCCAGGCATCTAACTATGAAAAAAATTACACTCCAAAAGACTCCGGGCTTCTGAAAAAACAACCCGGGCTACACTTAGCTAATGCTAAAATTAAGACTAGCTGATGAGAGGGAAGGACTGAGAAAAATTAATCAAATATATAACCTACCTCCATGGTGCCACGTCCATATATTTGTCTCAGCAAGTGACTAAAACGTCCTCATGAAATAACATATTAAAAAAATATGACATTTTAAAGTGAATTCACAAAATAGTAAATGCTCCCCTCTAGTTCATATGCTGATAACCAAACTCTTGCAGTCATAGACTTGAGTTCAAACTGCAATGATTGAAAACTCACAATAAGTTATTTGCAATCTTTTACTGAGTTTATTTTATTATAATATAGTATAGGAGCAGGAAGGTTTGTTGCAGTCTAATCACTGAATGGACTCATGAGTTGGCTGAAGTAAGTGTTAGGTGTGTTATAGTGTGCTATAATTTAATGTCGGTAACATTCATAGATGGTGAAAGGTTTGCAGTTGAAGTGTCTTTGGCAACTGCTACTCTAAGGAAATGTGGGATAAGCACTATTATCTTTTCTTTTTCTTTGATAGAATATTTTTTATGCACTCGGGTTTGCAGTAACCTAGTGGATAAAAATCCTGATCTGATTTCTCCTTTCCAGTTTGTTTTGAGGTATATTTAATTGACAAGTAGAGTTTCTGTGATGTATTCGAAATTGAATGACATTAGTTTATTTAATTATATTTGTTTTTAAATTGTTTTGTAAAAAATAAATGTTTTAAAAAAGATATCCATATCTATTTTATTATTTGGATGAACGTGTAAGAAGAATAGAACTAGGACCATCAACTGCAGACAATTCAACAAAACTGTAACAGGGTGAGAAAACTCAATATTTCACTTTTCAGAAAAGTTGGGCCAGTTTGGTGTGAGAGGAGTGAGTAAGTGTCAACCTAACATTCTGTACTGTGTGCATATTGTGTCAGTGTTCTAAGTCAAACCACCTTTTTTATTGTTGTTTTTTTCATTTGTGAAGTTTCGTAAACTATATCTTGTATTCTGTTGTATGTTTGCATGTTGTATATTTGTTTCAGTAAAATATTGCCAGCCTGTTTTCTGTTTAACTAGGAGAATATAAGGCGTGCACACCCTAACCCTTCATTATTTTACAGTGCTAAATCTTAACAAACTAGATACACTCACACAAAAAAACGTGTTCTACACATATTTTTTTGTAAACACATGTAGCAGCAAGCTCACTAAATTCTTTATGTAAAATATTATGGATATTCATATGGTGGCTATATAAGATAAATTGATGTATGTTCCAAATGTAGAATGTTTCAGTAAAAAGTAAAGTAAAAATAAATTTACAGCAGACAATTTCTGGGAAAATTAAACATGCTTTTTTAAGGCTCACTTACACTGACCTATCCATTTTAGCTCAGACCATTTTTACCACATGAAAAGCAATAGTGGGCTGAATTTCATTCAGAACTGCCTAGTTGTCTAACAACCCTTTCAATTTAAAATCCTTGTCCTGTTTGATCTGCTCCACCTCCATGCCCTGAGGCCATCTGTCAATCTCCATTGTCAAGTCCAAGCACCAGACACTGAATGATCTTTTTTTTTTTTTTTTTTTAGAACTGCTTTTAATGTGACTAATATATTTTTGCTTTTTAGTGGTTACAATAATTTTTCCTATTATGTCAAGACTCTTTGAGTCTCTTGAAATACATTCTATAAAATAATGGCATTATCATTGCAGATTATGCAAACATTAAACAAACGTTTCAACTTCTAGCAGTGGAAGTGAATTACATTGATCATACTGTTACAGTGCAACACTCTTTGTTGAAAACGCTGGGTCATGGCATTCATATGGATAGCACTTTGACACATGCCACCCAAACAAACATTTTCTCAGACAAAGCACACCCTCCCATAGTTACATCACACCCATCAGGAGGATAATGGCCCACACCACAAAAAAACTACTCAGGAAACCAAATGCATTGACTTGATCTCCAAGATCCTATTATACCTTTGCAGCATCCCCCGGAACAAGCCCAGGCCAGTGATGCTGTCATCCACAGCCCACAGGACTTAAAGGACCCAGCATCTCCATGCCAGTCACGGCAGCATACATCAGAGGTTCAAGCCATTGTAGCAAAGTTTGGACTGAAACTGAGCTCCTAACTTTAGAGTCTAGGACCAACTCGATTAAAAGCTCCCTACATCATAACCCATTTTTCTTTCACCTGGCCTATTATGGCAACCATATGTGAGTTATGTAAATAATAATGCAAGTGGTGAACTGTAGTGCAATAAAATAATTGGCAGTTCATTGTTTTTTGAGTTTTTGAAGCAGTAACTTTAAAATATGAGAAGATGAGAATTTGAAATGGTTAAATCTTGCTAATTTTTTTTAAACAACTGTTATTGTGACTCATTTGTCCAGGGTAACGATTCAAAGCAGGGCTATAGCTATACTGTTGATGGTAAAATTAATATTTTCAGATTATAACGACATTCTTCACTGCAGCAATTAAGGAGTCAAGAGTTTAATCATTTATGCAAGTATACAGGGAAAATACAGTTATGTGTCTAGAGTGATCAGAACGGCCCCTTTTAGTGTCTTCTCTTAAAAAAGGAGACCCCTAAAAGCTGCTGTCAATTCAGTGTAGTGGAGTTAAAAAGAATAATAGTAATCACCATACCAGAATGCAACACAATAATCTCAAATGACGCTTTTAAAAACATTTTAAAGATATTAAAAAGAGGCTTTTACAGTAAATCTTATTGCTATAGAATTTCCCTCAAGCTACTCTGAAATTCAATGGTCTTTGCTTTGTTTTGTGGATCCAGACGAGCAATCAACAAAGGGCTGAAATGAGTATTTCTGAATTCAATCAAAACCTTTAGACCTGCTCAATAGCCAATTAAAGTATCCAGATAAAGAACAGATTTTACTCTCTTTTTTGTCGAGCGTTTTTATCGCTAATCAAGAAATCACTGGTCCACTCAGCAAATGAGATGGACCCTGACGTGATCATCTTTTGAATACTCGTGATGCCATTGTGTCCCGAGTCCTGCGTCAAAGGATAATGGACACCTCAGCTAATCAGAAACACAAGGCTCGAAAGAGGGAGTTTGTCTTCCTCAGTTCACTGATTGCCAGCTTCAGAACAGTTAGGCTATGTGACGCACACCATAGTCAGCTGGTGCGCGCTGCAGTTTCGCAAATAAGACTAAAAGACCTTTCGTGGAAAGGTTGATTCGTTATGTTGCTGGCAGCAACTGGTGAAATGTGAATTTTCAGAAATGCTAGACTTATATCAAAGCAACTATTGGTGAAATTTATCAAAGAGCCTAAATGCACAAATTTATCCAGTTTAATTTAGTTTTGAAAAATATTTTGAAGTCCATGTTTCTTGACTAGAATGAACTCAGGCTCTTAACGAGAGCTGCGAACCCACCGTTCTGTCTGCATAGAAACACCAGCTGTTTATTTTTATTTTTTACATTTTATATATTTATTTAAGAAGAATTTGTTTGTTAAACAATATCGCATCAGATTAATCACCGCGATCGGTGTGAGCAGTTATTCTGTTGCTGGGCTGTTTGCGTGTGTCCACCCGGATGTTATTTAATAGGTTACACGGTCATATCCTTAAGAGATCTTACTGCCCATGGCCTACACGGTCTCCCTGACATCCACTCACAAAAAGCCATTGTATACTTGGCCACTGAAATCTGATTCGTCTTCTTCTTCCTTTTTAAACCGACTTGAAAGCAAATATTTTAACCACATCTCAGTCCCAAGTGGATTTATGTTAGGAGCACTTAGATTAAGTCACTGTCACAACAGGCCACTCTCCTGCAGCCTGTAAAAATCTCAGATTTGAGAAATGTCATGTTCTCTTTCATCTTATCCAGGCGTGTACGCTTAACACCTGATAGCAGACTTGGACGGACTGTTTGGCAGCTGCTCTAAAGAGGTGAGTTTGGGCACAGCTCAGTTGTTTCTGTTATTGTGGCCAAGCCCACGCATAGTTTTTTTTTTATTTCTTTAGGTAGCCTGCTGAATGGTTGGCACAGCAGACTCAGCTATTTTTTTTTTTTTTGTAAACGTATGGTAGTTCCAAGAAGACCGCGTTCTCGGAAAGACTGAAACATAATCTTCACTTTTCAGTGACTCAGCGAGCCTGGTACACGACCAGATATTTGTTTCAGGGCTACAAGATGACAATGGCATCTATCAAGCCCATTCAAACTATGCGTGGCCACTGAGCCGGATCTTGAAGATTGAATGCATGTTTGGCACGGTATCCATCTGAATCCCCACCTAGAGGCAACAGGTTACACGTCTCGCCTCCCTCAAATGCACTTATAGCGCACGGCTTTTGCACGGCTTTGACTTTCCATTTCTCCCAGCACTGCGCCTTTTGCACATGCCTCTCACCATGGTGGAACATAACGGCCTGGATATTATGTGTCCGAACAAGTATAGCAACAGCTCCTCGTCGTCGTCCAGCTCCGAGCAGGACAAGAAGATCTTCAGCAAACTAAAAATCAGTTTGTCCGAAGACTATCCGAAGAAGAACGCGGAGTTCCTGAGCGGGCAATACGGGACCAATCTGCTGCTGATCGGGGCGGCGTTGATGCTTGCCATCGCAAACAAGAACCCCTCCGTTAAAGAAGAGGATCTGCGGTCCTTCACTACCTGCCTCATGATCCTCCAGCTGCTCTGGATGATGTGGTACATCTTGGTACGGGACAGGCAAAAGAGCGCGCCGCCAGAAAAAGATGTACACGCCACCTCAGGCTGGATAAGAGGTGAGTTTGCGAGATTAAACAAGCAAATGCGCACAGTATTTATGCAACTGTTTTTTCCGTTAGTGTGAAAATTAAAGGGATTTATGCGCGTGACCACTATACACAGCAAAATCTCGAGTGTTAAATTAACACTAGAGAGTGTCTATATGGGTCCACACCTCTGAGTGTTAAATACAACACTGTTGAGTGTTAAATTAACACTTTTGACAGTGTTATATGTTTAAAAGTAACCTAGTCAGTTTTGAAGATTAACAAAGACTAACACTGAGCAGTGCTGATTTTCTAACACTGGAATATTTCTAACATTTTGAGTTATTTTCCAGTGTTAGAAAATCAGCACTGCTTAGTGTTAGCCATTGTTAATCTTCAAAACAGACTAGGTTACTTTTAAACATATAACACTGTGAAAAGTGTTAATTTAACACTCAACAGTGTTGTATTTAACACTCAGAGGTGTGGACCCATATAGACACTCTCTAGTGTTAATTTAACACTGGAGATATGTTTGTTTCTTAACTTAAAGAGAACTTGAATGTTAACATATGTGGTCACAAAGACTTTATTTTCTTTGATTATATCGCTCAATAACTTTCTTTTTCTAGGTGGTTTGACCCTTCTTGCACTCCTTTCACTGATTATGGATGCTTTCCGAATTGGGCAATATGTTGGTTTTCAACCTTGTGTGTCGGCGGTGCTCGTGGTATATCCTGTCATCCACGCAACTCACACTATGGCACAGGTATGTGCACAGCCTAGGTTTAATTTTTAAAATGTGACACTCTTTCAGCAGTATCTTTTTTTCCCATATACTATTTCAAGATCTTAGAATAATGTGCTCTTTGTTGTTAAGGCAAGTAGAGAGCGTTGCTGCGACAGTATAATCCGATCATTGTCCATGTCGCTTGAGTGTAACTGCATATATCAGTGGGAATCTTTAAATGCAATGACTTAAGCAAATAAATAGAATTAAGTTTACAATAAGTATGTGCTTAGTATATTATGAAGTGTATTTCTGAAGCTTGATAAAATCACTAAACTGCATTTTGGATATGACTTTGTCAAGCTTTTTTTAAGACTTGTGTTTGGGTTTTATTTAGGTGCATTTTCTCTGGTTTCACATCAAGGATGTCATCAAGAGCTTTGAAACATTTGAGAGGTGTGTGAAATGTGCGATAACCTGGGCCTTTAGTCAATATATCCTTTTTTTCTTTTGTTTGTTTTTGCACCTGCAAATCATAAGAAAATTATGTGTTCATAGTTCTATTTTAATCAATGGCATGAAACAAGCTCAACAACACCGCTAAATCCTGTCACTTATACTTGCTGTTAGGTGATCGGGTGTCTTATTTTCAACTGCTGTCTCCTCAGATTTGGTGTAATCCATGCAGTCTTTACCAACATCCTCCTGTGGTGCAGTGGTGTGATGTCAGAGGCTGAACACTTCCTGAACAACCATAAGAGGAGACTTTCTGCCCTGGGCCTCATAAACCTCACTACAGGTAAGGACCCGGGGGTCGATTGCAGGCTTGTTTTTAGAAGAAAAGTACAATAGTCCGCTTGAGAACTCACTTCAGTGGGTGAAAGAAAAGGGAAAGAGAAGAGGGCTTGGAAGCGCAAGGGAGGTAAGCCTGGCTGCTCAGCGGGTCTTGTTTGTGTCGAATGTCTCTCTATTAGGTTTCAGAAGACACATATTGTTGCCCCCTCCCCAGTCCTTTCCCCACACTTCAGCCACCACCACCTCCTTTGGCAACCCCCCACTTGACCTCAGACGGCTTTGTCCCCAGGCTGCTTAGTCCCAAGGGTACTGCAATTACAGTAACTGATACATCTAAGCTTAGGGTTGAGGGGTTCTGCTACTCCTCTTCATATCCGGCTGACTGTGAGGCTGGCTGCACCCTGACTGTTGTTCACTTTTTAATTAAAGGGTGCATGACCATAGTAGTGGGCTCGGGGGGAAAGGGGGGGGGGGGGGTGATGGGGGCCAGGAGCAGGTGAGTTGGGAGGGGGCTTAAGACCTAGAGGGCAAAAGTGTAACCATAGGAAGTGTACAAGACGTGCATTCAGCTAATGAAGGAAATTTCAAATGAATACAATATGATTAATAAATACTCAAAAGCAGAAACTTGCTTGCTCTCTTTCTCTCGCAAACAAACAATCACACACAAAAACATATTGGCATTTTCATCATTAAATAAATAAAATAAATAAATAAAAATCACTTTTTTAATTTAGTTCAATTTATTTTTTTTGTATAGCTCAGTGTCACAAATACAGGTTTAAAGGGCTTAAAAGGCATAAAACATATTAAGAGATAAGGTATCCCAACAATTAATGCAATAATATATATATTAAGAGGAAGAAATATTTAAATTCCAAATTAAAAGGGGGTGTACCAGTAAGTACAGTGGGTGGTATACTGGTTGAGAGGCTACAAAATTTTAAAAGAAATCTTTTGCTTTGAAATTCATGTAATCTTGTAAAACCGAGCAACAAGATGTCAGAAGTAATCATAAAACAAATGTTGTTGAATAAAGAGAATTACAAGTCTCTACAGAATAATACTTTTATTCTTCTGGGTTTTTTCCTTCCATATCATTATTATCATTATTATTATTATTATTTCCTCAATTTTGGATAAATCAATGGCTACCGCCCAGTAGCACTCACCCCCATCATCACTAAGTGCTTAGAGCAGCTGGTCCTAGCACACTTCAAATCCTGTCTCCCCCCCACCCTGGACCCCCACCAATTCGCATACCGCCAGAACAGGAGCACAGAGGATGCAGTCTCCATTGCACTGCACTCTGTCCTCTCACACCTGGACAACAACAACACATATGCCAGAATGCTGTTTATAGACTTCAGTTCAGCATTCAATACAATCCATCTCCGAGGATCTCACCTGGATGACCAACTGCTCCAAGCTGGTCAAGAAGGCTCACCAGCGCCTCTTCTTCTTGAGGACTCTGAGGAAGAACCACCTGTCCTCAGACATCCTGGTGAACTTCTATCGCTGCACCATCGAGAGCATCCTGACCAACTGTATAACAGTCTGGTACGGGAACTGCTCTGCCTCGGACCGGAAGGCGTTGCAGAGGGTCGTGAAAACTGCCCAGCGCATCGCCGGAGCACCACTTCCTGCCATAAAAGACATCTACAGGAAGCGGTGTCTGAAAAGGGCTGGGAAAAATCATCAAAGACCCCAGTCACCCATCACATGGACTCTTCACCCTCCTGCCCTCTGGGAGGCGCTACAGGAGCCTCCGGACTAAGACCCCCAGGTACCCAAACAGCTTCTTCCCTACAGCTGTCAGACTCCTGAACTCTGCCTCCTGTCATCTGACCCACGTTAAACTCATGGACTGAACATACACACACACACACAATGGACAACTGTACCCTCAAACACACAATAATAACATGGACTGAACCACCACTCACAACCACTAGCACTTTATATAGCCTCTGTAGAAATTATCCACACCCTCACTTATCTTAACTGCACTACTGTATAGCTCTGTGTAAATAATCATTCTGTACATTCGATAATCTTTAATCCTACAACTGTCTACAACTTGCACAGTTCCCATTTCTGTATAGCTGTATATCTCAGATTCTGTAAAGTTATTTATTTCATATTCTGTATAGTTTTTCATATTTATATCCTGTTCTTAGCCTGTACATAGCTTGTACTCACTACAGCCTGAACATACTTATAGTTATAGAATATTCACAACATACTTCATACCGTGTACATTATAACATACCATAATAGACCCATTTCTGTAATATACTCACATATCTATATTATTGCTAATATATATTGTAATATATCTATATCACTAAAGCACTTCTGGATGGATGCAAACTGCATTTCATTGCCCTGTACCTGTGCATGTGCAATGACAATAAAGTTGAACTCTATTCTATTCTATTCTATTCTATTCTAAATGTGAATATGCTACAGCTTCCACAAACCACATGCACTCAAAAGGGGTTTGCAACAAATCAAAAAGTTGGGATGTCCTGTCATAGTACAGTATAACTTAGGGCAGCACAAGGATATCAACACATTCATTAGAGAAGATTAGTAAAAATTCAATAGCTTAAAATTTGTCTCAAAACCCTAAAAAAACAACAACATATTTTTATGGTTAAAAATCGAAAGAGAGGAATAAGCCTAAACAGAGCACTCTGTTATTTCATGTGAGCCTGATTTAAAGTTTTAAAAAGTTGGGACACTGTGTAAAATGTAAATAAAAACAGAATGCAATGATATGCAAATCTTATCAACCCACATTTCATTTAAACTGAGCACAGAAAACAAATCAAATGTTTAAACTGAGACATATCATGTTAATGTAAATATTATCACATTTTGAATTTTTAGGGCAGCTAAATGACTAAAAAAAAGTTAGGACAGAATCTTGTTTACCACTGCGTAGCATCCTCTTCGCTTTTAACAACAGTCCATAAACATCTGGGAACAGAGGAGACAGCTGCTGGAGTTTTGAGAGAGGAATGTTGTTCCATTCTCATCTTATATAGCATTCTAGCTGCCCAAGAGTCCTGAATCATCATCATATTTTTTCATTCATGATGTGGCAAATGCTTTCAACTGGTGAAATTCTCAGCACCCAGATTCTTCTACTGTGCAACCATGCTGCTGTAATAGATCCAGTATGTGGTTTAGCTGTCTTGCTGAAATATGCAAGGCTTTCCCTGAAAAAAGATATTGATTGGATTGGAGCATATGTAGCTCTAAATCCTATATACATCTTTCAGCACTTTACAAATGTGCAAGCTGCCAATTACATTACATCCCCATACTGTCACAGATGAAGGCCTTTTAAACTGAGCGCTGATAACAGGCTGGATTATCTCCCTCTTCTTTAACCTGGAGAAAGCAGCATCCATGTTTTCAAAAAATGCCTCATAAAAAGTATTTCAAATTTCAATTTGACCACACGTTTCCACTTTGCCTAAGTCCATTTTCAAAAGCAATTTGGACAAGAGAAAATCCCATTGTTTCTGGGTTATGTTCACATATGGTCACTTCCTTGTATAATAGAGCTTTAACCTGTATTTGTATATGGTACAGTGAAATTTAATAATACTAAAGGATGTGACCTTTGGAAGCATCCCAAAATCAGACGCATCCAAAATTGAATTCATCCTTGTCTTATGCACATAGAGATTTATCAATATTCTCTGAATCTTTTAATGATATTATGTACTGTAGATAATGAGATATTCAAAATCTTCATTATTATTGTCTGTGAAGGTTCTCAGTCATCCAGGTCATTGTAGTCAAAGGAGCTTGCAAAGAAAAGCGTCTGGACTTCTTTAAGTTGCTTGAAAGTTAAAGAAGCAACTTAAAGAAGTCCAGACGCTTTTCTTTGCAAGCTCCTTTGCCTTCATTATTATTAGGAACATTATTCTAAATTTGTTCCACAATTTCTAGATACAGTTTACAAAAAGAAACTCTGCATCTCTAAGATGTCCTTTTTCTACCCAATCACGTTACTGACCAGTTACCAGTTAACCTAATTAGTTGCAAAATGTTCGTTGAGCTGTCTCTTTTCAGTACTACTTATTTTTCCACACTTTTGTTGCCCCTATTCCAACTATTTTGAGACATGTTGCTGCCATCAAATTCAAAATGAGCAAATATTTTTCTCATGAAATAATAAATGTGTGATAAATATATTATTTTAAATATTTAATTTTAACTCGCACTTTACACAGTATTCCAGCATTTTTTATATTGGGGTTGTACATTGCTATCTGACCTGTACATGCCATGTTTGATGTTGAGTCAGACAATATTAAACCTCAAGATAAACATTCTGTTATGGCATATGTGTGTATACTTGTAGTGAGGAATCTGAATGAATATTGTGTATCTTTATGTTTTTTATGATAATATAATCCATTTTGTTGTTGTTGTCAACCTGTAAAAGATTTACTATTCATTCTATTTTGCATTTAACTTATTTCTAACATTTAGCTTTCAGAACAGTATCATTGCCTAACATGTCTTTCATTTTGTTCTTATCTTAAAAAACAGACAGGCTGTACTAATGTAAGACAGCACTGGCATAGTCAGCTTCTTTTTATTGTTCTATTTCCCTGTAACTCATGTGTTTGCCCACATTTTTAACTGTTTTACAGAGTACTCAGAACCACAATGTAACTGCACCACCAGCACATGCTCCATGTTCGCCACCAGCCTCTACTATCTCTACCCCTTCAATATTGAATACCACATTTTTGTTTCTGTCTTGCTTTTCGTGATGTGGAGAAATATTGGACGCACCATTGACCTCACTTCAAACCATAAAAGGCAGGTTGCCAAAAACCGGGGCTTGATCTTAGGTCCTCTTGTGGGTCTACTTGCCCTGGCCAGCAGTATCGGAATACTGGTGGTCTACGTTACTCATGTAGAGAAGTCAATCCAGATGCGAAGGTCAGCCGTTTCCATGTTCTACATTTATGCCATCGTCATGCTGACGGTCATGTGCTGCGCCGGTGCTTCGGGTCTGCTTATATACCGAGTGAACCACATGCCGCTGGATACCTCCAAGAACCCGTCAAGACAGCTGGACACGGAGGTGCTGTTTGGATCCTCCATTGGCTCCTGGTTCATGTCATGGTGCAGCATAGTGTCTGTGCTAAGCACCGGAAGCAACCCTCCTTACCGCTGGACAAATTTGGTCTACTCTCTGTTTATTGTGTTGGAGAAATACGTCCAGAATCTCTTCATCATAGAGTCTTTGTATCGCCAGCAAGAGGATAGAGAGAGGCAGGACCCAGAGTTACCAGCTGCTCCAGAAGTCTTCTCTGTCACTTCCTCTCTCGCTCCGCCGTACAATGGCATCATCAACCGAACTTTTGAATCTCCAGACAGGAGCTGTGTCTCTACTGAGAGCGAGCAGGAGGAGAGTGAGCAGGTTTATGGATGCCCACGGAAACATTCAGATGTGCCAGCGCCTGTGGGAAACGAAACAGTGGAACGCCCAAATATAAAGAGGCAGATCCTGAAGAATATTGCCGTTTTCCTTATTATGTGTAACATTTCGGTAAGCACTGGTTAACTGGTCTGTGATGATTAGTTTTTTAATAGGTGGAATTGATCGAGCTGATGTAAAATCTACTGACCATTTGAAACTTCATTTGGTTAAGTGTATTTTACCCAACAAAATGCGAAGTTCATTTCTTTTTGCTAGGATAACTCCCAAAAGTCAAGAGTTATTGTTTGTTCATTTTAAGCTTCTGTAATTAATATATTTGTTATTCACTATTGCCATAGTGGTAAACCCAAAGAGGGATTCCATGCCAATCACCCTCATTTTAATATGCTTAAGCCACATTTGTATTGTTTTGGTTTAGTTTCACTACTCTCATCAACAACAGATACAAAACTCTCCATTAAGTGCTATGTGACGTGTAACAATCATTAGCTATAACTGAGATTATAACTAAAGTGAGGACGTTACTAGCTTGTGGTGAAGGTAGTGGAGCACTGAGATATTTTCCTCAGGAGTGATGGTAGCAAAAGTAAAAATGGAGGTAATAGAGACTAATTACAGCATTTTTGGCTAATTGAATTTCAAATATAATAATATAAACAGGCAACTTTAAGCCTTATAAAATGACACTGTTGTGTTTCTACCTTGTTGTTCTGCCCCTAAGTAGCTAAAAGTATATGAATTCAGGTGTATCTAATTAGAGCTCTCTCTTTTTTCCATTTCAGCTGTGGATTCTTTCTGCCTTTGGCTGCAGGCCACAGTATGACAACGGACTGGAAGAGGAGACATACGGCTTCAGCATATGGAGCACAGTTCTCAATTTTGCCATCCCTTTGAACCTTTTCTACCGCATGCATGCAGTTGCCTCCCTCTTCGAGGTGTTCTCCAGAGTCTGACAAAATAGCAGATGAGTGACAATGCCAACATGCACACGAACACTTGTCACCACTGGCTCTCGAGAGTGTGTCACAGCGCAGGTCAACCATTCAGGAGGCAGTCTGGATCACAGTCCAACAGACTTGAAAGTAATCTGTGGAGACAAACGTTGATCCCTCACTGTGGGGATTGCAGAGGAGGACAAACCTATTAGACCTGGTTCCTTAAAGAATTAGCTTGTGTAATGCAAGGGTTGTTAAAGCTAGTGATGAAAAAATATTTGGTTTTATGAATTTAGAAAGGGTTCTTTGTACTTTTTATATTGTAGTAACATTACAGTGGGGTTTCTAACAGGTGGATCATGTACAATATATGCTTTAGCTGACATACACTTTCTATATTATTTCATATTAGTGACTGAAAACATAATTACTATTATAAAATAACACCCTACCAACATGATTACCATATATAAAAAGACTGCAGAGGAACTACATAAACACTCATTATTTTCAATATCCAATAGTACTGTATTTAACAGCTACAAGCTCAGCGGTGTGCCACCTGATCCTTACTTTATCTGCATTTAAAATGTTCATACTTTACATGGATAAGGTTCTCATTTGCTTGCCTAAGTAGTTAGGTTAGTGAACACTTAAGTTGTAAGTGCCAATCTAAGCACAAACAAATTAAATCATCTTTTGAGTTGGATATTAGTTCTCAGATGTAGCACTTAATTCCCTTTCTCAGCCATTTAAGGTTCCTCAGTGTCTTACTGCGTTCTCATTTGCTGCTCTGTTGAACTAATCAAGAAGTTGTGTTAAAAAAAGGCTTCTCTTCTAGACCTTGATAATACTGAACTAATGTGCATTAACACGATTGTTCATAAGGACGGGATTTTTGCAAAACAAACTGTTGCAGTGACAACTGCTGCATGGCACTGCGGACTGATGTTTACATCTGAAGAACCAGAAATGAAAACCATCACACTGATATAAATGACAACACCTGCTTCTCCTCTATTAAAACCACAGATATATAATAGTACTGTACTAGTTTGTATCAGATCACCAAATAATCTTAGACATTCAGCAGGTTCTCAGCCTGGTGCCATATACTGTATGTGCTCTCAATATGTGCCAAGTTGTGCAAAATGTTTTGTTTTGCAGATTTTTCTGCCATCTTAGTAAATACTGTTATACTGACCAAAATCATTTAAAGGGTGCGCTATGATTTTGTGAAATTTCAGTTAAATGGTGCTATTGAGAAATGATGTCTAAAGTTAGTGGTAATTTCATATCTTTTTCCTGTTGAAATAAACAAAAATTATGTCATGTCGTGTTGCTTAACCTGCTACACACTCTGTTCACTCTTCAATAAAAGTCTGGAAGGGTAACAGATGCAGTGTGCCTACGCACCACAGGATGGCGCAACGTATTTATGTCTTTTGTTGAGACTGCTTTGGACTATCCAAATGATACTGCCTGATGGTCTTCATTTAAATGACTGTTTTACGATTTCTTAAAAAATAAGTGATAACGATAGGATAGATTTAGATTTGAAGACATACAAAGTTGCAAAGCATACCAACAGCAACGAAGAACTGCACAATTGTGCTTCTATTTGTGACTTCAAAATAGAAGTCCTATAGTTTGGTGTTAAATTGGAAATAGTAATCCGCAATATACACTTTGCGAAATATCAGTCATCTTTTGCAGCGACCTCCACACCAACCCGTCTATAGATAACTAACGTGTGCTATCTGCGTAAAAAGGAAATGCAGTGTCGGACACAGGTTGTCTCCTGACATGGCATCACGAGCTTATGTTTATGCTACTTCAGAGAATATGGCATCGAGCGTCGGGGTATGATTTTAACGTTGTGTCAGAACGATTTGACAGGCAGGCGGAGGCGTCTAAAAATATCCGTGACGTTTCAAAGCCGGAAACGGCGCGTCTGCTGCACAGGCACACGACGACGCAGAGCAGCTCCCGGCCTAACATGCTCCCTAGTGTGAATGTGACTCACCTGTTCGGACAACTCGGCTAAATGGGTGGGTTATGACCTTCAGTCGCTGCCGTCGGGAGACAAAAGAATACCGAAAAAAGAAAAGATAAAAGAATTCTTCCATAGTTGAAAATTACCTTTTTTTTTTAAATTAATAAGGCAAACGCAATGAAGTAGCCTGTCATATTACCTAAAGATGTGTTAGATGGGTTTTATTATTTTCATTATTCACTGAAAATTTTACATAGATAGATAGATGGGGTTCTCAGCTTTCAGCACCACGGACAGTTCTGCACTGTTAGACTACGAGTGAGGCTCCGTTCTTTCACTGTCACTTCATGGGCGTATGTTGTACTTTTGTGTGTATAATATAGATTGTAAATGCACTCTCTGGACTTTTAATGAAGTTTAATCTTGGACAGAAATGCACAGTGTTGTCTCTCTGAAGTCTGTCGTAATAATAGGGCTCAAATATAAACCAGGCTATAACACTATCCATAACTGGATGAAAACCCGCAGCTGATAGGAAGTTTGTAATTGCTCTCTTTGGAGTACACACACACACACACACACACACACACACACACACACACACACACACACACACACACACACACACACACACACAAGAAAAAAATCCCTGAAAATGCCGAATGCTCTCTACCCAGTCCCGACGCAGTGGACTGCTGTGCGTAACATGCATGTGTTACGCACAGCAGTGTCAGTGTATGCGCACAGCCCTGGCTAAGTTAGTGTGTTGGGACTCCCTCCTTACCCACGCTACGCTCAGGATATATTGTGCAGAAAGCTTCAAAGTGGAAGCCAGGTCAGACGATCCGACCGTAAAGGCTGCAACATGCGCCCGCCACTACGTGCTGCGTTTCAGCCCCTCAGCGCACCTGACACGTCGCCTGGCTCACTTTTGACACGCGCAATTGTCTCGTTCCCTCTGTTTCGCACTCCACATGAGGCTGGCAGCCAGGCTGATCATTGGGGACAAAACGATGGCTGGCC